>NC_045788.1:87863300-88197351 GCF_009873245.2 Balaenoptera musculus
TGAACTTCATTAAAATTAAAAATTTCTGCATTGTTGAAAGCAATATTCAGAGAATTAGAAGACAAGCCACAGACTGGGAGAAAACATTTGCAAAAGACCCATCTGATAAAGAACTGTTATCCAAAAGAGAAAAAAGAATTCTTAAACTCAATAATAAGAAAACACGCAATCCAGGGTGGGGCTAATGGCGGAATCTGGGAGGGCTCACGCCAAAGAGTACTTCCCAGAACTTCTGCGGCCCATGTCCTTGTCCCCGTGGTGAGCCACAGCAACCCCCCGGCTCTGCAGGAGACCCTCCAACAATAGCAGAAAGGGATTGAAGAGACGACCTTCACAAATCACCATCAATCCTAGGATACTGTGACACATGTCAGAAGATGTGTGAGAACAAAGAGCAGTGCTTCTGGGTCAAGTGAAATTTCACATGCAAGGTTTGTCTTCTTCCATTGTTGAAAGCGTTCCAGAAATTGCAAATCAAATTGTTCATGGTGAATTTGAGGATATTTATTTCTGAAGCTTTCACTATTATTATCATCTCTGGAACAGGAAATTGTAAAGTTGCTGCATTCTTTATTCAAATGAGAGTGGCAATATCATTTAAAACTATATGCTGAATCCTAGGGCCTGTGGAATGAAAACCACATTCACAGAAAGATAGACAAAATGAAAAGGCAGAGGGCTATGTACCAGATGAAAGAACAAGATAAAACCCCAGAAAAACAATTAAATGAAGTGGAGATAGGCAACCTTCCACAAAAAGAATTCAGAATAATGATAGTGAAGTTGATCCAGGACCTCAGAAAAAGAATGGAGGCAAAGAACAAGAAGATGCAAAAAATGTTTAACAAAGACTTAGAAGAATTAAAGAACAAACACCTAGAAGAATTAAAGAACAAACAAACAGAGATGAACAATACAATAACGGAAATAAAAACACACTAGAAAGAATCAATAGCAGAATGACTGAGGCAGAAGAACAGATAAGTGACCTGGAACACAGAATGGTGGAATTCACTGCCATGGAACAGAATAAAGAGAAAAGAATGAAAAGAAATGAAGACAGCCTAAGGGACCTCTGGGACAACATTAAACACACCAACATTCGCACTATAGGGTTCTCAGAAGGGGAAGAGAGAGAGAAAGGACCTGAGAAAATATTTGAAGAGATTATAGTGGAAAACTTCCCGAACATGGGAAGAAAATAGCCACCCAAGTCCAGGAAGTGCAGAGAGTCCCAGGCAGGGACTGGGAGAAACCCAAGGAGAAACATGCTGAGATGCATAGTAATCAAACTGACAAAAATTAAAGACAGAGAAAAATTATTAAAAGCAACAAGGGAAAAGCAACAAATAACAGAAGGGAATTCCCATAAGGTTAACAGCTGATTTCTCAGCAGAAATTCTACAAACCAGAAGGGAGTGGCATGATACATTTAAAGTGATGAAAGGGAAGAACCTACAACCAAGATTACTCTACCCAGCAATGATGACATTCAGATTCAATGGAGAAAACAAAAGGTTTACAGACAAGCAAGAGCTAAGAGGATTCAGCACCAACAAACGAGCTCCACAACAAACGCTAAAGGAAATTTTCTAAGTGGGAAACACAAGAAAAGGATCTAGAAAAAGAAACCCAACACAATTAAGAAAATGGTAATAGGAACATACATATTGATAATCACCTTAAATATGAATGGATGAAATGCTCCAACCAAAAGACATAGGATTGCTGAATGGATACAAAAACAAGACCCATATATATGCTATCTACAAGAGACACACTGCAGACGTAGGGACACATACAGACTAAAAGTGAGGGGATGGAAAAAGATATTCCATGCAAATGAAAATCAAAAGAAAGCTGGAGTAGCAATACTCATATCAGATAAAATGAGTTTAAAATAAAGAATGTTACAAGAGACAAGGAAGGACGCTATATAATGACCAAGGGATCAATCCAAGAAGAAGATATAACAATTGCAAATATATATGCACCCAACATAGGAGCACTTCAATACATAAGGCAAATACTAACAGCTATAAAAGAGGAAAACGAAAGTAACAAAAGAATAGTGGGGGACTTTAAAACACCTAACTTACACCAATGGACAGATCGTCCAGACAGAAAATTAATAAGGAAACACAAGCATTAAATGACACAGTAGACCAGACAGATATAATTGATATATATAGGACATTCCATCTGAAAACACCAGATTACACTTTCTTCACAAGCGCACGTGGAAAATTCTCCAGGGTAGATCACATCTTGGGTCACAGATCAAGCCTCAGTAAATTTAAGAAAACTGATATCATATCAAGCATCTTTTCCGACCACAATGCTATGAAATTAGAAATAAATTACCGGGAAAAAAACGTAAAAACACAAACACATGAAGGCTACACAGTACATTACTAAATAACCAAGAGATCACTGAAGAAATCAAAGAGGAAATCAAAAAATACCTAGAGACAAATGACAATGAAAACACGATGATCCAAAACCTATGGGATGCAGCAAAAGCACTTCTAAGAGGGAAGTTTACAGCAATACAATCCTATCTCAAGAAACAAGAAAAATCTCAAATAAACAATCTAAAATTACTCCTAAAGGAACTAGAGAAAAAAGAACAAACAGAACCCAAAGTTAGTAGAAGGAAAGAAATCATAAAGATCAGAGCAGAAATAAATGAAATATAAACAAAGAAAACAATAGCAAAGGCAATAAAACTAAAAGCTGGCTGTTTGAGAAGATAAACAAAATTGATAAATCTTTAGCCAGACTCATCAAGAGAAAGAGAGAGAGGACTCAAATCAATAAAATTAGAAATGAAAAAGGAGAAGTTACAATGGACACCATAGAAATACAAAGCATCATAAGAGACTACTGCAAGCAACTCTATGCCAATAAAATGGACAACCTGGAAGAAATGGACAAATTCTTAGAAAGGTAAAACCTTCCAAGACTGAACCAGGAAGAAACAGAAAATATGAACAGACCAATCCCAAGTAATGAAATTGAAACTGTGATTAAAAATCTTCCAACAAACAAAATTCCAGGACCAGATGGCTTCACAGGTGAATTCTATCAAACATTTAGAGAAGGGCTAACACCCATGCTTCTCAAACGCTTCCAAAAAACTGCAGAGGAAGGAACACTCCCAAACTTATTCTATGAGGCCACCATCACCCTGATACCAACACCAGACAAAGATACTAGAAAAAAAGAAAATTACAGACCAATATCACTGAGGAATATAGATGCAAAAATCCTCAACAAAATACTAGCAAACAGAATCCAACAACACATTAAAAGGATCATACACCATGATCAAGTGGGATTCATCCCAGGGATGAAAGATTCTTCAATATATGCAAATCAATCAATGTGAAGCACCATATTAAAAAATGAAGAATAAAAACCTTAGAATTATCTCAATAGATGCAGAAAAAGCTTTTGACAAAATTCAACACCCATTTATGAAAAAATCTCTCCGGAAAGTGGGCATAGAGGGAACCTACCTCAACATAATAAAGGCCATATATGACAAACCCACAGCAAACATCATTCTCAATGGTGAAAAGCTGAAAGCATTTCCTCTAAGATCAAGAACAAGACAAGGATGTACACTCTTGCCACTATTATTCAACATAGTTTTGGAAGTCCTAGCCACAGCAACCAGAGAAGAAAAAGAAATAAAAGGAATACAAATCGGAAAAGAAGACTTAAAACTGTCACTGTTTGCAGGTGATGTGATACTATACATAGAGAACCCTAAAGTGCCACCAGAAAACTACTAGAGCTAATCAGTGAATTCGGTAAAGTTGCAGGATACAAAATTAATGCACAGAAATCTCTTGCATTCCTATACACTAATGATGAAAAATCTGAAAAAGAAATTAAGGAAACACTCCCATTTACCATTGCAACAAAAAGAATAAAATACCTAGGAATAAACCTACTTAAGGAGGTAAAAGACCTGTACTCAGAAAACTATAACACTTTGATGAAATAAATCAAAGATGACAGAAACAGATGGAGAGATATACCAGGTTCTTGGATTGGAAGAATCGATATTGTGAAAATGACTACACTACCCAAAGCAATCTACAGATTTAATGCAATCCCTATCAAATTACCAGTGGCATTTTTTATAGAACTAGAACAAAAAAATCTTAAAATTTGTATGAAGACAGAAAAGACCCCAAATAGCCAAAGCCGTCTTGAGGGAAAAAAACGGAGCTGGAGGAATCAGACTGCCTGACTTCAGACTATACTACAAAGCTACAGTAGTCAAGACAATATGGTACTGGCACAAAAAGAGAAATATAGATCAATGGAACAGGATAGAAAGTCCAAAGATAAACCCACACACATATGGTCAACTAATCTATGACAAAGGAGGCAAAGATATACAATGGAGAAAAGACAGCCTCTTCAATAGTGGTGCTGGGAAAACTGGACAGCTACATGTAAAAGAATGAAATTAGAACACTCCCTAACACCATACACAAAAATAAACTCAAAATGGATTAAAGACCTAAACGTAAGACCAGAGACTATAAAACTCTTAGAGGAAAACATAGGAAGAACACTCTTTGACATAAATCACAGCAAGATCTTTTTGACCCACCTCCCAGAGTGATGGAAATAAAAACAAAAATAAACAAATGGGACCTAATGAAACTTCAAAGCTTTTGCACAGCAAAGGAAACTATAAAAAAACCTAAAGCCAACCCTCAGAATGGGAGAAAATATTTGCAAACAAATCAACGGACAAAGGGTTAATCTCCAAAATATATACACAGCTCATGAAGCTCAATATCAAAAAAGAAACAACCCAATCCAAAAATGGGCAGAAGACCTAAATAGACATTTCTTCAAAGAAGACATACTGATGTCCAAGAAGTACATGAAAAGCTGTTCAACATCACTAATTATTAGAGAAATGCAAATCAAAACTACAATGAGGCATCACCTCACACCAGTTAGAATGGCCATCATCAGAAAAATCTACAAACAACAAACGCTGGAGAGGGTGTGGAATAAAGGGAACCCTCTTGCACTGTTGGTGGGAATGTAAATTGATACAGCCACTATGGAGAACAGTATGGAGGTACCTTAAAAAACTAAAAATAGAATTACCATATGACCCAGCAATCCCACTACTGGGCATATACCCAGAGAAAACCATAATTCAAAAAGACACATGCACCCCAATGTTCATTACAGCACTATTTACAATAGCCAGGTCATGGAAGCAAGCTAAATGCCTGTCAACAGACGAATGGATAAAGAAGATGTGGTACATATATACAATGGAATATTACCCAGCCATAAAAAGGAACGAAACTGGGTCATTTGTAGAGACGTGGATGGACCTAGAGACTGTCATACAGAGTGAAGTAAGTCAGAAAGAGAAAAACAAATATCGTATATTAACACATATATATGGAATCTAGAAAAATGGCACAGATGAACCGGTTTGCAGGGCAGAAATAGAGACACAGATGTAGAGAACAAACGTATGGACACCCAGGGGGGAAAGTGGCGGGGGTGGTGGTGGTGGTGTGATGAATTGGGAGATTGGGATTGACATGTATACACTAATATGTATAAAATGGATAACTAATAAGAACCTGCTGTATAAAAAAATAAATTAAATTAAATTGAATTTAAAAAAAAGAAAACAAGCAACCCAATTTAAAAAGAGCCAAAGACTGTATCTCACCAAAGCTTATCTATTCCTTCTTGTATTGACTGTATCTTTGTTATTGTATCTAGAATGTCACCTCATCAAAGACGTCAACTCATGAAAGAAGATATAGAGATAGCAAATAAGCATTTAAAAAGATGCTTCAAATCATGTCATCAGGGAAGTGCAAATTAATACAACAATGAGATATCACCACACACCTATTAGAACAGTCAAAATCCAGAGCAATGACAACACCCAATGCTGGTAAGGTTGTAGAACAACTGGAACTCTCATTCATTCCTCCACATCCTTACCAGTATTTGATGATGTCAGTGTTATGGATAATAAAATACTGAGGAATAAATTTTAAAAAGAAGGTAAAAAATTTGTACAGTGAAAACTACAGGACACTGATGAAAGAAATTGAAGAAGACAGAAATAAATGAAAAGATATTCCACGTTCATGAACTGGAAAACTTAATATTGTTAAAATTTCCATGTTACCCAATGTGATGTAAAATTAAATGCAATCTCTATCAAAATTCCATGGGCATTTTTCACAAATAGAATTAACATGTCTAAAATTTGTATGGAACCACAAACGACCCCAAATAGCCAATATTCTTGAGAAAGAAGAACAAAGTTGGAGGCATCACAGTTCCTGATTTCACACTATATTACAAAGCTATAGTAATAAAAACCATATGGTATCAGTATAAAAACAAACACATAGATCAGTGGGCAGAGTAGAAAGCCCAGAAATAAACCCATGCATTTTGACAGGGGACCCAATAATAAACAGCGGAGAAAGGATAGTATCTTCAATAAATGGCCAACAGATTGGTACATGAAAAGGTGCTCAACATCACTAATCATAAGGGAAATTAAAATCAAAACCACAATGAAATATCATCTCACATCTGTTAGGATGGCTATTATCAAAAAGACAAGAGATAAGAAATGCTGGCAAAGATGTGGAAAAAAGAGAACACTTGTACACTGTTGGTTGGAATGTAAACTGGTACAGCCACTCACTATGGAAAACAGTATGGAGGTTCCTCAAGGAATTAAAAATAGAACTAGCAATCCCACTTCTGTGTATATATCCAAAGGAAAAGAAACTATTATCTGGAAAACGTATCTGTACTGTCATGTTCACTGCAGTATTATTCACAATAGCCAAGGTATGGAAACAACCAAGTATTTGTCAATAGATGAATGGATAAAGAAAATGTTATACATTTTTTTTTTTCTTATGTAGGCTTGTCACTGTTCATTCTTTAAAAAAAAAAATCTACTGCAAGCAAAGTTATCAAACTCTGGGAAGAAACATACACAGAATTACTAAGCATATTACTAAAATCACAAACATGAACATTTGGAAAATGCAGAATCCTTAAAAAGTGTAAGTGATAGATGAACTTCATATTTATATGAATATGAAAAGAGGTCACATTTTTAGCACAGTTGCATAAAGAACTGTCTTTTCATGTGAGGTTCATAAATTATCCTCCTGTTGGGATCAAACTTTACTGAAATACTATGTTTTTGAAATAGTATTACAGAACAAGATAGGACATCTTAATAATGTTATCTTATATAAATGATTATTACATATACACATACTTACACAAAGGAATATTATTTATTCAGACTTTAAAAAGAAGGAAATCCTGCCATTTTCCAACAATATGGGAGAACATGGAGGGCATTATACTGAGTAAAATAAGCCAGAAAGAGAAAGACAAATACTGCATGGTATCACTTACACGTGTAATCTAAAATAAGAAGAAGGAGGAGGAGGAGGAGGAGGAGAAGGATGAGGAGAAGGCGGAGGGGAGGGGGAGGGGAGGGGGGAGCAGGAGTTGTAGCAGTCAAACTCATAGAAACAACAGAGAGTAGAATGGTTGTTGCCAACAGCTGGGCAGCAAGGGAAATACAGAGAAGCTAGTAAAATAGTACAAATTTTCATTTATAAGATGAATAAGTTCTGAGGATCTAATATATAATATGATGACTACAGTTTTTAACATTATAGTGTATATTTGAAATATGCTAAGAGAGTGGAACTTAAGGGTTCTCTATGTAAAAGAAAAAAACAGAAAGGTAAATATGTTAGGTGATGGCTATGCTTATTAACTAGATGGGGGAATCTGTTCCCAATTTATATGTACATCAAATTACCACACTGTACACATTAAATATATAACACTTTTATTTGTCAATTATACCTCAGTAAAGCTGGAAAAAGAGCTATGAAGCCATGAAAAGACACAGAGGAAGTATAAATGCATATTACTAAGTGAAAGAAGCCAATCTGAAAAGGCTAAATACTGTATGATTCCAACTCTAGGACATACTGGAAAAGGCAAAACTATGGAGATAGTATAAAGATCTTTGGTTACCTGGGTGTGGGCAGATGGGACTAGATGAACCGAAGCACCACATAGGATTTTTGGGGCAGTGAAAATACTCTGTGTGTTAATTAATGATGAATACATGGCATTATACATTTATCCAAATCCATAGACTGTACAATCCCAAGAGTGAACCCTAATGTAAACTACAGGATTTGGGCAATTATGATAGAGCTTTATCAATTGTAACAAATGTACCACTCTGGAGTCTGTTGATACTGGGGAAAGTCATGCATATGGTGGGGCAGGGGTTACATGGGCAATCTCTGTGTCTTCCTCTCCATTTTGCTGTGATACTAAAACTGTTTAAAAAAAAAAGTCTTCAAAAAAAAGGAAATACTAATGTTCTGACATTTTGAATGGTCATGTTTGCTAAATGCTATTAGGGTAAAAATAAAGTTCATTTTAATGCAAAATTAAGGGAATTACGAACACAAGATTCAAACTATGGTCACTTGGGGTAAAGGAGAGAGGGAGAGAAGATAGGGAGAGATATAGCTTCCTGTAAATTATTTTCAGAGTTGTAGTTCTTCCTTTGGATAAATACTTTATAGATAAGCATTACATAAAATTAATTACTAAATAGTTAAACAAATAGAAATAGGCCATGCATGTGCCAATGATGAGTATATGCTTTGAATCAAGGATCATTAATAATCTATAATTCCATTCTAGATATGAGAGGTAAAAAAAATACAGGCATAAAATTTATCTTGGTTATTTAGACTGGCATTAAATGACATGCACCTATGCCCCAAAACCAACCAAAAATGAGGTGAACAGGGGGAGCATATGCTCACCCTAACATATACATCTAAAAATGTTGTAAAGAAATAGATCATATATTCACTTGATTATTGCTTTAACAAAATAAAAAGACATTGGACAAAACATGACTATTAAACACACAAGTGAATCATAAGAAGATACATTTTCTATAAGATTTCCTACCCCAGCAACCTGTGGTATAGGCTCTATTCTCCCAGTCACTCACTTCCAGTGAGAGCCTGGATATGTCTCTGACATGACCCACACACTCTCCTCAGACGTTCTTATGCACACTTTTCTCTAGAGTCAGTTCCAACTCCAATGCATTTGGTCTCCAACAGTCTAAGCCAATTTATTCAGATTAAATGTTTTATCCACTTAAATCATTTTCATTAAAATGCATCATCTGATAACATAACTATAAAGTCTAACCACCACTCTTCCTCTCAAATTAGCAACTGTTTGCAGAGGAAATTACAGGCATTCTTATCATTTTCTACCAAAAATATCTACCTCTAAATAAATAAGTTGCAACTGGACTCTCATTATGGAACATTATCAAAAATCATCTTATTATATGAGTCTTAGTATATTCACATTTCTAAAAAATTATCAATACTTAAGATTTAAAATCTCATACAACAATTTTTATCATAGCCACCAAATACACTGTAACTTGTGACACAATTTTACTCAAACTTGATTCCTTAATTTTCACTAATTCATTTTCTTCATTAACATATGACACTCCTTAGATTGTATTTTTACTATGTGTAGTTCCATAGAAATTTGAAAAAAGAAATTTGGTGTGGAACAACAAATACTTTAAACCATTTAAAATATTAATAAACTAAATCTTTTCTTCAAAGCAATATTTGATATAATTTTAGGTATTACATTTGCATGCTGAAACAAACATATATCTTTTTTTCCTCATACGAGAAACCAAATCAAGATGGTTAAATTACTTTAGTACAAATGGTCCATAACATAAGTTAATATTTTGGGGCAGTCCTAAAAATGAACTTAATATGGTCTTCTTGGAAGTATTTATGCTTAAATCACCACACATTTTACTTGGTGGGTTGTGAAAAACACCTACGTACATGGATAATGATTGAAAATAACCTATAATTTGCTTGTTTCTATTGTAATAAGCAGAGTCAAACATAACATTACTGAATCAAGAAGACTGAGTTTAGTGAGTTAGTATCATTATGCTGGTTCTACCACTATGCCAATTGTGAACTTCTTTTCATGGACCGTCTTAAAAATATTTAGCACTTATCGAACGCATACTGTTCTCCAGACGTTGTGTGAAGCACTTTACATTACTTAGTTCTCTTAAGTCTTAGAACCCCTCTGTGAGATTGATATCATTACTAAATTTATCAATTTATCAAAAGAAATGAAGACTTATCAAGTTTAAGTAATTTGCCCAAACTCATGGAGATTTAAATCACCACTAAGAACCAAAGTGAAGTTTGCCTCACTGCAGAGCCTGAGTTCTTAACCATTATACTCTATATTTTTTTAAAGCACCACATTCACAGCTAGGATGTTCTGCTACTAAACTGCAAAGCCTGCAAATATACATACCCAAAGGACGTGAAGCCCATTTCTCAACATTTTTTAGGGACTAACTTGGTCTAAATTATTTTATTGCACTGTTTTCATAACTGTGGATTTTCTCATTGCTTTTCCATTACATGCTTCACTGATGACCTACTGCAGCAGTACTGTGATATGCTTATCCTGTTAGAGTTTACTGTGTTGTAGTGAGATATATGCCAATCTAGATATTATGGCAGCTTTCTGGGTAGCTACTGGATCTATTCCAAATGGAAAGCTATTGAAGAGTATGTGATGGTTCAATTTAAGTTTGTCATATTAAATAAACATGTCTTTGAACATGGCAAGTCCTCGTTATTCAAGAGCTTGAACCAAGCACCACAGGTTCCTTCTATAAAAATATTCTTTGCTCAAAATGATGGAGTATTGCTAACTGCTATAAGCATCAGTTTGAATATTTTGTGAGTCCTGGAGCAAGTCACTTAAACTTTCTATGAATCACCACCAAAATATAGAGACCAAAGCAAAAAGAAAAACTCACTGTACATTATTTATGTTTCTAAAATATTATTTTACCTTAAAGTGACATTATTACAACATGTAACATTGGTCTTTTATACAAATGTATACTCTTGAAATATTTGTAATTTGCACCTCTAAAATCAAGTTTGATTTTGTTATATTTCTTTAAATGTGCTAATTCTATTGCTAATAAAAATATAAACAGTTAACCTTAAAGGACAATGAATGCTAGAAACATAAAAACTACTTGGTTTATGTAAACTGGTTTTAGAATACCAGTTCTAGATTTATGCTCTGTAGAATGTTTTACATCTTTGCAAGTGTTTTAACCAGTTAAGTGATTTTTTTCAGTATAATGATCATGCCTTAATTTTCACCAACAATTATTGAAAGAGCTTTTCATTCTAGATCTTAAAATGCAGCTGTTCCAGACTGTGGAAATTTGATAAGATAAATTATATGGGGCTTCATTCACAGTCTCAGACACATGCCATATATGTACATTCGAATCTTGGAGGTTTGCCACTCCCACTATGTTTAGTTTTTGTTTTTTTTTTTAATGCTTCATGCTGGTGTTGGCATGAGATACTTAAGAAGCCCACTGTCCGTACATGAGTCCAAAGAAGCTGTTTCATGTTGAAAATAGTTAGCCAGATCTTTAATAGAAAGCACTAAAGATATATAAAGGCAATGACTTTGGATTTGATGAGAACATGTCCGTTTTTCAGAGTCATTATTCTTACCATCTCGTAGAGTTTCAATATGATTTTTATCACCACTGAAAAGGATACTCTCTTCCAACTTTAAATAATATAATATGGTGATGTTAGGATTATTTTAAACTCAAAATCATAAACACTGTCAGGGTTTAAGTACATTAGTAAACCAGAGAACTAATCCATGATTTAATTTTACTCTTGCTAAGACTGTTTTCCTCAACCATTTTTTCCCCTAAGCCTACTCAGTGATATAAATGATACATTGTCTACAATGAACCTTTACCTCATAGCTGTGATCTCTTAAAATATCAACGTTTATTTATGTATGTGGGAGCAACTAACAGGGTAACTTGTTCTAAAAGAAATTAGTGGCATGATAGTAAGTTTAAATTACAACTCTGGCAGCAAATTGCTTTGTCTTTATGATTTGGGTGTCTTCAGCCAAATTCTGATGGTGCCAAATTCACAAAATCTGGAAAATGAATGATAGATGCTTTGATCACAGTAATTTGATACAACTTAATTCATTAACACAAGTTGGCTTCTTGGTATTAGATGGTTCCAACACATACCATTTCAAGGCTATTTTTGGAAATGGGAGTGTAAATTACTTTTAGCTAGTTAGAAAATTCTAACTAAATCACTGTTGAAATTTTAATGTGTTTTATGAACACATATTTGCAGAACCACAATTTTTTGCCAAATTTATTTCCATAACTGGGTCCTACTTTTGTTATAGAACATATTATTATTACACTACAGCTTGTGGGTAATGAACCACTCAGGGTTTTCACAGAAAAGGGGATGAGAACAGAGGAGCTGCTTACATTTAGAATTGCAGAAATGTTTCTCAAGCATGAGACCATGTAAATATTGGGCAGTTTTGATCCAGAAGTTACAAACTGAACTTGATGTTATTTACCATCAAATGTGGATCATCTAACACATGTTAATTAACCTTCATGGGAATGACACTGTGCCTGATATTAAGAAGAATCCAAAGAAATATTAACTATAAAAAACCTTGTGCTCAAAGACTAGAACTAGAAACAGCAAAGCAGTGTGAGCAAAAAGGTAAAGATAACTTCAGTATTAGAGTACAGATGGCCATGACTTATACTGGTTTGACCTAGAATTTTTCAACTTTACAATGATATGAAAGTTATACACATTCAGAAGAAACCATACTTCCAATTTTGAATTTTTGATTTTTTTCCCTGGCTAGAAATATGTGGTATGATACTCTCTGGTGATACTGGGTAGCTCCCAGTCAGCCATTTGATCATGAGGGTGAACAACCAATACATTCACAACCACTTTGTACCCACGCAACCATTCTGTTTTTCACTTTCAGTACAGTATTCAATAAATTACATGAGATATTCAACACTTTATTATAAAAAGTGTCTTTGTGTTAGATGATTTTGCCCAACTTAAGGCTAAAAGAAGTGTTCTGAACACATTCAAGGTAGGCCAGGCTAAGCTATGATGTTCAGTAAGGTAGGTATATTAAGTGTATTTTCAAATTGCAGTATTTTCAATTTAAGATGGGTTTATCTGGATGTAACGTAAATTGAGCAAAATCTGTATACAATTTCTGATTATGTTATGTCAAGAGTAAGGACTATAGGAATTAATAGGAATAAAAGCTCACTGAATAAGTGTGATCAGAGGCATCTTCTTGGATGACCTGGGATTTGAGTCAGGTCTTACATACTAAGTAGAAGAGAGCGAGTTTTAGGTGAAGTAAGCATGAACAAAGTGCTGGTATGAGCAAATACAAAGTAATTAAAGACTCAGAAGTTTTCATGGAGCTATAGATTCATATAAATGAATAGTGGGGGGTCTGAGATCCAGTTTGCACATTAGCCTATCCAACATCAGCCAAAGTTTCAAGATTGAGTTTCCTGCTTGTTCTATGGGGAAATGTTCTACCTGTACCTAAGAGCCTTGAATTCAATTTAGGTAAACCAGTAAAATCTAACAGTAGAAAATTAATGCAAAAAATACCTAAACTGTTCAAAAATACACTTGGGTTTAGTTTGAATATCAGTTCAAAAACAGATGCTGATGAAGCCAATGAAATCTAATAAGGTGAAAGTTCCCTTGTATAAAAATAAGCCAAGGCTCACCTACAAGGAGACAAAATTTAAGAGCTATTAAACAGATATCACAGTGATCTATTCACCATGGACAAGGAATCTAAAGTTCTTGGTGAGACTTCTTTTTCTTTTCTTGCCTTCCAGAATTAATAGTATTGCATGTAACTCATTTTAGTATTCGCATAAATTGCTGCCTTCCACTGAATTTCACATGTGTATACCCATTAGTGATGGATGACAAAGCTATTTGCCAAATGTTGCTTGGAATTAATCTGCATGACCTTATAAATTATATCTTTGTGATGTAGGGTCATACTAAGGCAGAGGGAAAGGAGGTACAGAGGTAGAGGGGAAGACAGAAAAGATAGTTCTGCTTATAAAAAATAACCTGCTCTATAATTCCTCTAATGATAATTTCAAACAAATAATGTAAATATGATGAGATTAAATATGCCTATGAGCAGAAGGCTGCAAATATTTGGACCAACATAGAAAAAAAGGTAAAATGGTCATGGGTCAAAAACACTCATTAATAACAAGAAAAGTTGGGCATTTTGGTAATTAGGGTTAGACTATATCAAGGTTTCTTACTGACTAGTGCACAGATGAGTTTCAGGGGAGCACATAGCTTTAGTCAAAATCTTAGAAAAGTCCATAATGATGAAGAACTAAGGAATCACTGGAATAGATTGGAAAGGATTTAAAAGGTTATTTCAATTGGGAAATTGGGGCTTGTTAAGCCGAAGTTTCAGATTTATCATGAACATGTCCATATTTAGTGATGCATGTGGAGGAATTGAGGGTATGCATCATGGGAGTAACTGGGTAGGTATGGTAGGAATTAATAAAGGTGACTATGAATAGCTAGATTGAAGAATTTTCATTTTATCCAGAAAAAGAAAGAGGAAAAGGGAGTATAATGTAGGCAGGGATGGGATGGGGTAAAGCTGGAAGCTTTGAGAAAAAAAGTCATATTTTGTGTTTGGGAAACATTAATCTGATCTAAGAACACTGTGCCAGAGGGATTATAGGGTGAGGCTCCAGGGCAGAGTACCAAACTAGGAAGCTCTTACAATAATCTGTGTAGATTATGCCATATGTTGTTTTCTTTCCAGTGCACTGAGGCATAAAGTTAGGTTGAAACCATCTGGATAAAAATCTCTGTAAAAAAATTTTAACCCATGGGATTCTCCCTCTTCTGCCAAGTGGGAATTTGCTTTCTCTTCTCAAGTCAGCCACCAGAATCCTTTGAATGATCAGATTGTGATCTCTTCAAATCTCTTTAAGGTACAGTAGTTTACACAATGCCTGGTAAACAGTAGGTACTCAATATAGCTTGTTTTATTAGTGTGTCAAGTAGTCTGTCCCAGCAGATGGTAGTAAAGTTAAAATTATATGTCATTGCATGAAATATTATGTGCATATCATGTGTTTATTTACTAAAGCTTTTGAAAATCTTACCTCAAAAATGTAAGGTTAAAGTGAGATAACATATTGAAATTTTTTTGTGAATAATCTTAAGTGTTCTCCAGCTGTGAGGTGATACTAGAAGTTCTAATAGTACTTACATTATACATTGTTTCTTCCATATCTAAAGGCAAAAGAATACTCAAGTTATTGAAATTAGTACAGCACAATTAGCCAATTAATATGCTTACAAGGGTCTGATTTGTTTTTACCCAATTAGAACTGAAGGGAATGAAAAAAAGTAAGACCTATTTCCTCCCCACAAATAGAGTTAGTCTAACTGAGATGCTAAAACAAACACACATTATTGAGCAGGTACAGATAAGAAAGAGAGAATACAATTAAATATGCATATATATTACATAAAGTTATATAAACTATTCATCACTGTGGTGATGTTATAGTCATTTCACAGCATTGCTCTTTTGAATAGTACACAATATTATTTACTGTATAAGAAATCAGAAGCTCTAAATGGCTCCTGATAAGAATCATTAGCTGGCTATATCTTTGCATGCATATAGTCAAAATCCTAACACTGAATACTTAAATAGACTCACAGCTCATTGGCAGTAGCTGAGTAAATATAGCAACTCTTAAAAGTAGCATTAAGATCCTAGCCAATGCAACAAGGCAAGAAAAATAGAAAAAAATAAAAACTAGAAAAATAGAATTGTTATAGAGAAAATGATTATAAAGAAAATCCAAAAAATCAACACATCAACTATTAAAATTAGTATGCAAATATAACCAGGTCACTGGATTCAAGGTAAATGTATTATGTTCAATAATACAAAATCAATAATTTCATAGGTCAAAAATAATTAATATTGAATATTTTATATGGTTTAATTTAATGTATCTGTTTATTTCTATATATCAATATTAATGTATAGAAAATAAAATTTATGAAAGACACTATTTATGATTGCATCAGAAAACATCAAATGCCTAGGAATAAATCTAATAATGTTCAATAAATTTCATAGATTTATTAGAATTAATCTAATAAATAAATTTAACAAAATTTGTGCAAAAATTCTAAGTAACACACATACAGATACATATATATTTAAGTTTATATATCATGTTTATATAATAAAATGTAATTTATTATATATTTTTAATTTATGTATGGAAATTACAAATGTGTGTGTAAATAAACATAAATATAGAATTAGAGAAAGAGTTTAAATCTTTGAATAAATGATAGACATGTCATTTTTCTAAATAAATGGAGGAATATGTCCTGGTAATGAGTTGCAAAATTTAATATTTCAAATGTAGTGATTCTTTCCAAATTCATCTTCATAATTCATTGTAATCCTAATATTTCAGAAGCTTTATGTGTGTGTGTGTGCGTGTATACATGCAGGCATGCATATGTGTGAACTGATAAGCTGATTTTACATGAAAAGACAAAGGTCTAAGAATAGCCACAGAAATCTTAAAGACACACAATGCTGGAAGACTTAAACTACTAAATATCAGTACCATACTGCCTTAGAATAAAGCTGTATTATTATAGTGTCAAACTGATATAACTATAGACAAATCAAATTAACATACACAAGATCACTTCAGTGCAGTTGTGAAAGGATGGTTATTTTTTAAAAAATGATGCTGGGTTGACTAGATGTCCATAAAGGGAAAAAAGGACCTTGACTTCTCTTTCACATCCAACACAAAACACAATTCCAGATAGAATGTAGATATAAATACAGAATTTAAACTATAAGGATTTAGAAGGAAGTGTAGAAAAACATTTTCTTGACCTATGTGTAAGCAAAGATTTCTTAAGAAGGCATAAAGAAATACCAACATAAAGCAAATGTGCGTGTGTATGCGTGCACACGTATACACATCTATATTAAGACTTAAAACTTCTCTTTATTAAAAGGCACCATTAAAAATTGTAAATTAACCTACTCACTGGAAGAAATTTGCAATACATTTATGTCCAACAATGGACTTTCATCCAAAATATATTTTTTAAACTTCTATAAATCAGTAAGAAAATGGTAACTTTTTAAGAAAATTGAGCAAAAGACATAAACAGATTTTTCACAAAAGAGGATATCCAATTGTTCAATGAATTTATTTAAAAGTATTATTCAATTCTGTTATTTAGTGAGGAACTACAGATTAAAACAATAATATACCCCTATATATAAACAAGAATTGCAAAATTGAAAAAGACCCCCCAAAAATTGTTGGTAGGAATGTGGAGCAGTCAGAATTCACTCTCATACACTGCTCATGATAGGGCAAACTGATACAACTATTTTGGGAAATTGTTTGGCAATATCTTCTAAAGGTGAACATAGGTTTACTCTACGATCCAACAATTCAACTCCTTCATATATGTGCTACAGAAATATATATATATATATATATATATATATATTCACCAGAAGATACATACAGTAATGTTCATAGCAGCACAATTCACACTCTCCCAATACTGGAATTTACCCAAATATCCAACAACAGAATGAATAAATTAATTGTAGTGTATCCCCAAATAGAGTATTATGTGACAGTTGTAATACAAGAACTATAAATGTGCAAAACAAAATAGTTGAAACTCATGGATATAACACTGAGTAAAAGTCTGGTATTAAAAAATAGATAGTATGTATATGAATTAATTTGTATGAAGTGTAAAAAAGAAAAAAAAAGATCTATGGTGCTAGAAGTCAGGTTACTGTTCACTTTTGAGGGTATTGACTGAAGAGGGGGCATTGGAGGTCTGCGTGGTGTTGGTAATGTAATATTTCTTGATCTGCATGCTGGTGACATGGGCATATTCACTTTGTAAAACATTAAGCTGTATAATTATGAAGTGTTTTTCTACATGTTATATTTAGGTAAAAATTTCAAAAATTTGCCTTTAATGTCATTGTCTTGATGGCATGGGCATCACACACAAATAAAAACAGATATTTTGTTAGTAACTAAATAAAACAAAACTTAGCCAAAGGAAGGATGCATTCTGAAGTGCTCTTTAGCACACTTTCTCATTTTGAAATTTTAATAACTTGCATCTTGCCATCTTTTAGTCTTATTATTCAAATGTATAGGATAATTTATCTTCAAATATTGCTAAATAAACATAAAGACATGCCCCTATACAAGCCTATAAATCTAAGTGATGTATATGTCTTCATTCATCATTTCTTTTCCTTTCTCTGAGCCTCATATTGTGTGCTTTTTATTCTGTAAAGGTCATGACAGCTCATAAATCCTCTCACTGACAAGAGATTAAATGCATTTTCAAAAAGCAAGGAACTGTCACTTTACACAGTTTGAATAATATTGGTACTATAAGGAAACATTCACTGTTTTATGGACATTTATAGGCAATTGGATAATTTATATAGATAATTTACCCTCAAGAAGGTGGATCATAACTTCCTTAAGTGTGGGCTGTGCATATTAACTTTCATCACTGTTACATTTAGTTTTCATGTCTGCTTCAGCTCCTCTCGGCTATGACAGTTTCTGAGATTTTGTTTTTAATGACCTTGACAATTTTGAGGAGTATTGGTCAAATATTTATAGGATATTCCTTTATTGGAGAGGGGAAAAAAAGAGTAACTTTACAGTGGAGAAATCTGACATTTTCTATATGAACTGAGAATGGTTTTTATACTTTTTATATTACAATTTATGTCACCTGTACTTCTAGAGTAATGTGGCTCACATTCAATAGGTAGCTGAATACTGCTAATTATTTTACAAAGCCTACATTTTTAATTTTTAAAAGTCAAATTTTAGGAAAAAAATTTAAGATATTGTTAAGCAGACAAAAGCAATCCCATGAAAAATGCATGTAATCCAATAATATTTATATTTAAAACCCTATGTAATAAATTTTAAGTAAATATATAGATATTCAATTACAATATAGATGAATTTAAAAGCTGTGGAAAAATACATATCAAATTACTAAAAGCAGTCATCTCTATGGAAGAGACTGAGGCACTGGGCCTGGGTCAGTGGTCAACAGGCCTCTTTGTTGTTCGACATTTTTGCATTAAGAGTATAAGTATTTATTTTTTATGTTATTAAACATAATACACAGAATAAAGTATCATTTTGGGGCCCTCCCATAGTCTCATTCAAAAGATAAAGAACATGTTGTAACCTGTAAAGATGCAGAAAGCATGACCCACAAAAGTTTGGCTTTGAGAAACTATGAGAACTCTGTAAAATTTTCCCTACAAAATTACCAAACTGCTTCCTTTAAAGTGTGGCCCTTGGACGAGCTGCATAATCATCACCAGGGAACTTTTAATTATCCCAATTCCTAGACTCCATCCCAAACCTCCTGGATCAGAAACTCTGAGGGTGGGGCCCAGCAATCTGTGTTTTAACAAGCCCTCTAGGTGCTGCCAATATACACTAAACGTTGAAAATCACCATTTTAATGAGTTAGTACCAGAAAGGAGCTTTATAACAAATCGATTGATTTAATTAATTAAGAGATTGCAATCTAACTGTACAATTCCTGTTAAAACAGGAGGCAGAAAACAGTATTAACTGCAGCAGGGCCACTGCAGTAAACATTAGTTGTCTACTCCAAATCCATTCATCTTTACTAAAGAGAATCCCATTTTTTTTTTTTTTTTCAGTCCATCATAGAGGGTGGCCATGTTAACCAGTTCTGGCCAATGTGATATAAACAGATGTAAACATTTTTAAAAGCATAAAGATTCAGCTGACATATTTTTTTGTTTGCTTGCTTTTCTGTCTTTTTTATTCCCTCCTTCTTCCTTTTTCTCCCCTGGCATGTAGATAGGTTGCCTATAGGTACAGCAATATCTTGGAATTATGACGATGAAAGCTTTGTGCTGAGGCTGGTGTGGAAGAAAAATTGCAGCTGGCTGAGACATTTTTGACATCATGAGCACCATTTTACAGGCCCAGCAGAGTTTATCTTCAGACTTCAAAAGTAAACTCTTATTTGGTGAAGTCACTGTCATTTCAGGCAATTGAAGGCAATCCTAACCAATATAGCAAATGATACAGGGGTTCAATTTGGGTCAGATAAAAGGAGTAAAATAAAATAAGATGTGGGGAAAAAAAAGAGAAATGAGAGCTATAAAATATATATGGGGCAACAGAGTAAAAGTTGATTCAGATCAATAAGAATGACATTCCATTCAATCTATGCTTTAGATTCTCTAAATTTAGATCTGAATTTTACTTAGAACTCTGTTACAAATGTGCCTGTCAGTGTTAGGCTCAGGCAAAAGCCCCAAATAGACAAGAGCTTCTTGTTTGTAACACAGCCACACTATAGACACATGGTAAGAAAGTTTTAGGAAGAAAAGATACAGGACTTTATACTGCTTTACTGCTTGCTCTTTTAGATCTCTGGTTTCTGTCAGGCCTTAGCCATAACCACTGGCCTCTTTTCATGCTTGCTTAAAAAATTCTAAAAGAGGATGGATATCATTTGTAATAAAAATATATGTTAAGTAAAATACAAAAAAAAAAAAATTAGTCCCACTATTTTACTCCAAGTTTTTTGGCTGGAAAGATGACTCAACCTAGCACATCCTGGCCCTGCATCCCAGCAAGCAACAGGAACTCTTTCCCCCAGACAGATATGATTCTCTTACACTTTAAGTTCTTGATTTCGATATAGTTGTAATCCACTGTTGAAAAGCCTTTTTCCACATGGCTTCTTACTTCCTATTACAAAGGTGGGCTCATTCAATATGCTTTCTTTGTGTAATACTGTCTGTTGATGGTGGTGATTTCACATCCACCCTGGGGCCAGTGGTGTATTCATTTCCAAAGAAAGCTCTTTGCCACTTGTTTTCCCCTTTCTTATAATAGCAGCAACAATTGCAGCTTTTGGCATGAAACACAAAACAGCATTGCTTACTATTAGATCTGCGCCAACTTTTTACAGCTTTGTCTGTTTTGTGCTCCTACCTCTGGGACAGTGGATTAAAGAAACAACTTGCAGTAACATTTATACCCATGGTCTGAGCATCAGGAAGATACAACTAAATGTGTGGTGGGAATTTTTGTTGTTCAACAGGATTTGAAAAATACAAATGAAAAATAACTCACTAAGGTAACATCTATTAACTCCACTTCCTGACCACTTCAGTACTTCAGAATTAAATTGTATCCCTTCAATATCTAGGGGCACAAACCTTTTCTAAGCCATAGTACATGTACTCTGTAGATCCTGCGATGATAACTTCCTGAGAGCATTTTATTTAACTCTAGCTAGTGAAGTCGGTGGATGTGTTCTGGGTATGCTGCATAAATGGCTAATTTGTCCTCCTTTTATTCATACAATGATGTGCATATTTTCTTCTATAAGGGTCAAAGAATTTTACACTTTACTAATAAGACCCCAGAAGACAACCATTTTCTCAGCTGTTTCTATTTTCTTGATGGGAGAGTTGAAACATAAAAAGGTGTTGCTTTTTTGTACCTAAGTGTAATGCCCCAACTGAGCACATTTCTCCTCAAAGACAGTGAACGGTCCTTTTGATATTTACAAGAGCTCTATAATTCCAAGAGAATTAAGTTGAAAGAGGGATGGAAATATGGCACCTTGAATGTAGAACACTGGTTCTTAAGTGTTATTTGCTTTTCTTCTATTATTAACTGTGTATGCTTTGCTCTTCAAGAGAAACTGTGCCTGTTCACAAGAGGCTGAAAATGTCTCAGAAAATTTCAATGAGTACTTATAAAATTAAGATGTTTCCACCCACAAGTATATCTATCCTCACTGATGACTCACTGATTGGTGCAGGTGGCCTTTTGATTAACAATACACTTCACTGAAGTGTGACCTCTGACAAGCAGGAACAGCCTTTCTCAATTTGGTGTAAATCAGCAGTTTCCTGTATGTCCAGTTCTCTTAGTCCTATAATGCACCTGGAACTCCTGACATAGTCTTGAAATATTTGGCATTTTACTTCTGATATGAGGGAGTCCTTCAGATACAGTGTAAACTAATCTTGTTCAATAACATGGATTCACTCCTTCAGAATATTTCAATATTATAAATTACAAAGTTTATATAAACATTTATGTATAGGTCTTCTATAAATGTAATTCCTTTTAAACCATTTATTTAGATATAATCCATAAAATGTACAATGTAACCATTTAAAGGGTACAGTATTATTTAGCATATTCACAGATATGTTCAACCATCACTGCAATTTAGAACATTTTCATCACCTTGAAAAAGAAACCCTGTTCCCATTAGCTATCACCTCCCTATCTTTGTTTATCCCTTTCCAACCCTAAACAACGATTAATCTATTTTCTGTCTTGCCTTCCCTGGGCATTGCACATGAAAAAAAAGCAAAACCAAAAACAAACAAACAAAAAAACCCAACTTTCTCCTTGCCTTTGGATTTCACATTTTTACTGTTATACCTTGTCCACTTAAAGAAAAATGCACAACATGAGAGTTGTGAGTTTAAGGTTTACTCAGAGTCTTACTGAGGACAATAGCCTGGGAGATAGATAATCAGTAGCTCCGAGTAAACTGCTCCACAGAGGTAGGAGAGAAGCCAGATATATATATGACTTTTTTTGGCTAGGAAATACATGTAGTCAAGCATATATCTTGGTAAAAGATTACTGCTAATCACAAAGAACAGCTATCTCAAGTTAATGATTTCAGTGCTTTTCTATGTATGGGAAGATGCAAGAATCTGGGATCACTGAAACTCTTCCTAAGATATGTATTTAAGTATCTAGGGGTGTGTTTATCCAAAGCACAAAGTGCTTCATCCTGTTTTTCATACTGCATTCCTTGCAGGGTGTACGGTTGGTAGGCAACTGCAATGAGTTGCAATTCAACCCTTGTATAACTGGTCTGTGAGGAATACTCTTTGTTCTTTTTTGTTCACAGTCTCCCCTGTTTTGGTCATAAATCCAACCAAGATTTGGGAGGCATTTTATGACCAATTTGTCCCACAGCACTAGGAAGGCTCATTCCTAGGTCAGGTAAGGTTCTTGATAGGCCTTTCATGCGCTAAAAATTCTCTAGATCATCTGTCTTACTGGTCTATTATGATCCAGGAAATATTTTTCCCTTGTTGCTTCTTCCAATATCTAGAGTTGCATTATTAAAAATAATTTTATATAGAACTATATATGTGATTGATTGCCTCAAGACATTTAGTCATCATTAATTTTGTCAGGGATCTGGTTATACATTGGGTAATGCAAGAAACAACAGTAATACCAGTAACAACATTAATAAGGTCATGATACAGCAGCAAAAGACACAAAACGTAAACAGTTTAAGCACAAAAAAGAAAGAACAAATTAGGACAATGACGAGTATAATTAGTTTCAATCTGGATTGTAATAAGACACCAAGTCTAGAGGGGAGCCAGATGAAGAAGCCAAATTCTGGAGGGACCAGATAGAAAGAAAAAGATAAATGTTTCATCTTTGTTTACAAAGGTATACTTTACCAACTTATTTTAAGTCATAGTTAGCATAGGAGGAAAGGTTTCCTTGTATCTGGAAGACAAAGATTAAAAGCCAGTAGGAGATCAGATCAAGATGGCAGAGTAGGACTCGGAGCTCACCTCCTCCCCACGAACGCATCAAAAATACACCGATATGTGGAACAATTCTCACAGAAGACTAACTGGAAACCAGCAGAATAACTCTTATACAACCAAAGCTGCAAGAAAGATTTCCATGTAACTGAGTAGGATGGAAAAAAGGCATCAGGTTGGGGCCTGAGCCCCTGGGAGGGATCTGAAAGGAAGAGAAGGTCCACATGGGTGGACCCTCATCCTGAGGAGTGAGCAGATCCAGCCACAGACTGGGCATCCTAGTTCTGGGGTCCTATGCAGAGGAGACAAGCCCCCTTGCCTGATGGGAGAACTGGTGGGACAGATATAAGGGCTGGAGAAGCCTAGGCTCTACTCACAAAGAGTGCATGGGTGCTGGTTTGACAACAATCGAGGCAGAGAAAGCTCTACACTGGCAGTTGCCATCTTGCCACACTCCCCAATCTGAGTGGGGCAAACACCTCGGCCCTGCTCACTACACACCACAGCTTGGCACAGTATCTGGGCCAGCCAGAACCTGGGAAAAGACTCTGGTCTAGCTAAGCAGAGGTAGTCCCAGGGCCTAGGATGTGGTCCATGTGGGGCAGTGGTGGCCACTGTCAGTGCTTATTCAAGCAGCGGTGGGAACCAGCTCACCCTGATACCTCCCAGCTCTCGCTCCCAATTTAGTCTTTCCATAGGTACCAATAAAATAGCTGTTTATGATCAGAGCTTTCTAAAAAAATTTACCAATTTAGAAGATTTTCCTATTTAAAGGATCCATCATCTGGCCATTGACAAGTAGCATCTTAATAGCCACTCAAACCAATAAAATGCAAGACGCATCCCCACAAGAGAGTGCAAAGGATGCAGTCCTCACAAGATCTTGAAAGTTTGCTCCCCACCAAAAAAAAGCCCAGAAAGTAAAAGCCTTCATTGTACAGGCAGACACAATGAAGTTTGAGATGATAAACGTCCCTTATGGACTGGGACCCCTTATAACAAATTTCCCTGAGAACTGGCATGGCCAGACAGAGGTATTTGACTGGCTGCCAAATACCATATGTGCATCTTCCAGATGGCAGAGACCAGAGAGAGTTTTCTCACTGGTCAATACACCAAGCTCTCAAGACACAGAACAAGATACCTAAGAAGAACAGGCAGAACATTTATATCTAAGGCATGAAAAGGTAATGCAAGTTGCTCCTAGAAAAGCTTTGGTTCCCTTAAGGTCAGAATTTTGAAAAAAATAAAATGTTCTTTCAAAATGGCCATAATAATCAAACATATTTTTATCAGCTTTTAGAATTACTGTTGCCTTCTGTGGGAAATTAATTTTGGTGTTATAAGAGGAAGTTCAGAGAGAGACAGATAGCAAGGAGGAGAGCACTGTGGTGCACATTTAGAGAAACAGGGAGGGGCAGAGGGAAAGACTGGACCAGCATCAGTGGCATTTTAACATTTTGATATGGTTTCAAGCAATTTTTTATTGATTTCCTGTAAAGAAGTTACCATTTCCTCTTTTAGAAGCACCTAAATACCAATCAAAATAAGTTTTTCATTCAGTCTGTCTGATCTTATAGCCAGCTTTCTCTAGCTGTGTAGGAAAAAAAACTTGGAATGTCAAAAGAGCCCCATCTGCGCCATTTCAGGGTGAGATCTCCTTCAGTTCCCATCTAAGCAAGTACTTGCAAGTATAATCTCCATACATACATAAACCTAGCTGGGGTGTTAAGTCAGAGGTAGGTTATCTGGTGGCCCTTTTTCTTCTGTTTGGGAGGCTTTATTTCCCATTTTAAAGTTGGTTTGTCAGGATAAAATTACTATTAAAAAGTGTGTGGGGGGCTGTTTATGAGCTTAACTCTTCTCAGTATCACGCTAGAGTTGTTTCAGCTCTTTTACTATCTCGGTTTCTCCCTCTAAAACCTCATGGGCTCTCAGAAAACTGTATGGCCAATTCATACATGTGTATCCTCAGATGAATGTTTTTTTTTTTTAATTAATGAGGCTTCCCTATGAGACTGCTACATGGTATGAGGACTTGCCTCTACCACTCCTGTAAAATTCTCAGTTGTCTGAGAAAGCTGTAACAGGCTTGGGGGAACAGTGTCTCTTATCTTTGGAATTGAAAGCTTTCATTTGGTGTCTTTACTTTTATTCTGACAAACTCTGTTAAAGTAGTCAAGTCAAGGAAAGATGCCAGGTCACCCCTTACCTAATTACCCAGTCCAAAGCTTCCCAGTGTCTTTCAACTGAGCAACCTTCTCAGTGTCTTTCAACTGAGAATTCAGGTATCCCTGCCTGAAGAGACTTACTCAGTCATCTGGACTCACTGAGGAGGTGGACAGGCACAAGGGGCACTAGGCTCTAGATCCTTGCAGAGCTTAGGAGAAGGAGAGCAATCTGCTCTGGGTCCCTTCATGGTCGCCAAAACTGTCAAAGAAAAATGTACAACATGACAGTTGTGAGATTAAGTTTTATTCAGGGTCTTACTGGGAGAAAACCACTCAGAAGCTCTGAGTAAACTGGTGCATAGAAGTATGGGAAGAATCTAGTATATATATATATGATTTTTCTAACTAAGAAATATATGTTGTCATGCATACACCTTGGGAAGAGTACTGCTAATCACAAAGAACAGATATCTCAAGTTAGTAATATTCAAATAGTTAAGATAAGTACCATAAGCCCATTATCTTTAAGACAAAAAAAGTCACATGGACAATAAAAATATTTTTAAATGAAACTGAAAATAGTGCAAATGTATGTCAAAATTTGTGGTAAACAGCTGAAGCAGTACTTAGAACTTTACTAAAATACATTTATTAGAAAACAATAAAAATTAAAACTTGGGAGGGTAGCAATCTAATAACTATAAATAAAAAATAAGAAAATAAATAATATAGATGAGGGCAGAAATCAATGAGATAGAAAAAACTAATAACAAAATCAACATTAACAACACCAAAAATTGGTTCCTTGAAAATACAAATAACATAGAGAAATCAATGGCAAAAAAAATCATAACTGAAAGAAAAATAAACCAACAAAATACTGAGTAGAATAAAAAGGAGAAATAGCTGCAAAAAACTCATCATGATTGTAAAAGTAATAAAAGAGTTTTGTTTCTCCTTAGGATGCAGAAAGTCACAACAGAACAGTGTTTCCACCTAACAATAGAGTCAAATAATTTACAAAATATTACTTTTTTTATTTGAGCCAAAAATACACCTGAAGTTGTAAGAAAACTGAACTGTAAAAATTACAAGTCCCTCTAGGGAGAGATAAGACCAATGGACTGTTTCACATTTGGAAGAACACAGGAAGAAAAAGTGGCAGTCATTAAAGTAAATTAGAACAATTAAATTTTTAACAAATTCGTAAAGGTCATGTGTGCTAGCATGTCAAGGTGAATCTGTACACACTCATTGGCTCTTTTTACAGGCCAATGAGAAAGATCAGGTGCTTATGAGAAAGATCAAGATCTGAAGAGAAGATAAAGAGAGACCTACTTGGTGGCATAGGCCTTTAGGAGGTGATCAATGACTGATGAAGGATAGGAACAAAACCCCATATGCTTTCCTGGATCTTTCTCTCCTACAGAGAATAAAACTTAAGCCTCTGAAAGAAGGTCAACAAACTGTCTCACCCACAGGGCTCAGTCTAGGATCAATTGTTCATGCAGCATGGTATAAGCAAAACCCATCTATTGGAATAGACAAAATACAGGAAACTGGACAACTTCAGCAGAGAGGATAACATGTAAAATATGTAGAAATGCTATAAACAAACAAACAAAAATTGGATCGATGATGCATTCCATTCATGAGCATATTAGCTCAGGAAATATTTGAAGAAATGAAAGCAGAGTTTCCCCAAAAGAATAAAAAACAACTGTATTAGTTTTCTTGGGCTGATGTAATAAATTACCGCAAATTTTATGGCTTTCTGTTTTTATAGAAATTCATTCTATCACAGTTCTAGAGGCCAGAAGTCTGAAATCAAGGTGTATCCAGGGTCACACTCCCTCTATGTGTTCTAGGAGAGAATACTTCCTTGCCTCTTCCAGTTTCTTGTAGCTCCAGGTGTTCCTTGGCTTGTGGTTGTATAACCCAAATCTCTGTCTACATTTTCACCTGGCCTAATCTCTGTGTCTCTCTTCTGTGTGTCTCTTATAAGGACACTTATAAGGACACCAGATAATCCAGGATGATCCTATCTTGAAATCTTTTACTTAATTACATTTGCAAAGACTTTCTTTCCAAATATGGTCACGTTCAAAGGTCTCAAAGATTAGAATGGACATATCTTTTCAGGGGAGGGGCACCAGTCAACCCATTACAAAAACTAATCACCAATTCAGGAAGCTCAGCAAGATAAAAATCAAACAAAAATCCATCTATATACATGATAGCTGGACTGCTGAAAATGAAAGATAAACTCTTAAAGCAGCCACGAGAATGCAGGAGGAAGTATAACGTATAGAGGCACAAAGATAAGAATTGCAGCAGACTTATAATCAGAAATTATGCAAGCCAGAAGATAATACAATGACACATTTATGGTACTGAAAGCAAAAAGAAACACACTTTCAAAATGAAGATAAAATAAAGACCTTTATGGTCAAAAACTGACAGGAATTCCCTGCTGGAAGATGAGAAATACTTAAAGAAGTTCTTTAAACAGAAGGAGTATGATACCAGACAGAAACTTAGATACCATGCATGCATGCAGAAACACAAGCACACACACACATACATACACAATACAAAGATGTATATAATAAAGAGCACTGGAGGGCTTTCCTGGTGGCACAGTGGTTAGGAATCTGCCTGCCAATGCAGGGGACACGGGTTCGAGCCCTGGCCCAGGAAGATCCCACATGCTGCAGAGCAACTAAGCCTGTGAGCCACAACTACTGAGCCCATGTGCTGCAACTACTGAAGCCCGCGCATCTAGAGCCTGTGCTTAAAAACAGAGAAGCCACCACAATGAGAAGCCCACGCACTGCAACGAAGAGTAGCCCCCACTCACCGCAACTAGAGAAAAGCCTGTGCGCAGCAACAAAGACCCAATGCAGCCAAAAATAAAATAAATAAAATAAATTAATTAAAAAAAATAACTGTGAGTTTCTACATAGCACATGAGACTCCTTACCATCTCTGTTCAGTGTGCTCACATTTAACTTTTAAAAAAAGAGTTTGAGTGACTCACAGGAAAGGAATTGACACAACTTTCAAAAGGACAGTTAAGAATGTTTCACTGATTAGCATATAATCACTTAGCTGATTCTAATAAAGACCCAACACAGCCAAAAATAAATTAATTAACTAATTTTAAAAATTAATTAAAAATTAAAAAAAATAAAGAGCACTGGAAATGGTAAAATTGTGGGCAAATGTAAACAGCAATTTTTTAAAAAAATTTAATCTCTTTATAAGATAATTGAATGTCTAAGGTAAATATAGAAACATTGTACTATGTGGTTTATAACATATGTAGAATTAAAGTGTATAACAATATAAGGTAAGTTTGAATCTATTCCTACTATATATGTGGACTGAAACGATTGGGAGGTAGACAATGACAAGTTAAAGTTGTATAATATAAACCCTAGAAACCAATTTAAAAAAAAAATTATAACTAATAAGCCAATAATAGATATAAAATAATAAAAATTCAAGTAATTTAAAAGAAGTCAGAAAAAGAAGAATAAAGAGAACAAGAAACAGATTCCCCAACCTAAAAACAAAATGTAAGATGGTAACTTTAAACCCAACTATATAAAAATTGCATGAAATGTTGTAAATAGTCAATTAAAAGACAGAGATTATCAGTCTGTATAATAAATAAAGACCCAAACTATATACTATGTAAAAAAAAATACACTTTAACTATAAAGACATAAGTTAAAAGTAAAAGAATGGAAAATTATATACAGTGCAAATATTGATCAGAAGAGATCAGGAGAAGCTATATTAATGTGACAAAGTAGGTTTCAGAACAAGAGTTAATACCAGAGGTAAAGAAAATATATATATATATAGATATATATATCTATATATATATATATATCTATATATATATATCTATATCTATATCTATGGAGACACACACACACACAACAATTGGATTAGTCAGGAAGTTATAACAATCCTAAATGTGTATACAGCTAATGACAGGGCTTTAACACATGAAGAAAAAACTGATACAACTGAAAAGAGAAATAGACTAATTCACATTTGTTAGAGTCTTCAACACTCCTCTCTCAGGAACTGACAGAACAGATAGATATTAAAGCAGTAAGAATACAGAGGATTTGAACAACACTATCAATATAATTGACCTAATTGCCATTTAGAATATCCCATACAGTACTAGGAAATACATATCCTTCTCAAGTGCATATAGAACATATACCATAGTAGATCATATTCTGAATTATAAAGAAATCTCAACAAATTCAAAAGATTGAAATCAAACAAAATGTTCTCTGATCATAATAGAATTAAACTAGAAATCAATAACATAAAGATCTATGAAAATTCCTAAATATTTATAAATTAAATATACTTCTAAATAATCCTTTGGTTAAATTAAAAAAAAGGAAAAATAGAAAGTACTTTGAATTGTAAACAAATACTTTGAAAACAAAGGATTCATATGAAAATTATGAACATATGAAAATTTGTGAGATACAGTTATTATTGGGAAATTTACTGTGTTCAATGCTTATGTTAGAAAAGATGAAAGATCCTAAATCTGTGATCTAATTTCATACCATTAATATCTTTTTAAAAAAGAGCAAATTAAAACCCAAAGCCGGCAGAAGAAAAAAACAAACAAAAATAAGAGCAGAAACCAATGACATTTAAAACAGAAAAATTAATGACACTAGGAAAAGATCAATAAAATTAATAAACTCCTAGTCATACTGGTCAAGAAAAAAGAAAGAAGGGAAGAAACACAAATAAGGGTACATCACTAGAGATCTGACAGACAGTAAAAGTATGATAAGGGAATATTATAAACAAATGTGCCGATAAATTTGATAGTACAGATGAAAATAAATTCTTCGAAAGAACCAACTGATAAAATTCGTCAGTAAATAAATATATACTATGATTTATGCTCCTATACCTCTTAATGAAATAGAAATTAAGGTTAATAACCTTACACAAAGTTTAAAACCCAGACCCAGATTGCATTGCTTGTGAATTCTACAGAATATTCAAGGAAGAAACAATACAATTTCTACACTAATATTAACAGAAAATAGAAAAGAGAAAATATTTTCCAACTTATTTTTTAAGTTCAGCATTACCCTGAAAAAAAAAGCAGGCAGACATTACTCAAAAGAAGAAGAGGGCTTCCCTGGTGGCTCAGTGGTTGAGAATCTGCCTGCCAGTGCAGAGGACACGGGTTCAAGCCCTGGTCTGGGAAGATCCCACATGCCGCGGAGCAACTAGGCCCGTGAGCCACAACTACTGAGCCTGCGTGTCTGGAGCCTGTGCCCCACAACAAGAGAGGCCACGACAGTGAAACGCCCGCGCACCACAATGAAGAGTGGCCCCCACTTGCCACAACTAGAGAAAGCCCTCACATAGAAATGAAGGCCCAACACAGCAAAAAATAATAATAATAAAGTAAATAAATAAATAAGTCAGGAGCTCTTAAAAAAAAGGAGAAGAAAAACTACAGACCAATATCTCTTATGAACTTAGAGACAAAAGGTCCTTTACACAACGTAAACAACTATTCCACATTATACTGGTGGTCCTAGTCCATGTAATAAGGCAAGAAAAGAACACCAAAAACATTAAAAATTGCAAAGTAATGGATAAAGATCTCTATTTGTAGACAATATAATCATCTACATTAAAAATCCCAAGAAATCTACAAAGGTCATAGGATGTAAGGTTGATATAATAAAATCAATAATGTTTGTATATGTTGAAAATTTGTAAATTAAAGTTTTAAACAAACAAAAAAAAACTTCCCAGGAAACTGAAGAGATCCCATGGAATAGCAACAGCTCTTCCTTTCTCAGGAAGATCTCACACATGCTCTTCCCTCTCAAGAACCCTTTACATTCTCAAAGTGAGTGAAAAGCCATAGAGCTAACTCTTTTGTTTTAAATAAATTATCATATGGAGTTTAGTTTCACACTCAACTTGATATCTGATGTAACATACACCCTGTGAAATCCTCAGAATGGAAGTTAAGGAAGATGCCCATTTTTAAATTCTGTTACATACATTCCCAACAAAACTAGTTTTCCAATAAATTGGTGGTAAAAATAACCTATACTGGTTGAATCATTTGATTTCCTAATGTTGAACAATAGATCATATGAGATATGGATTCCTTTATACTTGACAGGAACTCTTCTCTCCCAGATACTCTCAAGGCTCTCTGCCTCTCTTTCAGCAGGTCTCACGTCAAATTTGACCTTTTCTTGGCTACCATATATCTAAAGAAACCTTTTACTCTTCTCCAGTCTCTCAATCACAACTTCCCATTTCATTTTTATTTTAAAAATACTCATTACTATCTATAGCAATATACACATAGAAGTATGATGTTTATTATCTGCCTCTCTCACAAAATAAAAATTTGAGAATAGAGTTGGGCTTTTTTTTTTCACAGCTATGTCCCTAGCATCTAGAACCTAGTGCATGTTTGAAGTTTAATAAGTCTTCATTGAATTAACTAATTAATAATATTTACCAGCCTCTGAAATTTCCTTGTCCAGTTATTTGCTTATGTATTGTGTGTTTCCTTTCTAGAATGTAAGCTCTTGAGAAGAATAACTATGTGTATCTTCTCTATTGCTGAATCCTCAGATCTTATAACATTTCATAGCACATAGGAGGCACTTAGTTATTGTTCTAAAATTCTAGAAAGTATCTATGAATCCACGATTACAATTAGGTGATGAATTTCACTCTTTTTAAATGTCTAAGTACACAAATAAATAAATAGCATTTTAAATATCTCTATGAAGCTGTAGTGGTATTCTTCACGTAGTCAGTTAATTTCATAAATGGTTCTTCTTGCTGTAGATTATAACATGTGACTTGAACCATAAGACTTGTTTATAGCTAGCATTTGTGTCAGAGGATACTGTAGTTAATTAACTAAATTGTCTTGATTCAGATTACACCTGTTTCTAATTTCCAAAGGATTAAAAAATGACATTTAAAACTAAAATGTCCTGTACCTCATTTTAGGTGATGAGTGATCGTTTTGAGGTAAGTATTAAATTATTTCTGTCTCAAATTTTTTCTTCATCATTTCTTAAGATGAAATAGTACAGAGATATTTAACTAGTGAAGTAATATAAACATTTCAACAAGTTAAGTAATGAACATCTGCGGGATGTAGAAGTGGTGATAAGCAAGTGTTTGGCAAACATTTAGTGATCAATTATGAAGAATTGAGGATACCTCAGGAGACAAGAGATACACTAAGCCATTAATCCCTTAGAACTCATGGGCACCTAATTAATAAATCACAAATGAGCCTCAGGCTAGACAGGTGATATTGTATATAATTTGTAAGACAGAAGTTCAAGGAAGTGGAAACTCAAAAACAGCAATATTAGAAAGACCAGCCACACAAATATGCTCACAGGCAAAAGACAAATAATCATAATATAGCACACAGGAAGTGAATTTTGAGACATCTTTCTTAAACAGAAAATGATTTCTTGAGAATAATATTTCTCTGCTGAGATCCATAATCCTGGAGAGAAACATCTATGGGTTTGTTAACAATGGCTTATGGCCAAGAGGGAAGAGGTGCCACCTAGAACTTCCACCTAGAACTGATCGAAGGTGGTAAAATTCTATGATTGTGATAATTAGTCCACTATCTTACTAATTTTCAAAGAATGAGGAATTTAGTTATTAGGAAACGTGCTTTGAAAAGTTTGGTAAAACTGCTTTTCAAGTCCATTCATGCTGAACATTATCAGCTTCAGTGAAGCAAGTCTGCTGTAACTCTGGGTGAGTTTTGTGTTTCTTTCCTCTTAATATTATTCTAATTTTTCTAGGGCTTCAGGAAGAGCGTTAAACTGTTATGAGGCTGGGACTTTATACAATTCTATTTCTTCAGAAAATATCAAAGATAGTCATGTCAGTGTGGCACCTCAAGAAAAGAAGGGACTTTTATGTACTTTCCATTATGATCCTGAGCCTGTTTTATTCTATGCCTTAAGGTCTTCAGCTTTTAAAATTGATAGTTTCCTTAAAGGGTGGACTGGTTAAGATATTTTAGTCAATCTCCATTCTTGGATTTATAAAATACATTTTTTCCATGGAAGCCAGGTACATTCACATGTCATATTTATATCTCTACACCTACATGAGAGAGGGCTTGTACTAGCTATGTCTTCCTTAAGAAGAGTTATGGCTTAAAGTTATCTTATTTTCTTACACTTTTCTACCTCATTTTTTTCCTTTTTAGGAGTAATTTATTATTATTTTTTACTGGCAAAGTTACTAATAATTACAATGCTCTAACCATTTTCCTTTCTTCCTCTCTGTTAACTCAGAGATTGGAGCAAAAAAAGTATGACTGATCCTTCCATCAGCATTCTAAGTATGCAAATTTAAAATTATATTGCCCTCACCCCCTTTTAATAGTTAGAATAGAAACAGACTATAGAAAGATAGCTGATTAAGCCTCTGATCATCTTACCACGGCTATTTTTTTATATTAGTGTTCCTCTTAGATAATGTTTGGATTAAAAACCACTTGACAAAAAAAATGATATATTTCATCATCTCTTTAAACAATAATTTACAGGGTCTCATTAGTTATATTTCAGTGAACTTCCATGGAAATATTTGCTTCTTGTTTTGTATCTATTTTTCTTTTTTTTGCTAACACAACTCAAATCAACACATCATTTATTGCTAGAGAAGATCTTGAATTAGTGGCAGCCATTTCTGAAGAGACTATTTCTGCTGAGGCTTTATTGTCATATGGTTTGGGAACTGTCCTTTGTGATAACATCAAGGCTACTAATTGCTCTTGTGCTCAAGGTGTAAAAATCCACAATGGCAACAGCTCAGCACTTGACTTTAAATCTTTGTGAGTTCCTTACCTCTTCATGTTATTTCTTCCTGGATCCCCTAAACATCACATGTACAGAGTTAATCCATGTTGTGTGAGCGTGTCTGTGTGCGTGTATGTGATCACTGAAACCAAGGTCTCTGTGCTTCTGAGTAAATGACTCATGGCAATAAGAAGCTAACCCTACACAACATTCAACACAGTTTGAAAAGACAGCATTTCATCCATTGACATTGTAGTGCTTCAGTCAAGGGAGGGATGTTAATAGGATGGGAATATTTGCTGATGAACTATTGAGATAGACTATAAGATCAATTTTCTATGACATATGTGGATACTTCAAGTTTGCTTTAGACGTTTTCTTCTTTCTCTTTCCATTTTCCCCCGTTTCATTTGATGTGTGTGTGTGTGTGTGTGTGTGTGTGTGTGTGTGTACTTTTGTGATATATTGCCTTTTCCTTTGTTAAAGTTAAATACTAGGACTATTCTTAGTATTTAAGTGCCATCCAATTTTCTTAATCCTTCCTTCAGATTCTTTTTTATTAAGGTTGATTATTGATCTACTGGGTTGGCCCTTCCTCATAATTACATCCCTGTAGTTCTTTAGCTCTTTAATGACTTCCATTCTTCATAACTAGCATAGTAAGATGCCCCTTTTTCTTTTCTAAGAAGCTAATGTATCATTATCCCTGTAGGTTTAACTGATCAATTTCTCTGCTTGAAGCTGTGTTTGGATATTCTCATTTTCTATACTAGTTTCACTCTTTCTATTTATTTGAGTTTCTCATTCAATAATTTTTGGTGGCTAGAATATTTCTTCTAGATTTTATCTTTTTTCTTAGACTCTGACTCCTGGCCCCCAGGAGCAAAAGGGTACAAAGATTCAAAAGCAAGTTAAGAAACTGTCCATGAAAATCACAGAATAGTTGCTTAGACTATTTCCCTCATGCAAAAGACAATAAATATGTGCCAATGGGAAATACAATGATGGTGTTAATATCAGGGTAACTGACAAAGGACAAGCGGAAACAGGCAGCAGTAGGAATCCAGCTGCCAATACGACTTTTATCTGAAATTCTGTGATATCATCAACAAATAATTGTTGAGTAGTGTTTGAAGATCTGTAGGCTGAACACTTAGAAATAGGAAGGAAGGAAACAAATGTATTGATTGCTTATTTTATGTTCATCTATTTCATAATAGTGTATTCTCAATAATGCTTGAACAATACTAAAGCATCTTTCAAAATAAGGTAACTGAGGTTCAGAAATGCAAAGTGCCTCACCCACATTTACACAGCTAGTAAAAATGCAGACTTGGTATTTGCAGCCACTTCTATCTGATGCCCAAGACCATGCCTTTCTGATACACAACACTGAACACTTACTAAAAGTTAATCAAAACAACACATTCCAAACCATGTGAGAATTTAGTAAAAGAACAAGTTACTGAACCATTAATCCACATACATGCAACATGGAATATCTGACCAACAAGCTACATATAGCACTAAAGATTTCAAAACACGGATCTAGGTGTTCTGATTTAGAAAGATGTTTTCTAATTGATTACTTGAGGGGTACAAAATATAATGATACCTGAGAACCACTGAGCTGGTATAAAATAAATTAAAAATTGCATGTCAAAATATACCCTAAATGGAAGCATTTCTAAAGTCTGAGTGGCAAAAATAACTGCTTTCCCCTTTGGTAGTGTTACGAATATTTTAACCAACTATTTCTAAGCCTTCTTAAAGCTTAAACTAACTCCCCAAACCATTTTCAGAGTGGAGATTTGGGCGCAGATGTGTAACATTCATTTACATTCACAACTCCTAAGGATAAGAACTGTGCTTTTTTAGCACTTTCTGAATCAAATGTCACCAAAACTTGTCAATAAGAGAATGGTAATTATTCGTGGTCACAAGGATAACTGTCAAAAGGTTTTCCATCTTTATCAGCTTTTCTTAATTGAAAACATGTGAGACTGGGAGGATTTCAACTGAATTTTATCAGAAGTTTAACGTTTGCAAGAGAACAGGAACTTAAAGTAAATTTATTTATCACTTTCAAGTCCTACCTGGTTTGCAAAGCCTTCTGAATTCTGCAGGACACTGAACTCAGATTTGAACGAGCATCCACTGCTTTCCCTCCCCACCCAGTTCTGCTAAGGAAGAGTTATGTGACCTCCTGTGCTCTTCTATCTGTACTAGCAAGAATGACTTCACACTTAAAGCAATGAAAGCATAGAGGTTTGAACTTTTGCAAAAATTCCATAAGTTTGAAACAGACACAGCTTGGCTAGTGGGTGAATTTATACAACAATTTTTTTTTTTTGGTGCATCATCAGCTTCCTTCATCTATGTTCCATTTCATTATCTATTTCCTCTGTTTTCTTCCGATGTTATTTCTTCGTACCTGTTTCTTGGTTGGATCATATTTTTAAGTCTCTAACTGGAGACGCCACCTGTGGATAGTGCCTTCTGTCTGCTAACACTGCCACTTAAAATTCCCTTTGTTCCTCTCCCATTCTGGTTTCATACAATTTCACCAGTGTCACTTTTTTTTTTTTTTCACACTGACAAAATAGAGATTTCTACACAGAACAAGACGTATACTTCATTATACTGTGGGGCTAATAGTGTGCAGCTTTATGTTGTTTGGAAAAAGAAACTTGTAATCTATTTTTGATTATAGGTAGACATTAACCCATCCTTACTGTCATGCAGTCAAGGCCTGCCGTATTTATCCCTAACTTATGGTTGCCTCCACTGTAATCATCACTCTGAAGGGCAGTCCAATCCACCTTAGCCAGTGCACTGTTTCTCCCTGCAATTTCTCCTCCTCCTCTTCTTCTGTGCTCCCTTTTGCCTTAGGAGCCTTCATATCTCCAATAATCAGTTTTCTAACTTCTCTCATAAAGTTCAAGGCCAATCTAGGGCAGAATCCTTAGCAGCAGAATTCACATGTGAATTGTGAACAGAGGAAGGGTTACTTACTTGGTGCTCCTTTTTCTTACAACTGAGGGCAGAAGTGTTCATTACCACCCTCCTCCACCATCCCTCTTTTGTTCTTTATTTCAGAATCTGAGCTATTTGTTTACTTATTCATATTTTATTCTTTGTACATATTATATGTGTTAGGAAATGTGCTAGATTCTAGGGATACAGTAGTGAGTAAAAAATAAGAGAAATTCTTTGTGCCCTTTAAGCATACAGCTAGCTTAGCATGGGAAGATGGACATCAAGAAAAGAATCACACACATAAACATATTCAATAATATTGTCCTGAGATAAGTGCTACAAAGAGTATATAATGTTATGAAGCTGTATAAATAGGGAAAATGGAAGTGACAACAGCCCACTCATGGAAGTGACAACAGCCTGAATCTGAAGAAAGACTGGGAGTTAGCTAGGCCAGAGGGAGAAAGGGGTATATACTTGGTTGAATAGTGTCCCACCAAAATTCTTGCCCACCTAGAACCTTAGAATGTGACCTTACTTGAAAATAGGGTCTCTATAAATGTAATGAACTTAAGATGAGATTATACTGTATTAGGGTGGGCCATGATCTGATGACCGGTGTCCTTATAAGAAGAGAGAAATTGAACACAAAGATGCACACAGAAGGAAGATGATGTGAAGTTATAGAGACAGAAGGTAATATGAAGACAGAGGCAGAGATTGGATTCATGTGTCCAAAGGCCAAAAAATGGTAAGGACTGCTGGCCACCAGCAGAAATGAAGGAAAAGGCATGGGACGGTTTCTCCCTCAGAGCCTCCAGAAGGAATTGATCCTGCTGACACCTTGATTTCAGACTTCTAGCATCTAGACCTGTGAGATAATAAATTTCTGCTGTTTTAAGACTCTCAGTTTGTGGTACTTTGTCATGATATCCATAGGAAACTATGAATAGGAAGAGTGACTCCATTGGCTATCACTCTCAATGACCCACTGGGAAATTTTGGACTTCCCAGCGCCATACCTCTGGGCTCCGCATGGTTGGTGGTCCTGGTCCCCATAGTGTAGCAGTTAACTGAATAGTCAATAGTAGGTTGGATGTCCTGATCTCCCATGATCTAGTTAACATTTGTAGAATGCTGCATTCACAAATTATATAAAAGTCTTTTCAAAAACACACGGTTCATTCATCAAGATAGACATATATGATATCACAGGGTGAAAGTGTATGAAGCTGCAGGAATTAGTCATCCCACCAAAACAGTTAATGAGTGGAAAAGAACTGTCTGAGTCAAGTGTTTTGGTATCAAGTTGTGAAAGCATGGGATAGAGAAAGAATCTGTGTCTGGAATTCTAGGATATAATGGCTATGGAAGATGGGGACCAGGACCATCTAAGTTTGCCACCAAGTTTTTGAGGCTCCTTGTACACATGGACCAACAAGTAGGAAAAGTAGTCACCATCCTGACAGGAGTAATTAAACATCATTAGTCGGAGGAGGGAGGAATGCTTTTCCACAGTTTAGTCATGGAGGTCTCTGTAAAGATCCAGGTCACCCACTTGGGCATCTCCTGGTAGTGCTTTGCCCATTGTTGACTGTGAATGAACATGTGTAGCAACTCTGGCTTGAAAATAGTGTGACTGACAAAGGCTCAGACTGCTGAAGAAGAAAAGTTTGGATCACACTACCAGGTAAGTCTCAATGACATGCCCAAGTGATAGTTGAAGGTGAGAGGAATATAGAATGGAGAACAGCAAGGAGAGGATAAATATCAACTGAATCCCTGAAACCAACTAAGAAGCATGGGCTATAGTTCTTCCCACTAAACTCCCTCTTTTATGTTATCCCTTAGAAATAAAAGCCCAAAGGAACTATGAAGAAGCTGTTCTCCAAACCTGCATGAAGAAATAGATCTGTTTGGAGCAAGGGGTGGACATGGTAGCTATAAAAAAAGAGCATCTTAGGTCTACTACTTTCTCTTCTTGATCCTGGCCAACTTCTAAGCACAGTTGGCAGTACTAACACAGGCCCATTCCTGCAAGACATAGAACTCTTTTAACAGGAAACTGGCTCAAGAATTCCTTATCAACCTGGCTGAAACCTTGTAATTGTTCGGCAGTTGACTCTTCCTTCCTCTGCCTTTCCTTCACAGATATCACACCTGCATTGCAACCCGAAGGCTCTCTTTTTCTTGTCTGGCCTCCTGCCCTTTAACCTTTGCAAGTGTAAGCATAACCTGCACATTTACTCCTGTCTTGGCAACTGCTTCCTGGAGGACGTGAGCTAACACAGCACTTGAGAGAAACTGAAACAACAATGCGGTGGGAAAAGAGTGAGGGGAGGCATGGTGCCAGATTAGACCGCAGATGCAAGTAGACCCAGACCACTGGACCATGTAAGGACTTCTGTTTTGTATTTTGATCTTTACCCTAAGAAAAATGAGAAACCGCTCTACGAAGACAATGCAAAGGAAACCCTGTAATGAACTGTTTACTTGAAATATGAACACTTCAGGATTGTTTGAATGTAAACACTGGCAAGAAGCATACATTTGTATATTTTTCTTCAGCTAGAGTTTCTACAATGAACTACAGGGAAATACAACAGCAAACCTGAGCTGCTAAGTCTGTAAATGATAACAAGTCACCAAACTCCACTAACAATGTGTCATTAAAAAGCCAATTAAAGAAAGACTTCTTAAAATGGTACAGGTTGATCTTCCTAGCAGCAAGAAAAAATAATCACCTTGACTAAATTAACCAGGAAAAGAATATCTTTGGAATAATATCAACAGTTTATAGAGTGGAAAATTCTAGAGACTCAATGTGGTGGCCATGAAAATGTACCTTTGGAGACACCCCAATATTCACATCACACACTGCTTTCTCCGAGCCACTCCCAGCCAATGACTGAGCACAGCAAAGTACTACAGATAAGCTGGGCTACTTCTGCCCAATGTGCGATTTCACTAATGTGCAACTTTTTCTTAGAGACAACCCAGTGACCTGACCAAAACTCTCAAAAATGCACAGTCCTGTCCTTCTTATCTCTCTCCTTTCATGGGTGTCAGACCTGCAACACAATCTGAAGGCTTTCCTGGTTTATTGCTGCTTCCTCCCCTTTCTTCATCCTCTTCACACATTTCCCCCTATTAAATCTTTTTCTCATCTTAATCCATCTGGTATACGCTTCTTGGAGGCTACCAAGGTTTTTAAAATGGACAAAAACCAAGGGAGAGGGACTGAACCACAAAACCACCACCATGTTCACCCCAGAGGAACAAGCAGGTCAAACACTGTCACTGCTTTGCCCTATATCATCATCAGAAACAGTCACCAGTGCTGCGGCCAGACTCTTGCTACTGTCTCTCCTGCAACCTCCCGCATCATAATAAATATTTTCTCAATTGTACTTGTATTTCACATGACTCCCTCAAAGATTCAAAGTCCCAGGGAGTAGTGAATGATTAGCTGAGCCTGAATATGTGTCTGGGCTGCCAGTGAAAGAAAAAGGAAACGTTGTTCTTTAGATTATTCTAGAGGAAGGCAGTGTATTGCATTCCACAAATATTTCATGTAATAAGAAGCTAAATGAAATAAGTGGAACATCAGACATGTGAAAGCAAACCAAACAAAAGCATTCACAGCAAGTGCAGACCAAAATTTTTTGGTAAATAATGAAAACATGCTTTAATTAGGATTTCAAAAATTTTACTAAATTTTATTATAAAAAGAGCATAATATACCTGTTGTATATTTGACAGAAAGTAGGTTGTACATTAATCTTTAGAAATCCTGAACTTTTTATGTCATTATTCCAGCCAAATTTCATATTAGCTCAATGCAGTATTTGTAAAATTTAACTTTTAAAACACAATAAAAATAGTCACATCTGCAAATTATTCAAGGATCTTATCAATTTTTCTAATAGCTTCCTCTAATCCTTTGATATTCGAGTCGTTCTCTTTGAAATGCCAATCATATCATTATTCTTTTACTTTACTTTTAACTGGTTTAACTTTGCCAATCCAAGAGACAGTTAGCGTGCTCTGAGCTCTGATTCAGACTGCTTGCACTTGTTGCCCTTGCCAGCTCACCACCTTTGAGCTAAGGTGCAGAGACAAGTTACTCTATGTGAATTTTTTTCTCCACCTAGAAATGAAGATAATTAAAGAACCTCCTTCATAAGTTTGTTGAGAGGACTAAATATGTATATATCTTGGAACAGTGCCTAACACATAGCAAGTGTTCCATAAGTGTAAACTGCTATCATAGTTTTTATTTGATAATACTTTGTCTGAGGTGTCAGAATATCCCTAATATCATTTTCCTTGGACTTCTCGAAACCATGCATCAGTTGCAAATTTTACAGTTTAAATTTGCAGTTCAGTTGCATTTTTAATAATATTTTGGTTTTTCAGGGTAGATGGATAGATGATAATGATAGATATGTGTGCATGCACATTAGCAAGAAATTTATTCAGATGTTGACAAATTAATTGGTGTAATGGGTTAAGATAAATGTTATGCTAAACTAAGAGGGATGTCTGAGTGGGGACTAATTAAATAAGTGGTGGCTTAATTAGTGAATATTTTTATACTATGACTACATTTGTATGCATTTCTCTAGTGGATTTATGGAAAAGAAAATCACAGTTATATAAAATAGGAAGAAAGTGGTAGAAGAGATGGATTCTGGACCAAAGTTGTATTTTTAATTTTTTAAAACTTTCTAATCTATTTTCCTGTAGTTACTGGTTTGAAAATGACTATTCTAGAAAGTAAAAATGTTTTCTTTCTATTTTGGAGCTTGCAAATAGCTCATAAAAATAACATTCATTCAGATAAACTTCATTTTAAGTATTACTATCATGAAAGATGTTGAAAACAGCATAGGAAATATTTTGTAATGAAACAATACATAAATTTTTTGAGGGTCTCAGACAGCTTCACTAATTTTTTAAATCTCATTTACCATGTAAATTTGGCATGAGGAAAAGCTTTAGAGATTTTTTTTCCCAGTTCTCTTAGGATAGAGACTAAAATCCTTAATGCATCATACAAGGACATTCTTGCTGGTCCACCCTCATCTCTCAGTCTTCTTTCCTTTCTGCTCTCCAGGAAAGCAGCCTTTTAACATTTCCTCTTGTAGATCACGCCCTCTCTAGCCATTAGTCCTTTGAACATCTTATTCCCTCCTCCTAGACGCCTTTCTTCCCACTCGTATCCCATTGCCTATTAACTATAACTCATTCCTAAAATTTCGGTTCAATTATTATGTTCTCAAGGAAATTTTTCCTGATCATCAATTTTTCAGTACTCTCAAAGACCTTATGTTCCTTTCCCTCATGACAATTCTTATCCATTAGTTATTAGTGGTTATTTACCCTCCACAGATTATAAACATCATGAAAGCATAAAGCATGTCTTTACTTTTCCCGGCTGGAATACATTGCCTAGCAGAGTTCTGGCCACAGTAGGTACTTAATATATATTTATCATGTGAAATAAAAAAGATATTTATGCAAAATAAGTTAATGAATGGGCTTCGTTGAGTCAATGAGCCTATTTAAATTTCATGCAGTTGTGTGTGAGTATATTTTAAGAGAAAGGAATCAATAGTTTCTGTTAAATGTGCACCAATGTTTTAAAAATATAGATTGAGGACAATGAAAATTCAGAGGGTTTAAGATTCTTCTCAAAGTCATTGAGGCAGTAAGCAGACAGACTAGGGTTTAAACCTAGTCTGTCTGCTTCCAACTGCAGGAAAAATCTAATATACTACATTACATGTTTTAACATTTATTCAAATAGCAACTTAAAAAAAAATGGTGTATACTACACACTGTCCTAGGTGCTAGGGATTGAGAGAGAAAAGGCACAGACCATTTCAAATAGATGTTTACAATAAAGAATGCATTCATTGCATACAAAATGTTACCAAAACTAGAAATAATAGAATATGACTCTCTCTAAACTCAACAGAAATATATACATATGTAAATATTTATTAGTTTTTACAGAGCATCTTACAGCACTATATATGTGGTCCTTTCTAACAACCCTGTGAGTTGTTTGTAAATTTTATTTCCTCCAGTTTTCAAATAAGGGAACTGACATTAGTAATTTATTCAAAATTACATATCTATTTGGAGATAGAGGAGTTGTGGCCAGGTAGAACCCCTGGTGTCCTGGAGTGGGCTCTTCTCCATAAACCTCATTGCAGTAAAAAATAAATAAATAACGTTTTAGGATAACAGAAAATTCAAGCTTCTAGGCTGCTAAACAAAGGATACTTTCCTCATTATGGTAAAAAATGATAATGATCATGATGCTCACATTTTTTTTTTTAATTATAAAGAATGCTCTTTTGAATGTTATAATATAGGAAATTTACTATTAGTAATTCATTTCATAACAATATGGCTGACAGACTCCAAATATGTTGATGTTTTGCCCATTGCAGTATCCTGGGGTGTAAAGAAAAATTTGCGCATATGCTGAAGAACTCTGTGTCTTTGCAGATGAATAGGTAATGTGGATATTTTCTATATTATCCAAGGTAAAAACAAAAACAGAATCTTAGGCTAAAGTAATAGGGACAACTATGACACCTGGTCGAATTCATATCATGTTTCATACTCAAGTCTACTTCTGAGACTCATCAGCAACCCCCTTCCCACTTCCTCCTTGACTATTCAAATTCCACATACTTTCAATGTCTTGCTCAACTCTTTGCTTCTTTGATTAGTATTCAATGGAGTATGCCAACCCATACCAATTTCTCCTTTCTCAAATGTCTTTAGGTCTGAGCCAATGATTCTCAGTCTACTTTTATCCAAGAAATAACAGATATCTGCATTTACAACCTATTCCCCCCTAGATATACTCATATTTTAATACCCTCAAAATATTTTTCAACAATATAAAGCAAAAGGTTACAAACATTTTGGACATCGCATGCATAACAATATCTACAACATATGAATAAATAGTAATAGCCTCTCAAAATGGTAAAACATGGAAGCCTGAAACATAATAGTCATAGCTAACACTTCCATAGTACTTGCCATATGTCAGGAACCCTAAGTTGTTTATTCCTCACAACAACTTGATAAAGTAGGAATAGTATTATCCCTATTTTACAGATGAGAAAATAAAAGTACAAATAAGTTAAATGACTGGCCCAAGAAAACAGAACTAGTAAACCACAAAGCTAAGACTTGAATTTATGCAACCTGACTCCTTAACCCATGGTTTTAACTGAGTTCACTTTTACATTGTGAGCACAATTTCTAGGCCTTGCCAGCTGTAACTGCAACTCTTTCTTTCTCATCAGAAAACATATCAGATTACAAGTGAGATAATATTATTGTAAAGATTTTAATATAAGAAATAAATAAATAATTCAAAGCCTTAGAGAATTTAATTTTTATTAATAAAAACTTTCTTACATATAGCATGTAACTGATAAATTAAGACATATAAGCCCAGAGTTACTAACTTAAATTTAGAAATGACTATTCACCGCAGTAAATTTGTAAACAAAGTGGATACACAGCCTAGTGTTTATGCCATCATATGCCCATCATGCTAGGGCAGTTGCTGAGTACTGGTAGGTGTTTAATTGGTGAAAACTTTTTGACTTACCTTGTTAATTCCACCTAAGAAGACAGTTTTTCAAACTTGGCGGTACATTAAGATCAACATGGGAGCTCCTTAAAAAGCAAATATCAAGACTTCACTCTCCTTGAGAGTCTGATTTAATTTGCCTGGGTGGGTGCATACCTCAGGTGATTCTAATGTACAGTGATGGTTGAGAACCAAGGATCTAACAGGTGGTTACTTTTAGAGTAATTGAGGCTGGGGGAGGGAGTGGTGGTAGTGCTGGAAGGAAGGAAAGAGCAGCAATAGGTAAGAATAAAGAAAGGGAGAAATTTAAAGAAAAAAGTCATTCATTTATACTTTTCATCTTAAAATAACCCCTACAGTTAATTATGTTTTTTCCTATGAATGGGTTTTTAGCAATATTTTATCATTTATATTTTCATGTAAGTAGAATGTATGCAATTTCCATCTCCAAAATAGTCCCCCAAGCCTTAACTTTACATTTGGGATAATAATTTAAGGGAGATTTTTTTTTTTAATCTTAGAATTAAAATCACACTGTCTTAGATCATACTGCCAGGAAAAGTATTTGTTTGCTGAATATATTAATGCATAAATCAATGAATAACATTTATGGGATTAACATCCTCCGTTTCCCCTTGTTTTCTAAAGCTTTCTTTCTATTGAAGTTGAGCTCCCATTACCGCATAACTCAACCACTTTGAGGCAGGTCCATTAGCCTTCAGTGACATATCTCAAGAGATCACCATGAAATCACACAGATCCAGGCCTTCTGAATATGTGTTTCATTTGCTGACAGTAAATTTCTAAATTCAGTTCACTCCCTAACCCTATGGATATTCATCTCACTGCCATTTAAATCCTCCTATCAATTAACCTACCATGTTTTACCATTTTTTATTGCTTTTTTTGGTCACCAATATGCCAGAGACCCTAAAAGTACTTTTACCTCTAGAAATCACAAGTTATGCCAGTCTCTTCTTACTCGTTGTTGATAAAATGGCTTTTTCTTTTCCAATGTGTGTTGGTTTCATTTAGAGGCAAAATCTAATTCAGAACTTGCTCAGGAAATACCGTTAAATTTTGAAAAGAAAACCTATGAGTAATCTAGAAATCTATTTCATTGTCTATAATTTAACAAAATATTATCCATGCAATGGCTTTGAGGCATACAGAAAGAAAATGAAGTTTGTGCTTTGAGGAAATAAAGAAACCTAATGGTAAAAAACAAAAATCTATTCAATATATCTCATTTTCTGTTATTGAATACTCCGGTGTTGGTAAATAACTCATTTTTAGAGATTTTGATTAGATTTTTGAGCAACTAGTGTTATGTATTACCCATGATTCTTTTATCTGACATGTAAAAACCAGACTAAATTGTTTACATTAACTAGAAAGAGTTGATCCATTAATTTTTAGAAAATTCATTTCATTTCCATTGTTTAATGCTCTTACACCTTTTAAAAAATAGGTTTATAATAAATTGTGACGATATTATCCCTCTTTAAAATTAAAGTAATATGGGAATTTTCCATTAAAATGATGTTAGGTTGAAAATGCCATCTTCAGTGTTTTTATTTATAAATGTTAATTATTTTCCTCCTATGAACTTCATTTTTTCAAATTAAAATTAATTTAAATCTTGATACTTTTTTAGGATACCATTTTCATTCTTATTTAAAGGAAATTAATAATCAAAAAGATTTAGAGAATGTAAATTTTAACAAATACAGTTTTATCTTAATTTACATATTTCAATGTATTCCAGTAAAAGCATTATTAAAATTTTATTCTTTTTTGTTTGTTGTAACAATCTATGAGTAAGCATGTAAGCATGAAAGTCAATTCTAAATTTCACTGTCAATTGCTACTACCTTTTGTGTTAATTCTCAGCCCATCATAAATATTATATATAAAATACCAAAACAGCAAGAGAATAAGTTCTTACTATTTCAAAGTTAAGAATTATTGTTGATGCTGATCATATTGCGGGAGAACACAAAATTATAAAAATATCATCAAATCTCTATTTGTGTTATTTTGTTAATAAGAATTATATATCATTTATACTAGTAAAGGGCATTCTTCTATCCTTCTGCATTTTTCTGTGCCAGAGTATGACGAAAAATAAAACACAACAAAACATGCACGCACATATTTAAATCATATGACCACAATATATTTGCACTCAGAAGTACTTATCACAATTCAGGAAATTTTTAATAGCTTATAGTTATCCTTACAGGGAGGGGGTCCTATTTAAATTTAGATATTCAGCAATATTCGCTTACACATTTAGCAAACATTTATCTTTGTGTCCCAGATCTAGTTTTTATATATAAGATCATTGGCTTTAAGAACCTCACAGTAGAGAGGGAACTTAAAATTCATAACAGATCATTATAACACAGTGTCACAGACAAAATTCAATTCTGATGTAGTCATTCAACAAAAGCTTCATGATCCACTACAGCGTGCACAGGCCTTGACCTTCTGGGGCTTAGAGTGGGGCAGAGGAGACAGCTCAAACATTGTGTGCTCTGCCTAAAAATAAAGAGTTAATTTTTTGATTTATTATTTTTTTAAACTAAACTGCAGACATACTTGAATTTTATTAGTTTTTCTGTTAAGGCCCTTTTCTGTTATCTGATCCAATCCAGAATCCCATAATGCATTTAGTTCTTGTGTCTCCTCAGCCTCCTCCAATTTTCAACAGTTCTCCTGTCTCACTTTGTCTTTCACAACCTTGACACTTTTGAACAGTACTGATAAAATATTTTGTAATGCCCCTCATTTTGGGTTTGTCTGATGTTTTCTCATGAGTAGACTGAGTTTATGCATTTTAAGCAAGAGTATCATAAGAGTGTCATATTAGGAGTACATGATGCTGATACATCTTTTTATTGGTGATGCTGTGCTTAACTACTTGGTCAAAGTGGTGTCACCAGGTTTTCTATTGTAAAATTACTATTTTCCTTTTGTCATTAAAAAATATCTTGGGGGGCATCCTTTGGGACTATGTAAATATCCTGTATTTCCGCAAACATTCACCCACTGCTTCTAGCATCCATCATGCAACAACAATTACTGTGTTTTACTAACGGTGATTTTCTATATCTCTTGTTTCTTCTACATTTATTATAATTTGGTAAGAAAACACTGTCCCTTCTCCATGTATTTATTTATTCATTATTTATTTATATCATGAGTATTATTTTATTGTAGAGGTTATAATTGAATACTATTGTTATTTATTTTGTTACTCAATCTGCTCCAACTTTACCATTAAATCATCTTTCAGGTTGGCTCCTTTGCCCTTTTAGTGTGTCCCCTTCCTTTTTTGAGCACTTCTTTACTTTCTGGCATTACAAAATGCTCTATAGGCTCATCCTGTATTTTCCCTGCTCCAACTCTGGTATCAACTACTTCTCCAAGGAGCCCGGGTTCCTTTTATTGGAACATGGTCTTTAGAAACCAAGATCAGAATGGTAGGTGTGTTCATTCCTACTAGGATGCCAATTATTTTAAGCCCTCTCTGGGGACAGTGTTAGAAGATCACACACACACACACACACACACACACACACACACACACAAACATCCTTCCTACAATGACATACCATCTACACTGATTTCTTTGTCTATCTATCTGCATATGTATTTTTAAAACCGTGGCTCTTACTGGTACTTCTGATTCTAATCTCATACCACAGGGTCTATTCTAGTCTTTACCCTTTCCTTATTTATTTGTAACTTATTTTTCTGACAAGGAGAAACTGGCTCTCATTATCTACAATATATGCACTTCTTTGTTCTACCATGGTACACAAATAAAGTAGTTTTTGAGTGGTTAACCCATGCCTCCATGAGAAACCCAAATATAGCACAGTATTTGTGTACCATTCCTCTTGTCTTTTACCTGTATCCAGTCATAATACTGTTTTCCAAAGTTTGTTAGGTTTGTCCTTTTCTTCTCTATCATTATTGTTATATCATTCATTTGTAATCAGTTATTTAATAACTTGTCATTCATTTGTAATAAGTTATTTGTGATAAAATTTTTGTTACAGGTTGCATTCCCTTTTGGGTTTCCCATATTCAGGTTGGCTTTTTAAAATTTATATACCATAAAATTATTTTTGTGGTATATAGTTCTATGGATTTTGATAAACCATGGATTGCTTTTTTATTAAAAGAATTAAATTTAAATGGTTTCATGCTTCAAATTTTCTTTAATCCCATAAGTCCCACTTTATAGCCACAATGGGCTTAATAAGAGATGTGACTAATTAGTCAGCAAGAAAATATTAAAGAAATGAGTGAGAAATAGGGCAGAAAAAATTAGATTGTTAAAAAAAGACAAAGCAAGCAAAAAACTATGATTTTCAGCCATTGTTGACTGAACTTAAATAGAAATTGCACATTTCTCATAGCAGCACACTTTGCCCATGATTTCCCATATGCTTGTGTCTTCCTTTTGGTGGAAGTGACATTGAATGAATCATGCCCATAGCTTAGTTTTAGAATTTAACTTAAAGTTTTTAGAACTACCATTGAAACACAAATCAGCAAAACAGTGGTTCTCGGAGTTTCCAGAAGAAAAGGAAATTGCTTGAATACTTAATTCATTTGCATGTGTAAGTACTTGTAGTAATAAAATATGATTTGAAAAACAGATCTATGAGAAATGACAAAATATATAAACTTAACATTGTGTAACTAATTATTTTCTTCTAGAGTCAATTGCTCTCCCACTTTCCTAAATGATTACTTCATGTCGTCTCTCCTCAAATATCAAAAACCTCCTCCACCATTTGCACTCTTGACTGATGACCTTGCTTCACATTTCTCTGAGAAAATAGATGTAATTAAAATATCATTTTACAAGGCTCCAAAATGTCTACCATCTACCTGTCTATATATTCTGGCTTCTCTTCTACAATATGACCAATAGATAGATGGATAGATAGATAGACAGACAGACAGAACTTTCCTTGCCCCTAACAAAGGCCAATCACTTACTCAAGGATATTTGACCTAGCAATTGTCTCCTTGCAAGTACAGTAACAATTTTTGTCTCTGTACAACATTACTGTTATCACAATACAAACATGTTAATGTTTCTATATAATATTTTATGTCTTTTAAAAATACCTGGCAATGTAAGTGTTCTCTCTAATTCTATTTCTCACATTTGTTCCACTGAAACTGCTCTTGACAAGGTCACAAATAATCTCTATCTACACTGTTAAACCTAACAGATAATTCTAAATTCTGATCTTTTTCATCTCTCTGTAAATTTAACACTGTTTTTTAGCACTCTTTTCTGCTGGAAACAATTCCTTCACTTGGCTCCCAGGACAGTAACTCATCCCATCTCATTCTCAGTCTCACTTTATAGCTCTTCCTCATCTTCCTAACCAAAACAAAACGTCCTAAACAAAATGCCCCAGAATTCAGTTATTGGGTGGACTTTCTTTTCTTCTTACACATATTTCCTTGGTGGCCTCATTTGGCCATATGTTTTCAGTACATGTGCATGCTTACGGATTGCAAATGTAAATCCCCAACCTGGAGTTTTCTCTGAATTTCAGAATTATAGATACAATCGCCCACTTAACACATCCACTTGGATGTCTAACGAATGTCTCAAACTTAATGTGTCAAATTGATTTGATCTTTATCCCAAATCCTTCTACTTCTACAGTCCTATCCAGCTCAGCAACTGGTAACTCTATTCTTCAATTGTTAAAAAATCTTGGAGATGTCCTTGACTCCCCTTTTTCTCACACATTCCATCTATTCCTTAAGCAAATATAACTAGCTTTACCTTTACATCAAGAATTTAGCCATTTCTCATATAATTTCTACTGCTATCCCCCCAGACCAAGCTACCATAATTTGTCACCTAAACTATATAATAGTCTCCTACTGGGTTTCTATGTTAGCATCTCTTCGCTGCTGTGTAGTCTCAACACAGGAATCAGAGCAAGCCTTCGAAAAGGTATCTACAGAGAACCCTTTTCTGTTGTACGGAAGGAAAGAAACCACAGGGGAGTAAAAATGTAGGTAAGTGTATAGTCAATAATATAGGAGTTGAGACAAGTCCTTGTTTGTGACTTCTAGTGTCTTTGCAAATAGGTTAGGAAGTCATTTGCCTAAGAAAGTCAAGGGAAGATGTGAGGGTGTGAAATATAAGATAATAAAATTTTAAATAATAGCTATGGAGAATGGGCAAAATAATAGAGCAGGGAAATGTATAAGTAATATAAGACAATTTAAATCCTGTTTCAATTTGTGGATCATACTTTTGTATTAGCATTAGTCTGGGTGGTTTGTTGATTTTTCTCCAGCTCAATTTAGCTACCTGGGAATAAAGAACTGAAGATAGCCAGTTGAAATCATCCAGGGTTGATTTTTTTCCCACCTGGATTTACCACAGAAAGACAACAGAAAAGGTGAGTTGAAGATACTGTCAACAGAGTAAAATCTAGGATGGTCTGAAAATATAAACCAAGAAAACACAGATGTGATGGCTAATTTTATAAGTCAACTTCACTAGGCTAAGGGATGCTCAGATACCTGGTTAAACATTATTTCTGGGTGTGTCTATTAGGGTGTTTCTGGAAGAGATATGCATTTGAATCAGTAGACTGAGTAAAGAAGATCCACCCTCACCAGTGTGGGTGGGCATCATCCAAACTGCTGAGGGACCCAACAGAACACAAAAGTGGAGGTGAATTTTCTTTCTCTTCTTGAGCTAAGACATCCTTCTACTCCTACCCTCAGATATCAGAGCCCCTGGCTCTTGGGTGTTCAGATATATATATTTAGAGAAGGAAGGAAGGAAGGAAGGAAGAGAGGGAGGAAGGAAAGGCTAGAAACAAGGATCCATGTCATCTTTTCAGCAGCAGCAGTGGTATGGGGTTGAATAACTTACAAGTTCTGAGAAAACAATTTCAGCCTATGAAATTTCTGTACCTGACTGAATTGGTAATTTTAGACAGGCAAAGATTCAGAAAGTTCACATTCAATACACCTTTTCTAAGGAAGTTACCTGGGAATGTACTTTAGTGAAGTAAGTGTGAAGTCTAAAAAGAGGAAAACAATGGAATTACTCCAAAACTTTGATACAAATAAAGTTCAGAATGACAGTTTGTGATAGACCTGAAGAGAAACCATCCAAAATAAATCAGGAAATCAATAGCCTCCAAATTCAAGTAACAGAATAAAAACCTAAAATCCACTAGCCACAACTTAAAGAAGACATTTGTATTTTTTCTAAGAAAAAACCAAAAGCAATTTAAAAGCTCAATAATATAATATATAAGTATATATAATATATATTATTGTATATATAATATATATTATTACATATAGTATAATAATAATCAGTGGAAAGAAAAACTACAACAGAGTTGTGATCCAAATATAAAGTAAAGTGATTTCCCTAATCTTAAACCACTGATAGGATGTAGGAAAAGATTAAATTTTACACTAGGACCATGTGTTTTCAATGGCACAGGTTATAATGAATCTATTAGAAAGAAACAAAACCCTATCACTCAGCTTGCCTCTGTACTGAGTAATATTACAGTAAAGTAAATCCTGTTATTTGCTTTTAAACATTTAGAATTGACCTTGAGATCAAACAAGGAAGTTTAAATAGGGTTCAACAAACAAACTCATAGAAAAAGAGATCAGATTTGCGGTTACCAGAGGCAGGGAGTGGGAGGAGAGGGGATTGGATAAAGGGAGTCAAAAGGTACAAACTTCCAGTTGTAAAATAAATCAGTTCTAGGGATATAATGTACAACATGATAAATATAATTAACACTGTTGTAGGTAATATATGACAGTTGTTAAGAGAGTTAATCCTAAGAGTTCTCATCACAAGGGAAAAAATTTTTTTTCCTATTTCTTTAATTTTGTATCTGTATTAGATAATGGATGTTCACTGAACTTATTGTGATAATCATTTCATGATGTATGTCAGTTGAATCATTATGCTGTACACAAACTTGTACAGTGCTGTGTGTCAATTACGTCTCAGTAATGCTGGAAGGGAAAAAAAAGTAAAGTAATAAATAAATAACATTTAAAAACAAAATATAAATACTATCTATTCTGAAAATTTAGTAAAACAGCTGACAGAAGTTGGAAGGTTTAGAAAAGAAAGAGAGATGTGGAGGAAAAGGTGGAATTCATAAAGTACAACACAGCTAACAGAGTTGTAAAGTTTAAGAAGGAAAAGAGACATGGTACAAAGTCAAACGTTAAAATAATATTAATTATTGGAAGTCAACCAAGGATATGAAAGAATAAATTAAAAATAATCACATAAGTATAAATAATGGAGGGGTGAGAATGGTAGGTAAGAGAGTATATGAATGCAAAGTCTTCATTTTTCATAGTCAATAAATAATGTCTAAATAATAATGTTATACGCCTATAACTTATTTTTTGAGGAATAGTCAGCAATAGGAATAAAAATGGAAATGGTTAAAAATGATTTCTTCCAGAGGAAGGCACTGGGAGGTTAAAGGAATAAGCTGGAGCTGGAGGTGGCTAGATTTTTACTCTAGGCTTTCTGTTGTTTTATTTATGTATTACCATGTGCATGTATAACTTTGTTATTCCAAATAGGGCAGTCTCTTTCTCAGATAGTTAAATAAAAACATCTTGCCTTGATATCTTCTCTAGCCATGGTGTAAGTTATCTAGGAAAAAACCAGAGCAGGAGTCTTAGGAGCTACTCAGCCATGGTGGGTACCTTAACTATAAAGCTCGAGTTGGAGTTTAGAGAAAACCGCTAAAGTAATAGAGAACTAGTAGGTATTAGAAATTCATGCAGAAAGGTAGAGTCTAGAACACAAAAAGCAGATGCTCACAAAATATGGCTATGAGAGAAAAGAACACTGATAAGTCAGTCTGAACCTATGTCCGAAGCTTCTGTCTACTCACTGGATCCTCAAGAGCTAACTGTTGGCCAGAACTGAGCAGGGAAATATTGTACCCAGTTAGAGACAGGGACAATAATAATGAGATCCCCAGAAAGTCCCCCAAATGATTCTTGCCTGACAATTCCATGGTCACTGCTTTAAGTAATCTGAATGAGAGATTACTGAAAAGAAGTCAGTGTCTACTTCCTTAACCTGTATAGTCCATTCCCATCATTCATAGTTGTTATGCTCTATAGAGTCACCATGAACACTGCACTAGCAAATATTGAACCATTGCTCCCAGGAGAAATACAGGGTTAGATTCTTAGGAGCCTCTGGTGACAACATTTTCATCAACAGATTGATATATAGTCTTGTTTTATATGTATTTCTATATACAGACACCTTATTGAGTAGACATTGTTGATTCATTAACATTGAACTCATGGCCAACAGAACTGTTAACTCACACCTGAATGAAGCTTATCTAACATATGTACTTCCTCTGTAAGGCACATCACAGCTTTTTTGCAGTTAGGGACACTAGAACACACTTGCACTATGCTTACAAGTCATTTTAAACAATGAAATCACCAACCAAAAGCATGAAAATGTGAGAAATGTGGCACTAAATAGATCACAGAAAGGACATTTGTTCACAGTATGAGAGCTGAAACAAGAAGGCAGAGAATCACTTTGTTCCAAGTCAGCTGAGAATGTGCTTTGACCTTAGATGGAAATGTGCACGATGCATGAACTAAGACCTTTGCCTCTCTGCACATGCTCACGAACGACTGCAAAAGTGCTATGAATGTTGATTTTTGGGTTTACAAATAAATTTTAGCAAGTAGATGAATTCCTAAATATGAAATCTGTAAATAATGAGGATCTACTGTGTATATATACATACATATATTCATATATATATATATATATTCATATATATATATATATATATATATATAAAACGAGGATCTGCTATATACCCACACACTCGGGTGTGTGTGTAACCTAGAAAAATTCAAAAATATCAGCAGGTGCATTTCATTTCCCTGCTATTTTCTATGCAGATATTAAAGAAAAAGGACTATTATTCTTAATATGATAACAGCAACATCTTTGATTTAGCCTGCTGCAATTGACATAAAATTCGAATATTCTTTTCAGGGCTGGGCAAGTATTTTGGAAGTGTTATTATAATGATGATGATAGTCATAAAAATATTTTATGCAATTTCTTTCACATGAAAATTAACATGTGCCTTTCACATTGCTATCCTATAATTAATGCCATATGTCTTTTTTATTGAAAAGGCAGTTTGGGATGATGTAGAAGGAGAACATTCTTTCAAGCCTGTTCTAAATTATATTACTTACAAAAACATCATTTCCTGAAACCACTAGGAGAATATTACCCTTTCCCTTTGTAATCAGATTTTATGTCTACATTAACATATTTAGTCATTGTTTACATGGAAAAGTATCAATTAATATAAATGGTTCTATCCTTTCTTTTCCACCTCCTTTTTTTTCTTTTTCTATTCTGTGAGTGTCTTCTTTTTCTTTAGTGACTTTTGATCGTTCAATAGTCTTTTGGGCAATGTTTTTTATTGTGCTTATTCCTAAAACAATCACTCTTAAGATGTTTCTATAATATTTAACTCTTTACATTCTGATTACTTTTAACATGTATGTTTTTTCACCATCTTTCTTTTTAAGCATACAATTAATGAATTTGCATAATAAATAAACCTGTTTAACCACCATCAAAATTAAGATATAAAGCATTTCTATCACCCCCAAAGTTTCCTGAGTGCCTCTTTTCAGCCAGTGCAATGCATCCCTGAAAATCACTGACTTACTTTTTACTAAAGATTATTTTGACTTTCTAACATTTCACATAAATGGATTCATACAGTATGAACTTATATTCATCTGGCTTATTTCCTACAACATATTATTTTTTATATTCATGCATGTTATCACCTATGTCAGTAGTTTGTTTCTTTTTATCGTTTAGAAGTATCCCGTTGTATGAATTTATGAAAATATGTTTGTTAATTTACTTGCTAATAAATATTTGGGTTGCTTTCAGTTCTTGACCCTTATGAATAAACCTTCTATGAATATTACTGTAAAAGTCTTTTTAATGGACAAATGTTTTCGCATCTCTTTGATAACAGTGAAAATGTTGGGTGGTATAACAGGTATACATTTACATTTATAAGATACTGTCAAATAGTTTTCAAAAGTGGCTCTATCATTTTACATTCTCACCTACAATGTATAAGTGTTCAAGTTGCTCTGCATCCTTGCCAACATTTGTTGTCTTTTCAATGGTAGCCATCCTATTAGATGGGGCATTGCACCTAATTGTGATTTTAACTGGATTTTCCTAATAACTAATGAGGCTGAGCATCCTTTCAATAATTACTTCACATTCATATACCTTATTTTGTGAAATGTCTCTTCCACTATTTTGATTTTGCCCATTTACCACTGCATTGATTTATTTTTCATTCTGTGATAGCTCTACATCTATATATCTGTATCTACCTCTCTACATAATATACATATAGATTATATAAATATATCTATGTCAAGTTTTGAAATCATGATAGTGATAGTTCTCCAGCTTTGTTCTTATTTTACAAAACTGTTTAACTATTTTAGGTTGTTTGGATTTTCATATAAATTTTACAATCAAGCATGTCAATTTCTATCAGAATAGATCCATTGGCATTTTTATTTGGATTGCAATGAATTAATAAATAACTTCAGGGAAAATTAACACTTTAACAACACTGAACTCCAAATACATGAACTTGACATATCTCACCATTTATTTATGGCTCCTTTTGTTTCTCTCAGCATTATTTTGTATTTTATTGTGTGTAGGACTAATATCTGTTTTGATAAATGTTTCTCTATCTATTTCATGTTTTTTACTGTGTCATTCCTTCTTAAATTAGGTTCTACAATCATTTTTATACCATATATTCAGAAATAATCAAATTTAGAGGGGATATTGATAGGCCTAACCCAATTATAGAGTTAAGCCAAGTATCTATTAGATCTTCGAATCTACTCTATATCCTCACAACTCAATGACAGTTTAGTATCCTTGACCATTTCCAAAGAAAACATCCTTCTTGTTAAAGCAAACCATTATAGCTTTTTAAGTGGTTCTGAATATTAGAAGGAGTTTTTTTAATGTTAAAGTGAAATTTATAGTCTTAATTTTTACCTACCCCCCACCCCCTGAAACCCTGAAAAAACAATCCTACTTGATGTGTAACATAAAAGTCCCTCAAATATTTGAAGACCACTATCAAGTTTGTTTATTTTTTTGTTTTGTTTTTTGATTGGTTTTTTTTCCAAGTTAAATACCCGAGTTACTCCAATAGTTAATCATGTGGTCTGAGGTCCCAAAAATCCATTTGTTGTTTAGACAAGCTCCAGCATATGAATATCCCCTCTCAAGGGTGATGTCCAGAACTAAACACAATGCTTACAGTTTGGCCTTTATGGTATTAAATATACTGAGAAGATCATCTCCCTAAACTATGACAATTCTATATTTTCACAATTTGGTCCTAAAGGGTCTTAGAATTGCATATTCAACAATTATATTGTTAGTCCTTTGGTTAAGTATGCCTGGAACACTTGATCAATGTTAATTTTTGTTTGTTTCTCAAAATTCTCACAGTTTTATTTTGTAGTGAATTAGAATGCTAAAACAATTGCTCTCACAATGAAGAACTGTTTGTTGAAAATCTCTCCTTTATGTGCCTGTTTTATGCTACCTACATAAGACATTCATTTCCACATTTAGACTAGATATACACCATGTTAGGTGAACATGAAATATGTCTCCAGTTCTAATTGGTTACAGGCTTAGTTAATCAAAAGAAAAGGTCAACAATTAACATAAATGAATATACACACTTTACCTTTGATGTAAGCCAGGTAAAATAAGAATTTTATGCAATCAAAGAGAAATGTAAATCTATATTGTTAATTAACCCTTTATCCCATGGGTAAGTTCCAAGTTTTTAGTTGTTTATTTTCAAAGAGGAACATGAGTAGATAGCAAAGCAATGCAGTTTGCTTCAAGAAACAACAAATATTTGGAAATGGGTAGAGCTACTCAAAATTCAGGTTTAAGATCACTTTAATAATATCTAATCTGCAAAAAATCCATATATCAGATAATTAAAATTTTACTTATGTTTAAAATGACTACTAATTTAGCAAAAGATTCATCATAGCTTTACTTGTAATACTAAACTCTTGAATATAGTTAAACTGATATTAATTATGAGTGGTTCAGTTGATCACATAGTCACCTCTGATTAATAATATTAAGTTGACCAGAGAGAGTGATGTCAGCAAGATAGAAGAATAGGAAGTTCCAGCTCTTCCCACAGAAACACCTATTTAACAATCGTCCTTGGACAAAAATGCCTTCATGAAAGCTCCAGAATCCAGGTGAGACGACAGCACCCTGGAGAAGCACAGAAATAAGAAAATATGCATCGAAAAGGGTAAGAAAAACAGTATTGCTTTACCCCTCCCCTAAGGCAGCACAGCACAGCCCCATGAGGGAAAGAGAGAGTAAAATGAGCATCTAACTATCCCAGACCTTCCGAGACCTGCTTCTCTCAAAGCCTCACCCAGGACACGGAGGGAATCAGCATGACTAGATCACTTGGGGTTATCTAAGAACAAAGGAAAGGGGGGGGCACTCTCAATGGCTAGAGTGAGGATCTCAACAGCTGGCCCATCCCTCCTCCCCCCTCAACCCCTGCAGGAAGCAGGCCCATCCATTCTGGGAGTCTGGCACTGGGCCTGCCCACATGTAGATCCTGGGAGCCAGCCCACCCACACACCATGCTCTGGCCAGGCTGATTGGTGAAGGGCTTTCCCTGCTGAAGCCAGTCTATAAAGACTAGAAGAGGTGGATTGCTTCTTCAAATGTGCAGATATCAATGCATGGCCACAAGAATTGTGAAGAATTAGGGAAACATGACATCACCAAAGGAACAAAATAAAGTTCCTATAATCAACCCTAAAGAAATAGAGATCTACAAACTGCCTGACAAAGAATTCAAGTAGTCATCTTAAAGATGCTCAGTGAACTACAAGCGAACATGAGCAACTAAACAAAATCAGGAAAATAATACATGACTTTTAAATATATTACAAAACTACAGTAGTCAGAACAGTATGGAACTGGCATAAAAACATACATGCAAACCATGGAACAGAACAGAGAGCCCAGAAATAAACCACACATATACAGTCAACTGATCTTCAACAAGGATGCTAAGAGTAGACAATGGGGAAGGATATTCCCTTTAATAAATGGTGTTGGGAAAACTGAATAACCACATGCAAAATAATAAAATGGGACTCTTATTTTACACCATACACAAAAACAATTCAAAAGAGATTAAAGACTTAAATGTTAACTGAAACCATAAAACTTCCAGAAGAAAACAGGAAATGTGGTATATACAACCAATGGAATATTATTTAGCCTTAAAAAAAGAAGGAAATCCTGCTGTATGTGACAATATGGATAAACCTGGAGGACATTAAGCTAAATGAAATGAGCAAATACCGAAGGAGAAATACTACATGACACCACTCATATGAGGCATCTAAAATAGTCAAACTTTTAGAAGCAGAGAGTAGAATGGTAGTTGCCAGGGGCAGAGGAGAGGAAAAAATGGAGAGATTATCAATCAAAGGGCACAATGTTTCAGTTATACAAGATAAATAAGTCTTATAGATATACTGTACAGCACTGTGCTTATAGTTAACAATACTGTATTGTACACTAAAAAACTGCTAAAAGTGTAGATCTTGTGTTCTTATTAGAAAAATTAATAACAATAATAATAAATAGGGTGAGTAAAAACTTTTGGAGATGATAGATATATTTATGGCATAGATTGTGGTGATGGTTTCATAGATACCTACTTATCTCCAAATTCATCAAGTTTTAAATGTGTACAGCTTTTTGTTTGTCATTCATACTTCAGTCAAGTGCTTTAAAAAAAATCAGGGTTTGAAAGGGCAAATAAAACTTTTTATCCACCATATAACTAAAAGCAAACATTAAAGTGTGATGTTGAATCATATATGTTGATATGGAATTAATCAATGTTTTATGAGACTGATCAAGAGTTAAAACTTTGGTTATCTAATTCACTTTTTAATGATTAAGAATGCTATCTCTTTTAAAAAAACTATATGCTAAATTAAAGGATGAATTTTGGTGTATGTAAATTATACCTCAAAAATCAAAAGCAAAAAAAAAAAAAAAAAAAAAACAGGGGGAAAAAACACACACACAATGAAATACCACTGCACACTTACCAGAATACCTAAAGTTTAGAAATTCAAAATGTTGACAAGGATGTGGAACAACCAGAACTCTCACACACTGCTGGTGGGAACTTAAAATACTACAACCACTCTGGCAAACTAGCAGTTTCTTTGAGTTAAACATATACTTACCATATAACTCAGCGATTATACTCCTAAGTATTTAAGCCCCAAATCATGTATCCATACAAAGACTTGTACACAAATGTTCACAGTAAGTTATTTCACAAAGCCAAAACCTGGAAACTACTCAAATGTCTATCAACAGGTGAAATGATAAATTATGGTATGTGCTTTGTATTCAGTCTTGGCATATTGCCTTAGTATTCAGTGAAATATTACCCAGCAATAAAAAGACATGAACTACTGATAAAACAATATGGATCTCAAAAATATTATGCTGAGAGAAAGAAGCCAGAGGCAAAAGAGTATATACTCTATGATTTAATTTACATAAAATTCTAGAAAATACAACCTAATCTATAATGATGGAAAGCAGGTCAGTGGTTGCCTGGGACAGGGGAGGGAAGGAGAAAAGGAGGACCTGCAAAGTAGCACAAGAAAACTCTTAGAGGTGTTTCACTCAAACTTTTGAACGATGGAAATAGTCTGTATCTTGACTGTGGTGATGGTTTCATGAGTTTATACATCTGTAGGAACTCACTAAAGTGTATGTTTTAAATGGGTATACTTTGTTGTGGGTAAATTATACTTCAATAAAAGTTTTTCTTAATTAAAAATGAAATAAAATAAATTGAAATAAAAATAAACTTTAGATTTAAAATTTAAAAATAAACTTTATATTAGAAATTAAATAAAATAAATTGAAATTAAAAATAAAATTTCACTAACCCAACATGTGATGATAACCTTGAACAAAGAAATTCTGTTTCCTTCAACATTCTATTTTCTAATACTATTTAAAACACACTTTCATAGATATTGAAGACGTGTCCAAGGATGCCAAACTAAGAATCCTCATTGAGAATTTAAAGTCACTGTTTCATGAAGCACTTCATCCTGAAATTGGAGGCCAGATATAAGATACCAAATTTGAGCTTGAGGATATTGAAGGTCAATTTAGCAATCAGTAAAATCAGCATTCCTGATGGATAAAAGAAATAACTGCAAAGAGAAGAAATACTACTTGAATTAGTTTCAGCTGATAGAGGGAGGCATGGCTGCTGAATGAAAAGGGTCTCTTGGTATTCAAAGCAGCATCTTGGTTATAATTCTGGAAGACAATTGCTGTGAGGGCTGCATGGCCAGTACTATGCATGCAGCTCTGAGAGCTACAGACCTCAGCTATGATTAAACCAGACAGTTACTGGAGGCCCCCACAGGCAAAAGAACATGCTATAGGAGAAAAAGTAGTTATATTTTGGCAAGAATGTAATAATATACTCAGTCCTGGACACTTGGTAAATGCTTTACATATATTATTTCCAAACGTTTAAGACAACAAGGTGAGATATTCTAACTTTATAAATCTGAAAACGTCTGCATAAGTTACTTGTACAAATTCTTATAGCCAGAGAGTTTAATGTTGGGATTTCAACTGATTGAATCCAACTAATTTTCAGGACCTTACTTTTCTCACTGCAACAGGATGTTTCCATGCAGAACTACATAAAAACGTACATAAAAATAACCACTAAAAAAAAGTTTGTAAACTTTGATGAAGTTACCAAATTTCTGAAACATTATTGGTTTGTTTGACAGAAGACTATTGGGATCACTTTTTTTGAGAACTGTCTTTATCGTAAATGTCACTGCTCTCCAAAAACGTTGAGAGATTCCTCCTGGTACGAGAGGAAACATTGTAATGTACAAACTGTACAGTTTCATTGTATTAATCATTCCATACTGCAGTTTGCAGATGTATTTCAGATTTTCTTTTTCAGGAAATATTTAGAAGTTGCTGTCATTAAGTAATATTAAACTAAAGCCTAAATAAAAATTAAAATAAAGGGATATTTGAAAATATTAAATTGAGAAGTTTTTTTGTTTTAAATCTACAGAATATATAAGAACATAGTGAAACATGAATAGACATATGACAAATCCTACATAACACAAAAATGTAATATAAAACCTAAGTAAATGTAAAACCAAAATTCTAATTACTATAAAATTTTTATATAATTGAGATAATAAGAGAATAGGCCATTATATGCAACATTTGAGATATACAAGATGTAATGATAGTCCAAGAACTCTTTTAGATCAGATGTAAGGATACCTATATTTCCAGCTCAAACACTCAGGCCATGTATTTATAAATTATAATTAGCTATTTACATCTTTGAAGCTTGTTATTTTGAGTAGAAGGGATTCACCGAGCTGCGGCTGATAGATATGCTACTAACTGTAAAGGTAGGAAGAAGTAACAATTGGGGGAAATGGATCATGGAAGTCAGTATTGGCTGCAGAGTACTCAGACTTGAGTAAGCATGAATACTCTTAATAGAGTAAATCAAAAATATTTAAGTTCATGCAACCTTAGTCTAGGGCTAACCAATAAGGATCATGCTTAGACATGTGCTGCCATTCTTCTATGTCACCAGAGCTTGATATGAGAACTCTTGCCCTTTTATGGTTCTCATTTCACCTTAAAGGTGACTCCGTGAGATGACTGCTTGAAAATGTCAGGTGGTCTAAGTTGTGTTATCAAAGAAAGAATTAAAACAAACTTAAGAAATAACCCACTTACATATGTATATATGTATGTATTTTGCTGTAGTCATATTGTCTTAGTATTAAGATTTTTCAGGTTTCTACACTCACTGTGCACATATTTATTTACTGTTTAAAACAGGCCAGACACTAGGAAAGCTGTTCATGAAACCAATGGCAAAGCAGGATACGGACCCAGCTCTGAAATAGCTTATGTTTATGAGGAAAATATAGACAAGAGTGGTTTAGAAAAAAAAAAAAAAAAGTCTAAACTACTATTGGCAACAAAATTCATTTTTTCTTTTCTGCTTTTTTTTTTTCATTAGAATTCCTTTTTAAAAAGCAGACTATTTTGCTTAGCAAAACACCTTATGGAGAAATAACCTTCAAATCATAATTGGAATTGGCTAGGCATCAGAGATAGTTGAAATGTTAAACACTGGACAGTTAGAAGGATGAAGAAAGAATAGGAAGGAGATGGGATTGAGGAAGGGTTTGAGAATATGAGAGGGGACTAGAACTTTAGGCCAGTCAGTTTCTCTAGAAGCGTGCATAAGTGAGGGACTTTAACATTCAGGAATGTCTATGATTAATTTTTAATTTGTTGCTGTTCCGTGCTGGCTATAATTTAAATTCACTCAGTTTATTCATACCTTAATTCAGTCATACAGTCTTGAATCAGTGATATATCAGGAAGAAAAGGTGGGGAATGTATATATAATCACATATACAGGACTTGGGTGGTATCCAGCAGTGCAATGCTGGAGAAAAAAGAACCACACATCAAAGAGCCAACACACAAAATCAGCATCAACCATTTAGTGGAGACAGGTATATTGGAATGGATACTGGTTTTCTCATCATGTATGTGAATCGCATGTTACCCATCAATACAGTTTAATGTTGAGACAGTTAATTTTATGTGTCAATTTGATTGGGCCACAGGGTGCCCAGATATTTGGTTAAACATTTTGGGTGGATCCATGAGGATGTTTCTAGATGAGATTAACACTGAAATTGGTACACTGAGTAAAGCAGATTGCCCTCCCCAATGTGGGTGTGCCTCATCCAATCCATTGGAGGCCGGAATAGAACAAAAAACTGAATAAGGAAGAATTTGCTGTCTCTGCCTGTCTTTGAGTTGGGGTATTAGTCTTCTGCCTCCAGTACTTGAAATCTCTTCAGGGGATTTCAGTTTTGCTTTTGGTTTACTATCAATAAATTGATCCAAGTCTCCCATTTGGCTTGTGTAAAATACAGAAGGATCTTGGAGAATGACAGTGTATGACTGTAAGCTTAATTAGGTGTTGACTCCAACTGCAGCAATTTCAGCTACTGTATCCAATGTAGTTTCATTGCTTGAGCAAATCAATAAACCCCCGGTACCTGGTAAGTAGCTATTGGTCTGGCAAATGCCTTCCCTCCCCCATTCCTGCCAATGAGGGCCATCAGAAGCAGTTTGATTTCAGCTGGCAGGGCCAGAAATACACTTTCACTGTCCTACCTCAGGGTTGTACAAACTCTCCAACCTTATGTGTCATAATTTAGCTTCTAGGGATCTTGATCACCTTTCCTTTCCACATGACATTACACTTGGTCCATTACATTACTTATGCTGATTGGGCCTAGTGAGCAGAAGTAGCAGCTACTCTAGACTTACTGGTAAGACATTTTTGTGTCAGAGGATGGGAAATAAATGCAACAAAAATTTAGGAAGCCTTCTACCTCAGTAAAATGTCTAGGGTCCAGTGATGTGAGACATGCTGAGATATCCTTTTTAAGGTGAAGAGTAAGTTGTTGCATCAGTCCCCTCCTCCAAAAAAAAAAAAGAGGCACAATACCTAGTAGAACTCCTTGGATTTTGGAGTCAACTGATTAATCACTAGGGTGTGCCACTCTGGCTCATTTACCAAGTGTCCCAAAAAGCAGCTAGTTTTGAGTGGGGTCCAAAATAAGAGAAGACTCAATAACAGGTCCAGGTTTCCATACAAATTGCTCTGCCGCTTGGTCAAATGATCCAGCAGATCCAGTGGTGTTTGAAGTGTCAGTGGCAGATTTGGATAGTGTTTGCTACCCTTGGCAGGTCTCTTTAGATGAATCACAGCGCAGATTCTTAGGATTCTGGAGAAAAGCCCTGTCATTCTCTGCGGATGACTACTCTCCTTTTGAGAAGTAGCTCCTGTCCTCCTGTCAGGCCCTAGGAAAAACTGAATGATTAACGACAGGCCACTTACTTACCATGTGTCTTGAGCTGCCCATCATGAACTAGATACTACGTGACCCATCCAGCCGTAAAGGTGGATTGCACAGCAGCATGCCATCATCAAATGGAAGTGGGATATAAGTGATTAGGCCTAAGCAGGCCCTGAAGACTCATGCAAGTTACATGGAGAAGTAGCCTAAATGTCCATGGTCCCCACTCCTGCTACGCTGCCACACAGGGGTCTCTCTCCCAGCCTGAACCTACTGCCTCATAGGTAGTTCCCTATGATCACTGGACCAAGGAAGAGAAGACTCAGGCCTGGTTTACAGATGGTTCTGCACAATAAACATGCACCAGCAGAAAGTGGACAGCTATAGCACCGTAGCACCTCTATAGGACATCCCTGAAGGACAGCAGTGAAAGGAAGTTCTCCCAGTGGGCAGAATTTCAAGCAGTATACCTAGTTGTTCACTTTGCTTGGAAGGATAAATGGCCAGATGTGCAATTATATACTGAATTCATGGGCTGTAGCCAATGGTTTGGCTGGATGGTAAGGGAACTAAATGGAACATGATTAGAAAACTGATGACAAGCAAATTTGGGGAAGGAGTATCATAAATGGGTAAAAAACATGAAGATATTTGTCTCCGATATGAATACTCACCAAAAGGTGACCTCAGCAGAAGACAATTTTAATTAATTATCAAGTGGATAGGATAACCTGTTCTGTGTATACCTATCAGCCTTTTTCCTGAGCCATCCCTGTCATTGCCCAATGGGGGCTCCTGAACAAAGTGACCACAGTGGCAAAGATGGAGGCTACACATGAGCTCAGCAACATAGACTTTCACTCACCCAAACTTACCTGACTATGGCTACTTCTAAGTGTCCAATCAGCCAACAGCAGGCATCAACACTAAGTCATCAATATGGTACCATTCCATGGGTTGATTTGCCAACTACCTAATGGCAGGTTGATTATATTGAACAACTTCCATCATGGAAGAGGCAGTGTTTTGTTGTTATTGGAGTAGACACTTACTCTGGATATGGACTTGACTTCCCTGCATATAATGCTTCTGCCAAAATATCATCTGTGGACTTACAGAATGCCTTATCCACCATCATGTTATTCTACACAGCATTGTTTCTGATCAAAGAACTCACTTCACAGCAAATGAAGTGAGTGCAAGTGGTATACGCTCATGGAATTCACTGGTCTTTCAATGTTCCCCACAATCCTGAAGCAGCTGGTTTGATAGAATGGTAGAATGGCCTTTTGAAGATTCAGTGCCAGCTAGGTGACAATGCCTTTCAAGGTTGGGACAAGCTTCTTAGCTGAATCAGCATCCAATATTTGGTGCTATTTCTACCATAGTCAGGATTCACATGTCCAGGAATAAAGGTGTAAAAATGGGAGTGGCACCACTCCCTATTACCCCTAATGATGCTCTAGCAAGTTTTGCTTGCTCATACTGTAATCTTATGCTCTGCTGGCCCAGAGGTATTGGTTCCAAAGGGAGGAATGCTTCAATCTGGAGATACAACAATGACTGTACTGAACTGGAAGTTAAAGCTCCCCAGACACTTTGGACTCCCGTGCTTCTGAATCAACAAAGGTTGTTACTGTGTTGACTGGAGTGATTGATTGTGACTACAAAGGGGAAACTGGACTGCTCCTCCACAATGGAGGTAAGGAAGAGTATGTCTGGAATATAGGAGATCCCATAGGGCATCTCTTAGTATTACCATGACTTGTGATTAAGGTCAATGTTAAACTATAATAATCCAATCCAGACAGGACTACTAGTTGCCCACCCCACCAGGCAAAGAACCACAACCAGTTGAGGTACTTGCTGAAGCAAAGGGAATGCAGAATGAACAGTGGAAGAAGGTAGTTATAAATATCAGCTTCAACCACATGACCTGTTAGAAAAATGAAGACTGTAACTGTAAGGAAAAGGTGATAATATCCTGATATTAAGACAGAAGTAGAGGAGAGGGGAGCTTCCAGTACAATTAGGGTAACATTTGAATAATGTAAGGAGGCACTATTAATAATTATCCTGGGATGACCTGCATAAAATGAGATTGTTCTTGGAAAACTGGGGCTTTCCTAATAAAGAGAAAGAAAAAAACGGGTGAAGAGACATGTTGTGGATAAGGTGGCAGAAAGCTGAGAGAATTTACTTGATGGTTTATATACCTTCTGTGAAGTATATAGTCATCTAGTGAGACTGAAAGCTGAGATAAAGTCATTTAGTGAAAAGAAAGGTGAGTAGATAGGGTAGAGTTCGGAGAGTAGAAAAGCATTAACTGCCAGCTGTGTGAAATGAGAGAACGCTAACTAGAATGGAAACGTTAATTGGCGGTACTGAGCACTCAGTTAAAATGGAGAGCATGCCTGTAACAGAGAGCAAGATTTGCATTTGTGGTTCTTACTCTAGGAGAGCTCAACGGCCTGGTGATCAGATTCAGAATCAGAGTTTTCTAGATGTGTTTTATGTAAGGAAAATGGGACAAAAAATAGAGCACTGTCTCCAAAGTAGGGGTTGATTTATTGTGGTGTCACAAGAAAATTTTTAAATTTGTATTTTTTTATAAATTTTATCTTGCCAATTTTCCAATTATTTTAAAGTAATTATTTAATATATTTAATTATTTAATAAAATAAGTTAAAACTAATATTATGTGTTACTTTATTATTATATTTTATATATTTACATAGATAGAGACAGAGAGGGAAGAGGGTAAGCATTCAAAAATGGCTTTCTGAAAGCAGTGTGAAACCCAGGTAAGATATATTTGAACATATATTTATTTAAGTCTATGATATAGTCTAAGAGATGCTAAACCATGAAAGTTGAGTTCATTAAAGCCTCTCATCCCTGGTGTCCTGTACTTACCTTTTTCTCACCTCCTTCTGACTTATCTTAAACATGTAAAATGAGCATAACTGAGTTAGATAATTGGAAGCATAGGAGCTTTCATCATTGACAACTGTTCCATCTCAGAGCTCTGAAAGCTAAATGTTTCAACATTTGATCAAGAGATGCAGAGAGTAGCTGTGGGAGTACTAATACAAATGAAGGGAAGGTAATAATCCAGGGGAAAAGGAGGTTGAGAAATTGAGAGGTTAGGGTTTTATACAAGTCTTTCACACAAACATGAAAATTACCCAGGATGATGATAAAATTCAAGAATAATGATGTAAGACCAAGAAGTTTGTAAATATCAGCCACTTTGATGATTAAGTATACAAAGGATATTATAAAATGTAAAACATGGAATCTGGGGGACATAAGTTTGGAAAAAGTTTTGGAAGAAGTGGCAAGTGAGTTTTCCAGAGAAAAGATACAAATGGAATGAGGGTAAGGATGGACAGATTAGCCAGGACAGTGAGATCCTGACAAGCTGCCAAAATAGCCTGGGCTGTTTTCTGTTTGATGGAAAGAGAATATTACAAGACGGCTATAGCCTGGGTGGATTCCAGTTTTGAGGAATTCGGGGGCTCTGATGGATGAGACTCTATCCTCTCTGGAAGGGGTCCTTTTCTGTCTAGACAGACTGTGTGGCTCTGGCTTTGAGGTTGCTATTCCACTGACTCTCAGGAGTGGTGAGAGGCCTGACCTGTATATAATGAGATTAACAGGCAAAGGGCCCGGAGTCCAGAGGCCACATTCATCACTGAGGATTGTTCCATCTCAGAACTCACTCACCTCAAAGTCCAGAGCATAGTCATGGGAGTACTGGTACAGGTGCAGAGGAGATAGTGGTTCTGGGGAGGACACAAGAAGGAAGTCATGAGATTGAGAGATTAGGGCAACCCATAACACAGCCTACCAGACGCGTCACTGTGTAGGTGAGTAGGTGATATAACTGGTACTCAGACTCATCAATGGTGTTGTTTGGGTGTTTATCTAATTCTGGAAGTAAAAACCTTCAATCAAAAACTTTTGTATACTATGGTTCCCGCGCTTAAGACGATAGAGAATTACAAGACAGAATTCCTGGCTGCCCTGAATTCCCTCACATTATGGAATTTTCTTCATTTTGAAGAAGGATAAGGAAATGGATGCAAGGAGTAATGGCCTGAAATTTAGTTCCTTCCACTGAAAAACCACGTGTCTTTAAACAATTTAGTTAACTTTCCAGTTTCTTCATCTAGAAAATAATGCCATAAACATTTATTTTATATATATATATATACATATATATATATTACATATATGTATATTTAAACAACCACTATAACATACTAAAGTAAGTAGAATGTATTTTATATATCTTTCTTTGAGGGAAATATGTCACAGGTTAAATGATCTGACTAATGTCACACAATACTATACTAGGTTCTTGCTTGTGGAGTTGAATTTAGAGCCCAGGTCTCCGACAGAGAAATATATGATTTTACAAATTTGATTTGTGAATGCTAACTGCATTTACCCCTATTTTACAAAATAGTAATTTCTGTATCACAGTGAATTCAAGATAAAATTTAACTTAAAAGAAAATCTGGGAATAAAGCCTCATCCCAATATCCTAAAGAAATCTAGGAATATACTAACCCTGTCTTGACAAGGCACCTTCTTATAAATTTATTATAAGACTCATTCTATATATAAGGAATAAGTATAAAATGTCAATTTGACATTAATTAGTCTCATGCTTGAGATGCTCAAAGCAGAGGCCAGGTAAAGCCCAGTTAGAAACTATGGGCAAGCATAGATGCCCAAGAGATGTACAAAACTAAAGGTACAAAATTAAATTCTGGCATTTTACCAATCTTGGGCTGAATTGTTAGCAGAGGAGATGTAAGTATTCATGAATGTTCTTCGAGTCAGTTGGAAGGAAGAGTGGAGAGCAAGATGGATGAGTCCTAAGAGGACTCTGAATTGGTTCACCATTGCCCGGAGTAGAAGAGTGGGTACACACACAGTGAGCTTTTACACAGAGTTGCCCATTAGAGAAAGTAGTCTAATCAATTTTTTGTGCATCTGACCAACAATTTTATTAATTGCTCCTTTTGTGTGCTTGGGGAGAAAAAAAATAAAAGAGGATAATAGAAGCAAGAAGCAGAGAGGGAGCAGAGATCTTCCTCACATACACACTAATAAAAGGCAATGCCAGTTTGTGAAGGGTGAGGGCAGAGATTAAGCAAAAGCTATACCTACTGCTGAGACTCAAATATTGAATTGTATATCTCTTTCACTAGTGCTGCTGAGATAGGTCTCAGGGTTTTGTATTTTATATCTGTTTTATGTTAGGGGAAATGGTAGATGTATGTTAGCACACTGGGGGTAGAAGAGGAGTACCATGTGCAAACTTTGGAGGTGACTCTTACCCAGATAGGAAGCACTAAAAAAAGCTTCCTAGTGGAGGTGTTACTGGAGCAGAGCCTGGAAACATAATATGGTGTAGTTAGTACATATGTGCTCATAATGTGGTACAATTTGTTCTAAATGTTTTACATACTTTAACTCATTTAATCTTTATATTAACCCTAAAGATCTTATCATCATCTCCATTTTACAAGTGAGGAAATTGAGGCACAGGGCCAGTAAGGAGCAGAATTAGTGTTTGAACTCAGCTGTCTGCTCCTAGAGTCCATGGTCTTCTACAATACTATACTGCCTTTTAAGAAGAGGTGGTGGTGGTTTTTACAGAATATGAAGTGGCATGAAGGGAGAATGAGGCATTTGAAAAGCTGAAAAAAATGGGCATTGTCAAGGCACATGTATGTGTATATGTACATATACACAGACATGTATATGTATAAACATTACATAACTTAAATTCTATAATTAAAAAGTCACCTTTTTAATATATAAATAGAAACAAGGTTTCTATAAATATAAAAGAAAGAATTGTAGTATAAGTGAGAAATCCAGGCAGTGGCTGGTTAACCAATAATAACAGGTCACCAGAAAATCATTACCTTTCCTGATATGTTTCTTTTCAGTGTGAGTAACACATACTGGGAAAACCGACATGAATATAAATTGACTAAGAGGGCTATGATTTATAATACTTAATGAACTGTAGTATAGGAGTGAAATAATTATATGACGAAGATATTAAAACTTTTGGTTACATTTCAATAGGGACATAACCATAACTAGGTAACAAATATACTTCATTTTATCCACAGCTGAATCCAGTTCCTTCTAATATGCCCTCCAGCCAAAGGAAATATGAAAGGCTTTGACTTTTTCTGTTTTCTTTTTTTTAAGTTTTCAAAAAGCTCTTCTCTCTACTGTTGCTAAGAGGAAAAAGAAACTGTTGCCAAGTAACAAGAAAATACATTGTCCAGCATATATGTGTGTCTCCTCAGTTGCATATCAAATGCAAAACCCTATGCTGCTCTCAAGGACATGGTGTGAGATATTCAGAACACTGCGATACAGGAGTTCCAAGCCCGTCTGACCCCATGAAGTTCAGTGCTTCTCTAACAGCGATATTCAGCTGTACATATAATTTTTTATACTCCACTTTGAGGAACAAGTACATTACTAATGCAACTGCACTTTTCATTTACTTGAAGCTCTGTGCTTAATCGTGAGCAAGTAATTTGAAGGAAGATTATCTTGCTTGTTTCGTTTCTTCTTCCTGATGGAAAACAGATGTCAGATTTGACCTGCTTAACAAAACTTCCTCTTTGTTCGTAAGCAATAGCTAGGTAAATAGATCTATTATGATTTACTCTGACATAATACCAGAGAGCCACTCTGTGATTTGAGAAAGTTACAGATATATGTTCAAGACATTGACTCATCCAAAAGGTATCACAATCCACAAAACATTAAGTGAACACTCACTCTAAGTAATGACTACCTACTTGCTACATGCCTTCCTAAGAAAATTTACAACGATCCTCCATTTTTTCTGCCATTTGTACCATATGTGCACATCATGTCCAAAGCTAATTGGACCAATGACACACCTAAGGAGAATCAATTTGCTAGATGAGTTAAGCAAGTTAATATCTTCTCTTGAAAATGCATATTAGAAGACACATAGTCAGATGGTGATTTGCACTGGGGTCATATAACCTTGGGGCCATGTTAAGTTATATTCAGGCAGGACAAACTTATGTAGATAGAGAGGAGATAAAGGTAAAGAAAAGAAGAAAATGAGAGAGGCTGTATCACACCTGTAATTGAAAGAGGCAAAAGATAAACAACCCATGAGAGAAGTAGACATTGACTTTAAAAAGATTAGATTTTATTAACATTGGTTGGTTTTATTTTTTAATTATTCCTTTCAAATGTGCCCTACTAGATCCCTTTCCTTTGCCTTAGAAAGATGCTTTGGTCACTGTCCGTCATTAAAATTTAATTCAGTCTAGTTTAATATTCCAGTCACACATCTGATTCAAAGAACTTACTCCCCACCCTGTCCCACTCCCATTCACCCCTTCTAGTCACTTGCTCTTTTAATAGCTTGTGGGTGGAAAGACATGAGAAAATGTTCCCATACTTAACTTGGTAAGGTTATCTCTGGTGATAAATATCCCTGGACATTTTGGTTCAATCTGATTCTATCTGATTCTGGATGTCCCTGAGGAGATGATAAGTGTGATTTTCTTAGAAGGGGCATCACCTCGATCCTAGACCATTCCACTGTAGATTATCCTCTCAGACAGAGGCAGCTTTGTCCCTAAGTGATCCTGCTTGAAGTCCAATTTCTGATCCTTTTTTTGTAATGTTAGGCATCCCACTGTTTTGCCTGGCAGCTGTCTGGCCAGCTCTGTCTTCTGTCCCTTCATTAATTTCCTTTCTCCTTCAATCAAACACCCAGTGACTGCTGAGATTTGCTCTCTCATCAACTGAGGGTCAAAGACAATAAGGATGAAATAGAGGTTGCCTCCATCTTCTTCCAAATACCTTTCATCATGCTTTCTCCAAGTCCTAATAGCATGGGATTCTTCAGATGATCCTCAGCCTGCCAAAAGCTGTGGACAATAAATGCACATCACCCCAAATTCAGGGCATACAAATCAAGGTCTTCAAGAGCTTCCTCATTATTCTCTTCTCTCATGATCACAAGAATGGGCTTTCAAGTTCTGCAATTTGACCAACATCCACTCAGGTAATGAGATACCCAATTCTATTTCTTAGAGGTATACCCAATCTCTCCTAGTGATTCTCTTCGACCATCCCTCAAACTTGGCTATGCTACTGGTAAGTAGCTCTTACTTTCTCTCTTCTGTAGTTGAGAAGAAGGGAGAGATGCAAGAGGGATACTTAGCAGCCTCTTACCATTTTTGGTACACTGTGCCCACGTGCAGTGCCAAGACAATCTGACTCTTCTATATACCCTCAAGTCTCTCATTTTCTTCTCTAGGGAGAGCGTCATGGAGTAATCATTGGTAAGCTCTGTGGAGAGAAATCTGGCCACCATTATGAGTTGTTCATTGGAATTCTCTTTAGAATATAAAGCACTAGGAGTCTGTTGTAAGCTTAAATTACAATTAGCTTTAACTGCAATTCCAAAGTATCAGAAAATGTCTCATTCTATATCATTTACACTGACTCTACTGTTTAAGCTTCTTTTCTTATGAGTACCGGCTGTATTTCCTATCCTTGGTTTCTGTGAGACATAGTGTTAAAATAAACCAACTACTTACTTTACCAATTTCTGTGACCTTCTGTTCTTATGCTCAAACATTACTCAGTGGAGACAATGAGCCCATTCCCATAATAGTCTCTGGGAAGGGGGGTTGATGAGGGGATACATTATCAAGAAACTTAGAATCTGCTTGAAAGACAGAACTTACACACATAAAAATAACAGTATACCATATTATTTCAATGAGTACCAAAAGAATTGTCAGAGACAATCATCACTCAAGAAAGCTTCTGGTTCATAGCTGGCATTCATGCCATTATCCTACAGAATCGATAATTGGAAAATAGAAGCACATTTTCATTTAGAAGAAAAAAAGAAGACAGGCTGCCTCTTCATTTTGAGAGTTTTGAATGTTGTCTTTAGACAAGCATCTTTATAAGAATAAAAAAATAATTTATATATTTATAAATCATAGCAATGCCTAGGATAAAATCCTTTAAATGACAGAAGGTAAATTTTAAAACTTTTCTATACATACATGTGTATATTTGTGTGGCGTGTATACATATTTTGAATGTATGTATGTACTTATAAACATATATGTGTATATATTAATGTGTGTATATATATTTATACACATAAATTTTAAACAAAAAGTGGTAGAAATAAAGTAAAATTGGGCTCATAACTATGAAATTTATTTCACTGACCATTATATTTTAATAGTTAAGTGTTGAAAAAAACAACCTTGGAACAAATTTGATAATTATTTGAAAATGAGCCAGTAAGGTATACTTTACTTTCAAACTTACTTTGGGGCCTAGCCTCTAAAACTTACTATCTGGGTAGCTGTCTTACTCTGCTCAGGTTGCTATAACAAAAATATCAAAGACTGGGTGGCTTAAACAACAAACATTTCTCACAGTTCTGGAGGCTAAGAAGTCCAAGATCAAGGCATCTGCAAATTTAGTGCCAGTTGAGAGAGCTCACTTCATAAATTGCTATCTTCTCCCTGTGTCCTCACAGGGTGGCCAGGATAAGGGTCTGGGGTCTCTTTTATAAATGACAGGCCCCAAGTAAGTCCAAAACTTAACGAGGCAAATTCCATTAGGCCCCACCAGGCCTAATGGAGTGGCAACATCATCCCCAAGGCTCAGCAGAACAGCTTCACGTCAAATCTGCTTGGGCCCTACCTTGGGGTGGCTCCCTACAGGGGCTGTGCCTGCGGCTCTCCAGGGTGGGGGTCCTGTACCCACCTTGGTTCCAGGCAGCCCTATTCTTTGAAAGCTAGGCACAGGTAGCCATGCCCCATGAGCCTGTGCACTCTGTCATTGGCAGAGATTGCCCCACACAGATGCTGACAAAGTTAGCTGCCTGCAGCCTGGGGAGGGGCTGTGTGCTATACTAGAGCCCACCAGAACCAAACCTGGGGCAGATGAGGAGTGCGGCACTGAGGTGTAGGGAGAGGAACTGGTGACTTACATAGTATCAGGCAGTGCAAGCCTAGGTCCCACAGATACCCACAAGCCCTCTTTTGAAATTGCTCTGCCCTCTGGGCCCTTGCACTCTGGGCCTGTGACATGAGTGGCAGCTCTGATGATCTCCAAATCACCTTTGGTGGCATTCTTTCATTGTCTTGGAGAATAGCTCCTAGCGTCTGTTGAGATGGCTGATACATACTAATCTTCTTATCGAATGGTCACCTGGCCACACCCACAGCATTCTAATTTTTTATAATATGGATAGGCTGAGAATTTTCCAAATCCTTAAGTTTTGCTTGCTTTTTTGCTTAACAATTCTTGTCTGTAAGTTATTTCTCTCTGCTCATGTTTTACTATATGCAATCAGGTGGAGCCAAGGCACATCTTCAACAATGTGCTCAGAAATAGCTTTAGGTAAATATCCAATTTCATCAATTGCAAGTTCTACCTTCTAAAAAACACTAGAATAGGAACATAATTCAGCCAAGTTCTTTGCTACTTTGTAACAAGGATGGCCTTTCCTTCTGTTTCCAATAACATGTTCCTCATTTCTAACTGAGATATCACCAAAATGACCTTTAACTGTCATATTTCTACCAAGTCATGTTCTGGATTACTTAGCTATTCTCTAAGAAAATTGAGACTTTCTTTCCAACTCTACTCTTTTCTTTCTGAGCTCTCACCAAAATTGCCCTTAATGGTTGGTTCACAGTAATGTGGGTTTTTTTCTAGTCTGCATCTCAAAACTCTTCCATCCTCTTCCCAATACCCAGTTCCAAAGCCTCTTCCATGGCATTTGTTACAGTAATATCCCCACTTTTTGTCTTAGTTTCTGTCTTAGTTCATTCAGGCTGCTGTAACAAACATACAAACAAACAAAACAAAACAAAAACAAAAACATAGACTGGTTAAGGGGCATGGCCAAGATGGCAGACTAGAAATACCCTGAACTCAACTTCTCCCACAGGAACACCAAAATCACAACTACTCACAGAGCAACTATCTATGCATACAACCCGAAGACTAGCAGAAAAGATTTTCCACAACTAAAGATAAAAAGAAGGAACCACAACAAGATGGGTAAGAGGGGCAGAGACACAGTATAGTAAGGATTCACACCCCTGGGTCAGCAACCCACAAATGGGAAGATAATCACAATTGCAGAGGTCCTCTCCAAGAAGCAAGGGGTCTGAGCCCCACATTGGGCTCCTCATCCTGGGGGTGTTACACCAGGGAGATGAGCCCATAGGATGTCTGGCTTGGAAACTAGTGGGGCTTATGTCTGAGAGAGCGAGAGGGCTATAGGAACAGAGATTTTGCTCTTAAAGAACATGTGCAAAATCTCACACATTCCAAGTCTCAGTGCAGAGGCAGTAGTCTGAAAGAAACCTAGGTCAGACCCACTTGCTGATCTTGGAGAGCCTCCCAGAGAGTTAGGAGGCAATTGGTATTCTGCCTGGGGACAGAGACATTGGCAGCAGCCATTTTTAAAAGCTTGTTCAACCACATGAACTCTAGTACTGACAAGTGCCATTTTGCCGTCCTCCTTCTAGCCTATTAGTGCTGGGGGCTTAACCACCTACCAGCAGACTGGCACCAGCACTGCAGCCCTCTGGCCCACAGAGCCAGCCACAAGGACCTGGCCCCATCACCCAGGAGGTGGACACCAGCCCTGTGGCTCTTTGGTCGCTCAACCTGTGCAACCAGGTACACAGGCACCTAGCCCCACCATCCAGCAGACCAGTAGCCACCACACAAGGCAAGGCCTTGCAGCCAACTGGGCCGGTGGCCAGCCCCACCTACCAGCACACCCACAGTAGTCAACCCTACCATAATGGAAGGGCCTACACAGGTCACACTATAAGGGCCTACACAGGCCACACAGGGGGCACCCTTAGAGCATACAGCTCTGGTGACCAGAGGAGAGGATGCTTCTGGGTCCCATAGGATGTCTCCTACATAAGGCCACTACTCCAAGATTTGGGAAACATTACCAACCTATCTAATGCATAGAAATAAACACAGAGAACTAGGCAAAATAAGGAGACAGAGAAATATGTTCCAAATGAAAAAACAAGGCAAAACCTCAGAAGAACTAAACGAAGTGGAGATAAGCAATCTAATAAGTAGAGAGTTCAAGGTATTAATCATAAAGGTGCTCACTGAGCTCAGGAGAAGAATGTATGAACATAAATTTAAAAAAGAAATATAAAGAAGCAGCAAACAGAGGTAAAAATACAATAACTGAAATAAAATGTACACTAGAAGGAATCAACAGATTAGATGACACAGAAGACCAAATCAGTCATCTGTAAGACAGAGTAGTGGGAATCACCCAAGCTGAACAGAAAAAAGAAAACAAAATGAAAATAAATGAGTATACTTTATGAGACCTCTAGGACAATATCTAATATACTAATTTCCATATTATAGGGGTCCAAGAAGGAAAAGAGAGAAAGAAAAGGGCAGATAAATTATTTGAAGAAATAAGATGTAAAAAAATTCCCTAATCTGGAAAATGAAACAGACATTCAGGTCCAGGAAGCACAGAGAGTTCCAAACAAGACAAACCCAAGAGGTCTAAACCAATACACATTACAATTAAAAAGGCAAAAATTAAAGATAAAGAGAGAATCCTAAAAACAGCAAGAGAAAAACAACATATTGAGTTACATATAAGGGGACTCCCAGAAGACAACTAGCTTACTTCTCAGCAGAAAGTTTTCTGGCCAGAAAGGAATGGAAATATATATTCAAAGTAATGAAAAGAAATAACCTAGAGTCAAGAGTATACTACCAGACAAGGCTGTAATTCAGATTTGAAGGACAGATAAAGAGTTTTACAGACAAGCTAAAGATAAAAGAGTTCAGCATCACTAAATCAGTTCTACAAGAAATGTTAAAGGGACTTTTCTCAGCAGAAAAGAAAAGGTCACAATGAGAAATATGAAAATTATGCAGAGAAAAATCTCATTGGTAAAGGCAAATATACAGCAAACATAGATCAACTGCTTATAAAGCTAGTAGGAAGGTTAAATGAAAAAAGTAGTGAAATCATCTATATCCACAATAAGTACTGATGAATATGTAAAATAAAAAAATATAATATACAAGGTCAAAAACATTAAACATGGGTGAAGAGAGTAAAAATGCAGGGTTGTTAGAATATATTCAAACTTAAGAGATCACCAGGGGACCCTGAACCAAGATGGCGGAGTAGAAAGACATGCTCTCACTCCCTATTGCGAGAACACCAGAATCACAACTAACTGCTGAACAATCATCGACAGGAAGACACTGGAACTCACCAAAAAAGATACCCCACATCCAAAGACAAAGGAGAAGCCACAATGAGATGGTAGGAGGGGCGCAATCACAATAAAATCAAATCCCATAACTGCTGGGTGGGTGACCCACAAACTGGAGACCACTTATACCACAGAAGTCCACCCACTGAAGTGAAGGTGCTGAGCCCCACATCAGGCTTCCAAACCTGGGGGTCTGGCAACGGGAGGAGGAATTCCTAGAGAATCAAACTTTGAAGGCTAGCGGGATTTGATCTCAGGACTTTGACAGGACTGGGGGAAACAGAGACTCCACTCTTGGAGGGCACACACAAAGTAGTGTGTGCATCAGGACGCAGGGTAAGGAGCAGTGACCCCAGGGGAGACTGAATCAGACCTACCTGCTAGTGTTGGAGGGTCTCCTGCAGAGGCGGGGGGTGGCTGTGGCTCACCACGAGGACAAGGACACTGGCAGCAGAAGTTCCGGGAAGTACTCCTTGGCGTGAGCCCTCCCAGAGTCTGCCATTAGCCCCACCAAATAGCCCAGGTAGGCTCAACTGTTGGGGTGCCTCAGGCCAAACAACGAACAGGAAGGGAACCCAGCCCCATCCATCAGCAGTCAAGCGGATTACAGTTTTACTGAGCTCTGCCCACCAGAGCAACAGCCAGCTCTACCCACCACCAGTCCCTCCCATCAGGGAACTTGCACAAGCCTCTTAGATAGCCTCATCCACCAGAGGGCAGACAGCAGAAGCAAGAAAAACTAAAATCTTGCAGCCTGTGGAACAAAAAACACATTCACAGAAAGACTGACAAGATGAAAAGTCAGAGGGCTATGTACCAGATGAAGGAACAAGATAAAACCCCAGAAAAACAATTAAATGAACTGCAGATAGGCAACCTTCCAGAAAAAGAATTCACAATAACGATAGTGAAGATGATCCAGGACCTCGGAAAAAGAATGGAGGCAAAGATCAAGAAGACGCAAGAAATGTTTAACAAAGACCTAGAAGAATTAAAGAACAAACAAACAGAGATGAATAATATAATAACTGAAATGAAAACTAAACTAGAAGGAATCAATAGCAGAATAACTGAGGAAGAAGAACGGATAAGTGACCTGGAAGACAGAATGGTGGAATTCACTGCTGAGGAACAGAATAAAGAAAAAAGAATGAAAAGAAATGAAGACAGCCTAAGAGACCTCTGGGAAAACACTAAACGCAACAACATTTGCATTATAGGGGTCGCAGAAGGAGAAGAGAGAGAGAAAGGAACCGAGAAAATATTTGAAGAGATTATAGTTGAAAACTTCCCTAATATGGGAAAAGAAATAGCCACCCAAGTCCAGGAAGCACAGAGAGTCCCATACAGGATAAACCCAAGGAGAAACATGCCAAGACACACAGTAATCAAAGAGGCAAAAATTAAAGACAAAGAAAAATTATTGAAAGCAGCAAGGGAAAAATGACAAATACCAAACAAGGGAACTCCCATAAGGTTAACAGCTGATTTCTCAGCAGGAACTCTACAAGCCAGAAGGGAGTGGCATGATATACTTAAAGTGATGAAAGGGAAGAACCTACAACCAAGATTACTCTACGTGGCAACAGTCTCATTCAGATTCGATGGAGAAATCAAAAGCTTTACAGACAAGCAAAAGCTAAGAGAATTCAGCACCACCAAACCAGCTCTACAACAAATGCTAAAGGAATTTCTCTAAGTGGGAAACACAAGAGGAGAAAAGGACTTACAAAAACAAACCCAAAACAATTAAGAAAATGGTCAAAGGAACATACATATCGATAATTACCCTAAACGTGAATGGATTAAATGCTCCAACCAAAAGACACAGGCTTGCTGAATGGATACAAAAACAAGACCCATGTATATGCTGTCTACAAGAGACCCACTTCAGGCCTAGGGACACATACAGACTGAAAGTGAGGTGATGGAAAAAGATATTCCATGCAAATGGAAATCAAAAGAAAGCTGGAGTAGCAATACTCATATCAGATAAAATAGACTTTAACATAAAGAATGTTACAGGAGACAAGGAAGGACACTACATAATGATCAAAGGATCAATCCAAGAAGAATATATAACAATTATAAATATATATGCACCCAACATAGGAGCACCTAAATACATAAGGCAACTGCTAACAGCTATAAAAGAGGAAATTGACAGTAACACAATAATAGTGGAGGACTTTAACACCTCACTTACACCAATGGACAGATCATCCAAAATGAAAATAAATAAGGAAACAGAAGATTTAAATGACACAATAGACCAGATAGATTTAATTGATATTTATAGGACATTCCATCCAAAAACAGCAGATTACACTTTCTTCTCAAGTGCACACGGAACATTCTCCAGGATAGATCACATCTTGGGTCACAAATTAAGCTGCAGGAAATTTAAGAAAATTGAAATGATTTCAACAATCTTTGCTGACCACAACGCTATGAGAGTAGAAATGAATTACAGGGAAAAAGACGTAAAAATCACAAACACATGGAGGCTAAACAATATGTTACTAAATAACCAAGAGATCACTGAAGAAATCAAAGAGGAAATCAAAAAATACCTAGAGACACATGACAATGAAAACCCGATGATCCAAAACTTATGGGATGCAGCAAAAGCCGTTCTAAGAGGGAAGTTTATAGCTATACAAGCCTACCTCAAGAAACAAGAAAATTCTCAACTAAACAATCTACCCTTACACCTAAAAGAACTAGAGAAAGAAGAACAAAAAAACCCCAAAGTTAGCAGAAGGAAATAAATAATAAATATCAGAGCAGAAATAAATGAAATAGAAACAAAGAAAACAATAGCAAAGATCAATAAAACTAAAAGCTGGTTCTTTGGGAAGATAAACAAAAGTGATAAACCATTAGCCAGACTCACCCAGAAAAAGAGGGAGAGGACTCAAATCAATAAAATTAGAAATGAAAAAGGAGAAGTTACAACAGACACTGCAGAAATACAAAGCATCCTAAGAAACTACTACAAGCAACTCTATGCCAATCAAATGGACAACCTGGAAGAAATGGACAAATTCTTAGAAAGGTATAACCTTCCAAGACTGAACCAGGAAGAAACAGAAAATATGAACAGACCAGTCACAAGTAATGAAATGGAAACTGTGATTAAAAATCTTCCAACAAACAAAAGTCCAGGACCAGATGGCTTCACAGGTGAATTCTATCAAACATTTAGAGAAGAGCTAACACCCATCCTTCTCAAACTCTTCCAAAAAATTGCAGAGGAAGGAACACTCCCAAACTCATTCTATGAGGCCATCATCACCCTGATACCAAAACCAGACAAAGATACTACAAAAAAAGAAAATTACAGACCAATATCACTGATGAATATAGATGCAAAATTGCTCAACAAAATACTAGCAAACAGAATCCAACAACACATTAAAAGGATCACACACCATGATCAAGTGGGATTTATCCCAGCGATGCAAGGATTCTTCAATATACGCAAATCAATCAATGTGATACACCATATTAACAAATTGAAGAATAAAAACCAAATGATCATCTCAAAAGATGCAGAAAAAGCTTTTGACAAAATTCAACATCCATTTATGATAAAAACTCTCCAGAAAGTGGGCATAGAGGAAACCTACCTCAACATAATAAAGGCCATATATGACAAACCCACAGCAAACATCATTTGCAATGGTGAAAAACTGAAAGCATTTTTCCTCTAGGATCAGGAACAAGACAAGCATGCCCACTCTCACCACTATTATTCAACATAGTTTTGGAAGTCCTAGCCACAGCGATCAGAGAAGAAAACATAAATAAAAGGAACACAAATTGGAAAAGACAAAGTAAAACTGTCACTGTTTTCAGATGACATGATAGTATACACAGAGAATCCTAAAGATGCCACCAGAAAACTACTAGAGCTAATCAATGAACTTGGTAAAGTTGAAGGATACAAAAGTAATGCACAGAAATCTCTTGCATTCTTATACACTAATGATGAAAAATCTGAAAGAGAAATTAAGGAAACACTCCCATTTACCATTGCTACAAAAAGAACAAAATACCTAGGAATATACCTACCTAGGGAGACAAAAGACCTGTATGCAGAAAACTGTAAGACACTGATGAAAGAAATTAAAGATAATACCAACAGATGGAGAGATATACCATGTTCTTGGATTGGAAGAATCAATATTTTGAAAATGACTATACTACCCAAAGGAATCTACAGATTCAATGCAATCCCTATCAAATTAGCAATGGCAATTTTTACGGAACTAGAACAAATCATCTTAAAATTTGTATGGAGACACAAAAGACCCCGAATAGCCAAAGCAGTCTTGAGGGAAAAAAACGGAGCTGGAGGAATCAGACTCCCTGACTTCAGACTATACTACAAAGCTACAGTAATCAAGACAATATGGTACTGGCACAAAAACAGAAACATAGATCAATGGAACAAAATGGGAACCCCAGAGATAAACCCACACACCTATGGTCAACCAATCTATGACAAAGGAGGCAAGGATACACAATGGAGAAAAGACAGCCTCTTCAATAAGTGGTGCTGGGAAAACTAGACAGCTACATGTAAAAGAATGAAATTAGAACACTCCCTAACACCATACACAAAAATAAACTCCAAATGGATTCGAGACCTAAATGTAAGACCAGACACTATAAAACTCTTAGAGGGAAACATAGGAAGAACACTCTTTGACATAGATCACAGCAGGATCTTTTTTGATCCACCTCCTAGAGTAATGGAAATAAAAACAAAAATACACAAATGGGACCTAATGAAACTTCAAAGCTTTTGCACAGCAAAGGAAACCAGAAACAAGACGAAAAGACAACCCTCAGAATGGGACAAAATATTTGCAAACGAATCAATGGACAAAGGATTAATCTCCAAACTATATAAACAGCTCATGCAGCTCAATATTTAAAAAACAAACAACCCAATCCAAAAATGGGAAGAAGACCTAAATAGACATTTCTCCAAAGAAGACATACAGATGGCCAAGAAGCACATGAAAAGCTGCTCAACATCACTAATTATTAGAGAAATGCAAATCAAAACTACAATGAGGTATCACCTCACACCAGTTAGAATGGGCATCATCACAAAATCTACAAACAACAAATGCTGGAGAGGGTGTGGAGAAAAGGGAACCCTCTTGCACTGTTGGTGGGGATGTAAGTTGATACAGCCACTATGGAGAACAGTATGGAGGTTCCTTAAAAAACTAAACATTGAATTACTATATGATCCAGCAATCCCACTACTGGGCATATACCCAGAGAAAACCATAATTCAAAAAGACACATGCACCCCAATGTTCATTGCAGCACTATTTACAATAACCAGGACATGGAAGCAACCTAGATGCCCATCAACAGACGAATGGATAAAGAAGTTGTGGTACATATATACAATGGAATATTACTCAGCCATGAAAAAGAACAAAATTGGGTCATTTGTTGAGACGTGGATGGATCTAGAGACTGTCCTAAAGAGTGAAGTAAGTCAACAAGAGAAAAACAAATATCGTACATTAACACATATATGTAGAACCTAGAAAAATGGTACACGTGAACCAGTTTGCAGGGCAGAAATTGAGACACAGATGTAGAGAACAAACGTATGGACACCAAGGGAGGAAAGCAGCGGGGGGCGGGTGGTGGTGTGATGAATTGGGCGATTGGGATTGACATGTATACACTGATGTGTATAAAATTGATGACTAGTAAGAACCTTCTGTATAAAAAAATAAATAAAATTGAATTAAAAAAAAAGAGGTCACCAACTTTATCTATCAATCTACCTATGTAGTTTGTTATATATGTCCCTCATGGTAACCACAAACCAAAAATCTATAATAGATACACACACAAAAAAAGTGAAAGGTATCCAAACGTAACATTATTGTGATAATCAATATATCACTAAGGAAAAGAGCAAAAGAAGAGAGGAACTAAAGAACTACAAAAACAATGAGCAAACACTCAACAAAATGGCAATAGATACATACCTAGCAATAACTGCCTTAAATGTAAAGGGACTAAATGCTCCAATCAGAGGACAGAATAGATGAGTGGATAAAAAAACAAGACTCATATATATACTGCCTGCAATAGACACACTTCAGATCTAAAGACACATGTAGACTAAAAGTGAGGGAATGGAAAAAGATATTTCATGCAAATGAAAAAAAAGATATCTTGAGTAGCAATACTTATACTGGATAAAATAAACTTTAAAACAAAGATTGTAACAAGAGAGAAAGACGGACATTATATAATGTTGAAGGGATCAATCAAACAAGACGATGTAACAATTGTAAATATATGTGCACCCAACACATGAGAGCACCTAAATTCATAAAGCAAATATTAACAAACAAAAAGAGAGAAACTGACAGTAATAGGATAACAGTAGAGGACTTTAATACCTCACTTACAACAAAGGGCATATTTTCTAGACAGAAAATCGATAAGGAAACACTGGCCTTAAATGACAATTCAAATACAACAGAATTCATATTTTTTTCAAGTGCACACAGAATATTCTCCAGGCGAGATCATATGGTAAGCCATAAAAAAGTATAAATAAATTTAAAAGACTGAAATCACATCAAGCATCTTTTCTGATCACAATGGTATGAGATTATAAATCAACTACAAGAAAAAATTACAAAAAACATGGGGCCTAAACAGCATGCTACTAAACAATCAATGGGCCACTAAAGAAATAAAAATGTACATTATAAAATATCTGGAGACAAATGAAAATGAAAATGCAATGATCTAAAACCTATTGGCTGCAGCAAAAGCAGTTATAAGAAGGAAGTTTATAGCCACACAAGGCTACTTCATGAACAAGAAAAATCTCAAGTAAACAATCTAACCTTACACCTAAAGGAACTAGAAAAAGGAGAACAAACAAAACATAAAGTTATAATAATAATAATAATAATAAAGATAAAGGAAACAAATAACTGGTTCTTTGAAAAGATAAATAAAACTGACAAAACTTTTAGCCAGACTTATCAAGCAAAAAAGAGGACCCATATAAAAAAAAATCGGAAATGAAAAAGGAGAAGTTAGAACCAACACTACAGAAATGCAAAGGCTCATAAGAGATTACTACAGTTATATGCTAATAAAGAGAAATAACCTAGAAGAAATGGATAAATTCCTAGAAACGTACCATCTCCCAAGACTGAATCAGGAAGAAATGGAAAATATGCACAGACCAATTACCAGTGATAAAACTGAATCAGTAATAAAAATTATCTGAACAAACAAAAGTCCAGGACCAGATGGCTTCTCAGGTGAATTCTACCAAACATTTAAAAAAGTTAATGTGTGTCCTTTTCAAACTATTCAAAAAAGTTTAAGAGGAAGAAACACTTCCAAACTCATCCTCTGAGGCCAGCACCACCTTGATGCCAAAACCAGACAAATACACCACATAAAAGAAAATTACAGGACAATATCCTTGATGAACACAGATGCAGGGAACCTCAACACAATATTAGCAAACTGAATTCAACAATACATTAAAAGGATCAGAACCATGATCAAGTGGGATTTATCCCAGGGATGCAAGCATCATTCAATATCTGCAAATCAATCAATGAGATACACCATATTAACAAATTCAAGAATAAAAGTCATATGATCATCTCAATAAGTGCAAAAAAAGCTTTTGATAATTTCAACATCCATTTATGATAAAAATGCTCAACAAAATGAGTATAGAGGGAACATACTCCAACATAATAAAGACCATGTATGACAAATCCACAGCCCACATCATACTCAATGGTGAAAAGCTGACAGTATTTCCTCTAAGATTAGGAATAAGACAAGGATGCTCAATCTCACCACTTTTATTCAGTATGGTATTGGATGTCCTAGCTACAGCAATCAGAAAACAGAAAGAAATAAAAGACAAACAAATTTGAAAGGAAGAAGTAAAACTGTCACTGTTTGCAGATGCCATGATACTATATATACAAAACACTAAAGATACCACCAATAAAACTATTAGAATTTTTAAATAAATTCAGTAAAGTTGTAGGATACAAAGTTAATATACAGAACTCTGTTGCTTTTTTATACACTAATAATGAACTATCAGAAAAAAATTATGAAAACCCCATTTACAACTGCATCAAAAAGAATAAAATACCTAGGAATAAACCTAACCAAGTAGGTAAAAGACTTGTACTCTGAAAACTGTAAGACATTGATGAAAGAAACTGAAGATGACACAAAAATAGAAAGATATACCATACTCACGTATTGGAAGAATCAAAATTGTTAAAACAACCATACTGCCCAAGGCAATCTACAGATTCAATATAATCCTATCAAAATACCAATGGCATTTTTCACAGAACTAGAATAGGGAATTCCAAAATTTGTATGGCAGAAAAGACCCCAAATATCCAAAACAATCTTGAAAAAGAAGAACAAAGCTGGAGGTATCACACTCACTAATTTCAAACTATACTACAATGCTACAGTAATGAAAACTGTATGATACTGGAACAAAGACAGTCACATAGATGGATGGAACAGAATCGAGAGCACAGAAATAAACCCATGCTTAAATGGACAGTCATAAAGGAGGTAAGAATATATAATGGGGAAGGGACAGTCACTTCAATAAATGGTGTTGGGATAACTGAATAGCTACATGAAAAAGCATCAGACTGAAATACTTTCTCACACCATATACAAAAATAAACTCAAAATGAATTAACCACCTAAATGTAAGACCTGACAGCATAAAACTCCTAGAAGAAAATACAGGCAGTCTGCTCTTAGACATCAGCTTAAGGAATATTTTTTTGGATCTGCCTCCTCAGTCAAGAGAAACAAAAGCAAAAATAAACAAATTAAACTACATTAAACTAAAAAGCTTTTGTTAAGAAAAGGAAACTATCAAAAACATAACCACCACCAGAATGGGAGATATTTGCAAATGATATATCTGATAAGGGGTTAATAACCAAAATATAAAAAGAACTCATACAACTCAACATAAAAAAACAAACAGCCTGATTAAAAATTGGGCAGAGAACCCGAATATACATTGTTCCAAAGAAGACATACAGGTGGCCAACAAGGATACGAAAAGATGCCCAGGGATATGCAAATCAAAACCACAATGAGATTTCACTTCACACCTATCAGAATGGCTATCATCAAAAAGACAATAGATAACGAGGTTGGCAAGGATTTGGAGAAAAGGAAACCCTCTTACACTTGGTGGGATTTTAAATTGGTGTAGCCACTATGGAGACAGTATGGAGTTTCCTCAAAAAATTAAAAATAGAACCACCATATGATTACCCAAAGAAAACAAAATCATTAATTTGAAAAGATGTATGTTCACTGCAACATTATTTACAATAGGCAAGATATGGAAGCAACCTAAGTGTCTACAGATGGATGAATGGATAAAAATGTACTGCATATATATATATACACACACATACACATACACTTATATATATACATATATGTATATATACAAATATATATACACACATATATGTATATATGTACACACATATATAAACACACACACAATGGAATGTTACTCAGCCATCAAAAAATGAAGTTTTGCCATTTGCAATAGCATTGATGGATCTAGAGATCCATGAAATTGATAAAAGATAAATGGTATGCCAGATAAGTAAAATGCCAGAGAAAGTCAAATATCATACGAACTCAATTGTATATAGAATCTAAAAAATGAAACAAACAAACAAAACAAAATGAAAACAGTCATCTTATAGATAGATACAAAGAACAAATGGGTGGTTGCCAGAGGGAAGGGGTGTGAAGGTAGGTGAAATTAGGTGAAGTGAATTAATAGGTACAAACCTCTAATTACAAAATGAATAAGCCATGGGGATGTAATATACAGCATAAGGAATATGGCCAAGAATAACATAATAACTTTGTATGGGGACAGATGGTTACTATACTTATCATGGTGATCATTTTATAATATATGTGCATGTCAAATCATTGTGTATTATATCTGAAACTAACATAATATTGTACTTCAACTGTATTTCAATAATTTTTTAAAATACCATGCACTGGGTGGATTAAGCAACAAACATTTATTTCTGACAGTTCTGAAGGCTGGGAAGTCCAAGGTTAAGGTTCCAGCAGATTCAGTGTCTGGTGAGGGCACCTTTCCTGGTTTACAGATGGCCATTTTCTCACTGTAACTGCAAATAGTGGAAGGAGTAAGGGAGCTCTCTAGGGCCTCTTCTATAAGGGCACTAATCTCATTCATGAGGGAACTAGTCACCTCCCAAAGATATCACCTCCAAATATCATTACAGGGGGGGTTAGGTTTCAACATATGAATTTTGAAGGGACACAAACATTCAGTCTACAGCAGTAGGCTTAACCAAGTTAGACTTTCTAAATATCAGTTTTCTTCTTGTTTATTGATGATAATTTTACACCCACCTCATAGAATAGTTTTAAATATTATACAATATATTTAAAATATGGTGTAATGTGATATGTGTAATATAATATACTTAATGTATAATAGCATTATGTGACATAAAATATATTTATTTAGAAGTAGTTAATGACATAAAGTGCCTTTTATATCAAAACAACTTAATGATTCATTGTGCAATTAGTCATTTCATTAAATATTTTATTGATGAATAATTTAGTAATTCTTTAATACTATTATTATTAGCATTGTATCACTGTGGATTTTATGGCTTTCCCTCTTCTCTAGGAAACAACCTTAGAGTTACTTAGTCCAGTCTCCTGGTTTTAAAACATGACTACTGAAGAGGTTTTATTGTACTCAGATTTGACACTGTCAATAATAGCAGCACACAAAGCGGCCAATTATTTCATCTGTCAATCCTTTTGTTTCTGCTTTACAGCAATAAACATTCTCACATGAACCTCCCATACCATCTTGGGTTGGTTGAATCTGAAAGGGGTACTTTACCAAAGCTGGTCCAATTACATTCTATCTAGTATTTGGAATATGTATGAGTTAGAGCAACTGGACAAGTCAGCTGATTGCTTTACCCGAGAAGCCCCAGAGAGCTGGATGTGAGGTGGTACACCTATACTGAAAGAGAAAGAACTAATCTGCAAAATGAGAAGAAGAGAGAGAAAGAGAGGGAAGGAGGAAAGGAAAGAGGGAAAGAGAAGACAAAGGAGGGAAAGAGAGAGGAGCTATGTTGACAAGGAAGTGTAAGAGGAAACTGGGCTGTGTAGCGGTGGAAAAATGTTTCCCTTCTTCCCTTCATGGCACCTCATAGGGTGCCAGGAGGTAGTATATTATTTCTGTAGTTGGAACATGTCAACATGCAAGATTAAAGTACTGCCAAATGGCAAAAATTTCAAATGCTAGAAAAATCTGAGTAAGTAAGGTTGTAATAACAGAAAATCAGGAAATGCAATTGTGATGACTTCTGACATGTATTTTGTTCAAAAATACTGTTTATTGGCCAATGAAATTCTTAAATTAAGGTATTCAAATCTGAAAAGATATTACAGTATTGAAACTTATTTTCAGATGCACAGTACATAATAATACACAATGATATTATTTGTGAATTTGTACTCTGTTTAATATCACTGCTTCCAACAAGATTTCACCTTTCCCTTAACTGGATATTTCCTCCTTTGTACCTGTTCTTTTAATCCATTATTATTAGTTGACCATAGTGTGTTATAATTATGTTTAATATGTTTTCTAGGCTTTTGAAACTATGAGTTTTTGAAGACGAGAGCCATGACTCATTTGTCTTTTTATTCTTAATACTTAGAATAATATGTTCTCAATACATATTTTTAAAGATAAAGTGATTTTTTCCCTATTAGAACCAAAAATTTTGATAATGTGATTAAAAAATATGAATTATCTTGCTGTGAATAAGCACACACAATACTGTGCCCAGCTAATGACAAAAGCATATTCAGAATATATTGTGGTTCATGTGCATGAAAATTTGGAATGCCTTCATTTAACATTTTTCTCAAAATGGCTTTCACACTTTATAGCTCCTAAGCAAAGAAATATAATTTCTGTGTACCCTTACAAGTTTGTTTCCAGGAATAGCTACAAATATTTTTCTTTATATAGGTTGTGTGCCCATCTGTAGTACATGTGTGCATGTGGGTATGTTCAGAGTGAGACAGCACAGATTTTAAGTAATATTAATCTCAATGTCACAGATTTTGTTTTTCTTGTCTCTCTCTCATTTGCTGTTTCCTATAACTTCATTTTCTTCTTTTTTCTACTTTCAAGAGAATATTCTGCCAGCTGGAACAATGGTCAGAATCCTAGAGATTACTCTAAAAGGTTCTTAAACCTAGGAGTATATTTAACCAAGGAGGTGAAAGAACTGTACACTGAAAACTATAAGACACTGTTGAAAGAAACTGAAGAAGACACAAGTAAATGCAAACATATTCCATGCTCATGGATTGGAAGAATTAACATTATCAAAATGTCCACATTACCTAAAACAATCTACAGATTCAATGCAATCCGTATCAAATTACAAGGACTTTTTTCACAGAAATAGGACCAAAAATATCTAAAATTTATATGGAACTGCAAAAGACATCAAATAGCCAAAGCAATTCTGAGAAAAAATAACAAAGTTGGAGGTATCACATGCCCTGATTTCAAACTATATTACAAAGCCATAGTAGTCCAAACAGCATGGTATTGGCAGAAAAACAGACACACAGATCAATGGAACAGAATTGAGATCCCAGAAATAAACCCATACATATGTAGACAATTTATGACAAAGGATCAAAGAACATACTGTGAAGAAAGGACAGTCTCTTCAATAAATGGTGCTGGGAAAACTGGACAGCCACATGCAAAAAAATGAAACTAAATTACTATCTTACACCATACACAAAAATTAACTCAAAGTGTATTGAAGACTTGAATGTAAGATCTGAAACCATAAAACTCCTAGAGGAAAACACAGGCGGTATACACTCTGTGACATAGGTCTTAGCAAAAATTTTCTAGCTATGTCTTCTCAGGCAAGGGAAACAAAAGCAAAAATAAACAAATGGGATTACATCAAACTAAAAAGCTTCTTCACAGCAAAGGAAACCATTAATAAAATAAAAATACAACCTACCAAATGGGAGAAGATATTTGCAAATGATATACCTGATAAGGGGATAATACAAAATATATAAAATATAAAATATATGAAATACATAAAAATAACTAATACAACTCAACAACAAAAAATAAACAACCTGATTAAAAAATGGCCAGAGGACCTGATAAACATTTTTCCAAAGAAGACATACAGATGGCCAACAGACAAGTGAAAAGGTGCTTAACATCAGGGAAATGCAAATGAAAACCACAATGAGATATCACTTCACACCTGTCAGAATGGCATCAAATAACAAGTGTTGGTGAAAATTTGAAGAAAAGGGAATCCTAGCACACTGTTAGTGGAAATGTAATTTGGTGCAGCCACTATGGAAGACAGTATGAAGATTCCTAAAAAAATTAAGGATATAACTACCATATGATCCCCCTATCCCACTTCTGGGTATTTAAACACTAATTTGAAAGGATGTCTGCACCCCCATATTCACTGCAGCATTATTTACAATAGCCAAGATATGGAAACAACCTAAGTGCCCATCAAGGGATGAATGGATAAAGAAGATGTGGTATACATACTATAAATATGGAATACTACAGAGCTATAAAATAAGATGAAATCTTGCCATTTGTGACAACATGGATGGAACGTGAGGGTATCATGCTAAGTGAAATAAATCAAAGAGAAAGAGACAAATACCATATGATTTCATTCATATGTGGAATATAAACACTAGTAAACAAACAAAAAAACTAAATAAATGAATAAAACAAACTAAACGAAATCAAACATGTAGATACAGAGAACAGAGAAGTAGTTACCAAAGAAGGAGAGGTTGCAGGGAGCATGAAATGGGTAAAGGGGATGAACTATAGGGTGATGGATGAAAACTAAAGTTTTGGTGGTGAGCACACTGTAGGGTATACAGAAGTAGAAATATAATGTTGTATACATGAAACTTATATAATGTTATAAATCAATGTAACCTCAATAAAAAAATAATTAATACTCTAAAAAAGATAAAAAAGAAATAAAAGGTTTAAAACCTTTATCACATTTAAAAGTTTTACAATATATAATAATGAAATGATGTTATGACTTCCAGAGGAAATAAAATAATTTAATAGAACGCATATATATGAATGTAGCATATAATAAGGGCTATCACAAACCAACAGGAAAATAAAGGATTGTTCAGTAAATTTTAAAGTATTCATTATTTGTGGAAAAAATCAACTTAAATTTAGATTCCCATCTCATATCATTTATATATTCCAAGTATATAAAAAAATAAAGAAAACATTAAGAACTAGAATTATGGGAGAACATTTGTTATTGAAATAGAAGTGTTACTTTGTAATCTTTGAAGCAAAGGAAGAAATCATTAAATAAATTGATGATCTGACCATATACAAACTTCTGATTTCTGCACAATAAAAACATTATGGATAAAATGGAAAGGTAAATAACAAAATTGGCAAATTATTTGCAAAAAAACCTATTACAGAAAAATTATTGATCACTGTAACCTAAAAAGAGAATGTACTAGCTGTGCAGTCTTCAGCAGATGTCCTCACCTTATCTCTCTTCAGTTTCCTAACACATAAAATGGAAATATTAAGTAAGACTGTTTATTTACTGGCCTGTTGTTGGGAGCATATTAGGTAACTCATATAAAGCTTTTAAATGGTGTCTGGCATATAGCTAGTGATTCACAGAATTTAAACTGTTGCTGTTGTTATTATTAGATGAAAATTCTGAGGAAAAACAAAGCATACATACTATTTACCCAAGAAAATATTAAAAATGGTTAAAAGGGGTATAAAAATTATAATTTCAAGATATCACTTTATCACATTAGCAAAGATGAAAAATGGTACCATTCAATGAGGGAATAAATATAATTAAAGTCACTTCACATACTGCTAGTTATAAGTTTATATGTCTTTCTAGTAAGAAATTTGGCATCATGTATTTAGAATTTTTAAATCATTTGCTTTTTTAATAAAATAACTCTTTTAGGAATATATCCTGAAGAAATAGATACTTGGACAAATATGGATACATATATATATATGTGTGTGTCTATGTTTTTCACAATATTATTTAGTGTTTGATAAGTTTATTGAGGTATTCAATGTTATTTATAATATCAAAGATTTAGAAATAATTAACAAGTCCAAAAATAGGTGACTGGTTACATAAAGCTAATAGATTATGTAACCATTGAGGGTAAGATTTTTATAGATATTATATGGTATGGGGAAATGTTTGCTAGAAATAGTTTCTTTTTTTTTAAGGTGAACATATTCCTGTATGCATATCAGAAAAAAAGGCTACAAAGATCACATAAAAATATGCAAAGAAATATAAAAATACTTTAAATTATTAACAGTAGCTAACTGCATGATGGGAATATGTTTTTATTATTTTATTTTACCTTTCTTTTGCTTCCAACCTCATTAGATAACTGTAACTGCTAATTTTAAAAAAATCTAGGAAATAAAATATTGAGGCTGTATTACATAATAAAGAATGAGGACATGACTTTTGCAGATCTGACTGTGATTCCTGGCACTGTCACTTACACTGCACGACTTTGGTCACATTACTTAACTTCTAAAGCCTCAATTTTCTCATTTCAAAGTAAAGATAGTAATATCGCAGTTGCCATGTAAGGATTACATAGGCTAATAATACAGAGCTTGGTGAATAGAATGCACTCGATAATTGCTAGCTACAACTGCAATTGTACAATTATTACAGTTATTTTGTAGTCTCCAAAGCAAACACCAAGGTGATCCATTCCCTTCCTTTTACAGTATTTTGATGACCCAGCATACTCATTGTGAGCTCCAGGGTGTGGGAGGACTGCCCTGGAGGACTCTTGTCAAGATCACCGTTTCCAAAATGCATATGGTTATCACAATTGCTTGGAAACTGTAAAAATACAGAAAGCTGCCTCTGTCCTCAACCCGTACTGAGTAAGTTCTGATTAAGTTTGTCCAGTACAGTGTCTGTGTATTTATATATTTACAAAGTTTCCCAGGTAATTCCATGAGATTAGAACCAGTAGTATAGATCCATCAAACACTGAGTAGAGGTTGCTAGTTTAAAATATAGACCTATTTTAAGTATCATGCAGAATGCTGGAATGTCAAGCTAAAGAAATGTGGGCTGGAAGATTTTAATTCCCTGAACATTTAACCTGATGATTCTCCCTCACAGTACAGGCCAGCGGCAAGAAGTTCTGCCCTAGGCATGGTGGCTTCAGGTAGCACAAATAATTTATGAAAATGGATATCTAATTGAGGCAGTTTGTTCCTCAGATTGTTCTGGTCCAAAAAGTATGATTATATATGTAATGGGGCCAGGAAGGCTGTGAAAGTATGGGGTGACACAGATTGGCAAGCAGGGTTGGTGGGGAAGAATGATGCTTCTTCCTCCATGGCACTCTCTTCCTCTAGATGTTGACAAGGGCTCCAACTTTAACCGAACTTCGCTCAGGGTCCTCTGAGCACTTTTTTCAATTAGGCCTTGTCCTTGGCCCCATCTTTGGTCTGCTGAACCTAATTTTCATAAAGAATCCTGCTAATCCAGTTTAGAGACACTGCCTCAACCCTTGATATCCAATCAAGTTCCTCTTTCTCCCCACACCTGATACCTAACCAAGTTCTCAGTAATTATCATCCATTTCTTCACCTGCTTACGGGCATTTATAAATCCCACCTGACCCTCTTATACTCAAGGTTGAGCTCAATTGTCCTCTCCTATTGCAATAGTCTTGAATGAAGTCTTCCTTGCCTGTTTAACTCTGTCCTGTGCAATTTTTCTTTGACAATATCCAGGGTGCTGCTTTCCATCACAGAGTTTTTCCATGTTCTGGCAAATCAAAAGTAAGCTTCGTACCCAAGGTAAGTCAGTAAGATATAAGGAGAGTCAAATGGTTTCACTGTTCCTGGAAAGTCTAAAGGAAGCACCCTGGTTGCTGCCTAGAAAAGTCTTCTCTGCCAATGGAGAGTAAATGTATATTTAATATTTGGCACAGGTGAAGTTTGGTGTCCAATCACTATAGCCTAGGAGTTCCACAAGGCTGAAAATTTAACTCCCAGATGTAGCTAATGAAGTGGCTGCTAGTGATAGTGGCTGCAGCACCCTGAATGTTGACTCTTTCTGATACACTTGGTACCTTCACATCTGGTCCCTCATCCTGGGACAGTCCTGTCAGTTGTCACATTTCCTTTCTCACAATCCTTCCAAATCTAGGATGTCTCTGTACTCCAGAGTGAGAATCTTTTCTCTCTTTCCATATATTCTCTGACAGTAACTGTCTATGTGCATGACTGCTTCCCATTTCACTGCGGTCTTAGAATTTTAAATTCAAGAGCAACAGTACTTTACTTTTTTCCCACTCTCTCTGTATTTTTACTGTATCATGTTGACATTGAACATGGACACATACCAGAGTTCAATGAGCCAACAATATAATAGGAAAAAAATTACCTCAGTTAAAATTCAAAAATGCCATTCTACTATGTATGTAAAACAAGCAATGTAAAAACAGAGATAAAGTACTTATCTCAATAAATCAATCTTGAAAATTACATACTCTCCCATTTAGAATTCATCCTATCCATTTGCTTTGAAAACTCCAATGGCTTATCACATACTCAAAAACATCTGACCTTCAAGTATTTCTGACTTCATTTATTTTTAGGTGCCAGAATCCATCTGGATTTAATCCCAGCTCCTCTCCACTCTGAGACTCTCCAGGAATATCTTCATTAGGTTACACATTCCAAGGATACATCAGTATCATCCAGATTAAGGGCAGATGAATCAACATTGAATTTAGCCCAGCTAGCTCCATCCATCATGATTACCTCCATTTAAAGATTATACATGTAAATTTCTCAGCAGAAAGTCTCTGACAAAATGTGATAACATATTAAAAAGTAAAAAAAATTAAATTCAAGACTAGTGAGACTCATCATACAAAGCATGTTATTTCTATATTTATTATAGTTCCTGAGCCCCTCTAACAGTAATAAAAAGGATATATAATTACTACATATTGTAACTACCTCTAACTAGATATTAAGTATTGATATGTTATATTCCAGAATTCCTATTTCAGAAATAGGTCTCTCTGTCCTAATATGTGTCTCTAAAAATTATTTTTCATAAATATTTTTATTTAGAAAAATCTGTGTTCAGATTACTCAAAGAATATACTTGGGCTGCCATAACATCACAAAACATATAGATGTCAGCTCTTCTAATACACCTAAGGACATTTTATAACACAAAAAATGTTTTATCTGTTAAAAGATTTTTAGAGTATAGAGGAATCCAGTGTTGTTTTTTGTAAAAATGATTATTAGAGAAAATATTCACTGAATGATATTGTAATTATTTGTTCCTTATACTGATATTCATTTGGGGTATGCATTTGCTGAATAAACACTTTAGTGGCTCCTATATATGCCAGGCATTATGCTAAATGCTCAAAGGTGAATAGTGAGGTCTTTGCTCTATTCAAGCACATCAATAAAGTGTCTTTCAGTGCACACAGCCAACAAGATCTGTGTGCTTCAGGCCATTCTGGATGCTTGTGAAGGAGGCTGCACAGCTTTGAAAGCCAGAATGGTGACAGTGCTTCTGACATTCTTCCATCACTAAAATCCTATGATTGTCTCATTCTTATTATTTCATTTATTTCCAAAGCCATTTAGTTTTTTGGGGCTCTTACTCTTCTCTGAAGGGTGAGACTCATGACAGTATAAAATCTCTCTGGAAGATTCCACAATGGCTCTGTGAAGGCTATGTGGATAAAGTTCATATACTATTTTCGGTTTCTGGAGAGAATTACTTCTGACATCAAGCTTCAAATGCTTACCTATTTTTCCATATGATAAATCGGTCTGATATTATTTACTTTCTGCTTCTAATATAGCACCTATTATACTGAAGGATAAGGAAAATCTCTGACTGGACAAAAAAAAGAAAATCTAACTTAAATATCAACTCTCTTTTTAATCAATTTACAAATCACATTTGTATTTTCATCTTCATGACTGGAACTTGTTTCTTCATCTATAAAATAGAGGGCTTCACAAAAGAAAACTCTAATAACACTTTTTGCTTTTCTAAAGAATGATTTTTATTTTCAGTAATGGGATAAATGAAAGGAAAAATACATAGCAATATGGTTGTAAAAAATTTTGTCACTGAGTATCTTACAATTTTAAGAAGGCCCTGTTCTTTGGCAAATTGAGATGATAATCTCAAAAAATAATTCCAGTTTTGAGAAAAACCTGTTCTTTCATGATCTTAGAATTAAATAAATTTTCTTAAGAATGGTTATGAAGTTATATATGCTAACATAGTCCTCACACTTAGAATAATTATAATAAATAATGAAAAATTTTGTGTAAAAATGGTATACCCTGTTCTAAATACATTAAAATATGATGTATTTCAGTATTATGAATTAACATGGTATAAAATTTCAAATGATTTTATAAAAACGTAAAAATGTTATGTCTAAGCAGCTATGGCAGTGATTTTGAAATGTTCATTCTGCAACATAATTAGCAATAAAGTACACACACACACACACACACACACACACACACACAAAGTTCTAAGAAAGAGATTTCTCCCTGACAGTCCAACAATTACAACACCATATAAGTATGGTAGTTTTGTGCATTTAAGTACATGACATGAAACTTGTAAATAATTAACAAATTATTTTGTAGAGGCTGTGAAATGCATATATGATTATTATTTTAAAATGACACTTACTTCAGCATAGAAATATTAATAGTTAAGTCATTTCTGACTAAAACTACCCTAAGTATTACTGATGGGTGGGTCACTCTGCCCTGGAAGGAACACTATTACAGTATTCTCAGATCATGTATTTGGTTTGAAAATGTACTGTAATTTTACCAGCAACTTTAATGAGGTAATAGAAGGTGTATGTGTCAAATTTGCAAATTCCACAAACATAATAGGAGCAAAAATCAAGGTTTAAAAAGTTCTTTACATCCTGGAAGAATGGAAAATACATAAACATAGCCTGAAAATACATACATATAACAAAGTTACATGTGAATTTTTAGATGTGGTGGTTCAAAAAATCAAAAAATCAGATAAATAAGAGTATACATCTTTTGATATACACTTTAAAAGATAATTTTATTCTTATAAACTTTAAATTCAAACAATCATATTCCATTAACACAAATTCAGTACCCAGGACAGGAAAGGAAAATACTACTCTGCCATGTGTAAATAAGTGTATTTTAAGTGACCTGCTTAAAAACTGTATTTCTAAGATATTAGATGAATAAACAATGATATATCCACACAGTGGTATACTATGCAGTTGTAACAAAGAATAAGAAATATCTCTATAATTATGTTATATCTTATAAGATCCAAGATATATTACTAAATTGAAAAAAGAAATATTGAGGAAAGTATGTATGGTATACTGTCATTTATTGGATAAACAGGGACACATATATCTATTCATTTATTTATATTAAAAAGAAATGGAAGGATAAGCCAAAAAGTTTTAAAGACTGATATTCAGGACTTCCCTGGTAGTGCAGTGGTTAAGAATCCACCTGCCAATGCAGTGCACACAGGTTCAACCCCTGATCAAGGAAGATCCCACATGCTGCGGAGCAACTAGGCCCGTGTGCCACAACTACTGAGCCTGCGCCCTAGAGCCCATGAGCCACAACTACTGAGTCTGCGCACAACTACAGAGGCCCGTATGCTTTAGGGTCTGTGTGCCACGACTACTGAGCCCACATGCTGTAACTACCAAAGCCTGTGCACCTAGAGCCTACGCACCACAACAATGAGTAGCCCCCACTTGAGACAACTAGAGAAAGCCCGAACCCAGCAATGAAGACCCAATGCAGCTAAAAAAAAAAAAAAAAAAAAAAGACTGATATTCATAAAAGAGGCAACTTGATAGAGGAGGCCCATGTAGAAATTAAATTTCTTGGAATATGCATTACTTTAGAGATTTGATTTTTGGAAATTCTAAATATTTATATCATCACAAAACAAAATTATGTTTTTAAAAGAAAGAAATCTCCAAAAGTTGATATAAAACAAATGCACTTTATATCTAGTTGGTGGCATACCAGTACAGAGGATCTATTCCAAGTGATTTAAGAGAACATGGTAATTTGACTGCATATCCTCAGTGGATTATAGCATAAAGACAGGAAAAACTTAAAAAAAAAACTGGAGGAAACCTTCAAGATGGTGGAGGAGTGAGAAGTGGAGATCGCCTTACTCCCCACAAATACATCAGAAATACATCTACATGTGCAACAACTCCTACAAATACCTACTAAATGCAGGCAGAAGACCTCAGACTTCCCAAAAGGCAAGAAACTCCCCACGTACCTGGGTAGGGCAAAAGAAAAAAGAAAAAACAGAGACAAAAGAATAGGGACGGGACCTGCACCAGTGGGAGGGAGCTGTGAAGGAGGAAAGGTTTCCACACACTAGGAAGCACCTTCAAGGGTGGAGAAGGGGTGGGCAGGGGGGAAGCTTCAGAGCCATGGAGGAGAGCGCAGTAAAAGGGATGCAGAGGGCAAAGCGGAGAGATTCCCGCACAGAGGATTGGTGCCAACCAGCACTCACCAGCCCGAGAGGCTTGTCTGCTCACCCGCCGGGACGGGCGGGGCTGGGAGCTGAGGCTCCGGCTTCCGAGGTCAGATCCCAGGGAGAGGACTGGGGTTGGCGGTGTGAACACAGCCTGAAGGGGGCTAGTGCGCCACAGCTAGCTGGGAGGGAGTCTGGGAAAAAGTCTGGACCTGCCTAAGAGGCAAGAGACCATTGTTTTGGGGTGCACAAGGAGAGGGGATTCAGAGCCCTGCCTAAACGAGCTACAGAGAAGGGCACGAGCCGCGGCTATCAGCACAGACACCAGAGATGGGAATGAAACGCTAAGGCTGCTGCCGCAGCCACCAAGAAACCTGTGTGCAAGCACAGGTCACTATCCACACCGCCCCTCACAGGAGCCTGTGGAGCCCCCACTGCCAGGGTCCTGTGATCCAGGGACAACATCACCGGGAGAACACACGGGGCGCCTCAGGCTGTTGCAATGTCACGCCGGTCTCTGTCGCCGCAGGCTCGCCCCGCATCCGTACCCCTCCCTCCCACCAGCCTGAGTGAGCCAGAGCCCCCTGATCAGCTGCTCCTTTAACCCCGTCCTGTCTGAGCAAAGAACAGACGCCCTCAGCCGACCTACACGCAGAGGCGGGGCCAAATCCAAAGCTGAACCCCAGGAGCTGTGCGAACAAAGAAGAGAAAGGGAAATCTCTCCCAGCAGCCTCAGGAGTAGCGGATTAAAGCTCCACAATCAACTTGATGTACCCTGTATCTGTGAATACCTGAAAAGACAATGAATCATCTCAAAATTGAGGTGGTGGACTTTGGGAGCAATGATATATATATTTTTTCCCTTTTTCTCTTTTTCCGTGTGGCTGACAGCGTCTTGGTGTTCTGGCCGGGTGTCAGACCTGTGCCTCTGAGGTGGGAGAACCAAGTTCAGGACATTGGACCACCATACACCTCCCAGCTCCATGTAATATTAAATGGCAAAAGCTCTCCCAGAGATCTCCATCTCAATGCTAAGACCCAGCTCCACTCAACAACCAGTAAGCTTCAGTGCTGGACACCCTATGCCAAACAACTAGCAAGACAGGAACACAACCCCACCCATTAGCAGAGAGGCTGCCTAAAATCATAATAAGGTCACAGACACCCGAAAACACACCACCAGATGCGGATCTGCACACCAGAAAAACAAGGTCCAGCCTCATCCACCAGAACACAGGCACTAGTCCCCTCCACCAGGAAGCCTAAACAACCCACTGAACCAGCCTTAGCCACTGGGGGCAGACACCAAAAACAACGGGATCTATGAACCTGCAGCCTGCGAAAAGCAGACCCCAAACACAGTAAGTTAAGGAAAATGAGAAGACAGAGAAACACACAGGAGATGAAGAAGCAAGGAAAAAACACACCAGACCTAACAAATGAAGAGGAAATAGGCAGTCTACCTAATAAAGAATTCAGAGTAATGAGAATAAACATGATCCAAAATCTTGGAAATAGAATGGAGAAAATACAAGAAACCTTTAACAAGGACCTAGAAGAACTGAAGAGCAAAGAAACAATGATGAACAACACAATTAATGAGATTAAAAATTACCTAGAAGGAATCAATAGCAGAATAACTGAGGCAGAAGAACGGAGAAGTGACCTGGAAGATAAAATACTGGAAATAACTACTGTAGAGCAGGATAAAAAAAAAAGAATGAAAAGAATGAGGACAGTCTCAGAGACCTCTGGGACAATATTATACGCACCACCATTCGAATTATAGGGGTCCCAGAAGAAGAAGAGAAAAAGAAAGGTTCGGAGAAAATACTTGAAGAGATTATAGTTGAAAACTTCCCTAATATGGGAAAGGAAATAGTTAATCAAGTCCAAGAAGCGCAGAGAGTCCCATACAGGATAAATCAGAGTAGAAACACACCAAAACACATATTAATCAAATATTCAAATATTAAATACAAAGAAAAAATATTAAAAGCAGCAAGAGAAAAACAACAAATAGCATACAAGGGAATCCCCATAATGTTAACAGCTGATCTTTCAGCAGAAACTCTGCAAGCCAGAAGGGAGGGGCAGGACATATTTAAAGTGATGAAAGGAAAGAACCTACAACCAAGATTACTCTACACAGCAAGGATCTCATTCAGATTCGACAGAGAAATTAAAACCTTTACAGACAAGCAAAATCTAAGAGAATTCAGCACCACCAGAGCAGCTTTACAACAAATGCTAAAGGAACTTCTCTAGGCAGGAAATGCAAGAGAAGGAATAGACGTACAATAACAAACCCAAAACAATTAAGAAAATGGTAATAGGAACATACATAATGATAATTACCTTAAATGTAAATGGATTAAATGCTCCAACCAAAAGACACAGACTGGCTGAACGGATACAAAAATGGATACAAGACCCATATATATGGTGTCTACAATAGACCCACTTCAGACCAAGGGACACATACAGACTGAAAGTGAGGGGATGGAAAAAGATATTCCATGCAAATGGAAATCAAAAGAAAGTTGGAGTAGCAATTCTCATATGAGAAAAAATAGACTTTAAAATAAAGACTATTACAAGAGACAAAGTAGGACACTACATAATGATCAAGGGATGAATCCAAGAAGAAGATATAACAATTGTAAATATTTATGCACCCAACATAGAAGCACCTCAATACATAAGGTAAATGCTAACAGCCATAGAAGGGGAAATCGACAGTAACACAATCATAGTAGGGGACTTTAACACACCCCACTTTCACCAATGGACAGATCATCCAAAATGAAAATAAGTAAGGAAACACAAGCTTTAAATGACACATTAAACAAGATAGACTTAATTGATATTTATAGGACATTCCAACCAAAAACAACAGAATACACTTTCTTCTCAAGTGCTCAAGGAACATTCTCCAGGATAGATCATAACTTGGGTCACAAATCAAGCTTTGGTAAGTTTAAGAAAATTGAAATCGTATCAAGTATCTTTTACAACCACAATGCTATGAGACTAGATATCAATTACAGGAAAAAATATGTAAAAAATACAAACACATGGAGGCTAAACAATACACTACTTAATAACCAAGAGATCACTGAAGGAATCAAAGAGGAAATCAAAAAATACCTAGAAACAAATGACAATGAAAACACGACGACCCAAAACCTATGGGATGCAGCAAAAGCAGTTCTAAGAGGGAAGCTTATAGCAATACAATCCTACCTAAAGAAACAAGAAACATCTCAAATAACCTAACCTTACACCTAAAGCAAGTAGAGAAAGAACAAAAAAATCCCAAAGTTAGTAGAAGGAAAGAAATCATAAAGATCAGATGAGAAACAAATGAAAAAGAAATGAAGGAAACAATAGAAAAGATCAATAAAACTAAAAGCTGGTTCTTTGAGAAGATAAACAAAATTGATAAAACATTGGTCATATTCATCAAAATAAAAAGAAGACTCAAATCAACAGAATTAGAAAAGAAAAAGGAGAAGTAACAATTGACACTGCAGAAATACAAAGGATTATGAGAGATTACTACAAGCAACTATATGCCAATAAAATGGACAACCTGGAAGATATGGACAAATTCTTAGAAAAGCACAACCTTCTGAGACTGAACCAGGAAGAAATGGAAAATATAGAAAGAAATACAAAATATAAACAGACCAATCACAAGCACTGAAATTGAGACTGTGATTAAATGTTTTCCAACAAACAAAGCCCAGGACCAGATGGCTTCACAGGTGAATTCTATCAAACATTTACAGAACTAACACCTATCCTTCTCAAACTCTTCCAAAATATAGCAGAGGGAGGAACACTCCCAACTTCATTCTATGAGGCTACCATCACCCTGACATGAAAACAAGGCAAAGATGTCACAAAGAAAGAGAACTAAGGGCCAATAACACTGATGAACATAAATGCAAAAATCCTCGACAAAATACTACCAAACAGAATCCAACAGCACATTAAAAGGATCATACACCATGATCAAGTGGGGTTTATCCCAGGAATGCAAGGATTCTTCAATATATGCAAATCAATCAATGTGATACACCATATTAACAAATTGAAGGTTAAAAACCACATGATAATCTCAACAGATGCAGAAAAGGCTTTCAACAAAATTCAACACCCATTTATGATAAAAACCCTCCAGAAAGTAGGCATAGAGGGAACTTACCTCAACATAATAAAGACCATATATGACAAACCCACAGCCAACATCGCTCTCAATGGTGAAAACCTGAAACCACTTCCACTAAAATCAGGAACAAGACAAGGTTGCCCACTCTCACCACTATTATTCAACATAGTTTTGGAAGTTTTAGCCAGAGCAATCAGAGAAGAAAAAGAAATAAAAGGAATCCAAATCATAAAAGAAGAAGTAAAGCTGTCACTGTTTGCAGATGACATGATACTATACATAGAGAATCCTAAAGACTCTACCAGAAAACTACTAGAGCTAATCAATGAATTTGGTAAAGTAGCAGGATACAAAATTAATGCACAGAAATCTCTTGCATTCCTATACACCAAAGATGAAAAATCTGAAAGAGAAATTAAGGAAAAACTCCCATTTACCACTGCAACAAAAAGAATAAAATACCTAGGATAAACCTACCTAAGGAGAAAAAAGACCTGCATGCAGAAAACTGTAAGACACTGATGAAAGAAATTAAAGAAGATACAAACAGATGGAGAGATATACCATGTTCTTGGATTGGAAGAATCAACATTGTGAAAATGACTGTACTACCGAAAGCAATCTACAGATTCAATGCAATCCCTATCAAACTACCAATGGCATTCTTCACAGAACTAGAACAAAATATTTCACAATTTGTATGGAAACACCAAAGACTCCAAATAGCAAAAGCAATCTTAAGAAAGAAAAACAGAGCTGGATGAATCAGGCTCCCAGACTTCAGACTATACTACAAAGCTACAGTAATCAAGACAGTATGGTACTGGCACAAAAACAGAAATATAGATCAATGGAACAGGATAGAAAGCCCAGAGATCAACCCACGCACATATGGTCACCTTATTTTTGATAAAGGAGGCAAGAATATACAATGGCAAAAAGACAGCCTCTTCAATAAGTGGTGCTGGGAAAACTAGACAGTTACATGTAAAAGAATGAAATTAGAACACTCCCTAATACCATACACAAAAATAAACTCAAAATACATTAAAGACCTAACTGTAAGGCCAGACACTATAAAACTCTTAGAGGAAAACATAGGCAGAACATTCTATGACATAAATCACAGCAAGATCTTTTTGGACCTACTTCCTAGAGAAATGGAAATAAAAACAAAAATAGACAAATGGGACCTAATGAAACTTAAAAGCTTTTGTACAGCAAAGGAAACCATAAGCAAGATGAAAAGATAACCCTCAGAATGGGAGAAAATATTTGCCAACGAAGCAACTGACAAAGGACTAATCTCCAAAATTTACAGGCAGCTCATGCAGCTCAATATTAAAAAAACAAACAACCCAGTCCAAAAATGGGCAGAAGACCTAAATAGATATTTCTCCAAAGAAGGTATACAGATTGCCAACAATCTCATGAAAGAATGCTCAACATCATTAATCATTAGAGAAATGCAAATCAAAACTACAATGAGGTATCACCTCACACCAGTCAGAATGGCCATCATCAAAAAATCTACAAACAATAAATGCTGGAGATGGTGTGGAGAAAAGGGAACCCTTTTGCACTGTTGGTGGGAATGAAAACTGATACAGCCACTATGGAGAACATTATGGAGGTTCCTTAGAAAACTAAAAATAGAACTACGATACGACCCAGCAATCCCACTCCTGGACATATACCCTGAGAAAACCATAATTCAAAAAGAGTCATGTACCACAATGTTCATTGCAGCTCTATTTACCATAGTCAGGACATAGAAGCAACCTAAGTGTCCATCGACAGATGAATGGATAAAGAAGATGTGGCACATATATACAATGGAATATTACTCAGCCATTAAAGGAAACGAAACTGAGTTATTTGTAGTGAGGTGGATGGACCTAGAGTCTGTCATACGGAGTGAAGTAAGTCAGAAAGAAAAAAATAAATACCGTATGGTAACACATATATATGGAATCTAAAAAAAAAAAAGAGTTATGAAGAACCTAGGGGCAGGACAGGAATGATATGCAGATGTAGAGAATGGACTTGAGGACACGGGAAGCGGGAAGGTAAGCTGGGACAAAGTGAGATAGTGTCATGGACTTATATATACTACCAAATGTAAAATAGATAGCTAGTGGGAAGCAGCCACATAGCACAGGAAGATCAGCTCGGTGCTTTGTGACCACCTAGAGGAGTGGGATAGGGAGGGTGGGAGGGAGACGCAAGAGGGAGGAGATATGGGGATATATGTATATGCACAGCTGATTCACTTTGTTACAAAGCAGAAACTAACAAACCATTGTAAAGCAATTATACTCCAATAAAGATGTTAAAAAAAAATAAAAAAAAACTGTAGTAATCATATTGTTGATGGTGATGTCATTAATGGTGTTGTTATTTGAGGCTCTTGCCTGTAATTTAGCATAAAACAAATGAATAATTATACAATATTCTAATTCTATCTTTCCTGGTGAAGAGTCTCTTACTGATGTTAATAGCAATAATAACCACAATAGATGCAACACATCATATATTATTAAATCCTTGAGTTAGTAAAATATTATTTTGAAAGTTCTAATTGGTTCCCTTTGGAAGATGGTAGGGAAAAAATACATTATTTCACAAACTGCTAACTAAGGGAAAAGTTAACCTTATCCTGCTTTCCTATACACATTCTATCTGTGGAGAAGAGAAAAGTTCCTCTTTACAGAAATATCTCAGCTGGTAAGGTGAGGATTAATGTTAGATTTAGAACATCACCATTTTACAATTCTTATTAAATAAATGAATCTAGTCATTGAGCATGAACAGCTGTTAACATTACAAAAATAGAGACAACAAGACTTTATGTGTCTTCAAATGGAAGAACATTACGTTACATATATTCTTGCCAAAAAATTGAACTCAAATCAGATCAAAGCTGTAGATCCAATTTACAGGAAATAGAGATGTCAGAGAAATAAGTTAAACTACATTCTACGAAACTACACAGCATAAATGACCCAGTTTCTAGTTTCTTTAAAAAAAATACTTGTATTTATATAAAACAAATATGTAATGTATTTGTTTTATATATATATATATATACACTTTAAACATGTATAATATGTTTTAAAAATTATATGCTTTTATATATATAAATTGGATATTTTAAAGAACAATTGGATATTTGATGATATTGCAATATGGCAAATAATTAAAGGAAAATTGAATATTTGATGATATTAAGGAATACAAAAACAACTGTGGATGAAATAGTTTCCTATCTGGAATTGTTCAAGATAATATGATGCTGGAGTATAGACAGAACAATACTGTTGTGATTGGATGATTAGTGTACAGAGATTCACCTATTATTTTGCTTATTTTTGTATGTTTGAATCATACGACACTTTATGTTTTAAAATATTCAAACAATTTTTTATATAGATCCAGCACATTTTAAAATTTTATTCCTAGATGTTTTAATTACATAAGCTATAATAAAGCTTTTTCCTTCATTATATTTTCAAACTATTTCTTCAGTTTAAAAAGATGAAGGATAGTGGTTTTAATAATAATCTTATAGTACCGACACATTTAAATTTCTCAGCATGTATAAGAATGCTCTAATTAACTCTCTGGGTTTTTCCAGGTCAACAAACATGTCATGTACAAACCATATTTTGTCTTATTTTTCAATTGTATGCTTCTTACTTCTTTCTTCTACCTAATTGTGTTGTTTGGATTCACTTGAGCAATGGTAAATAATAGTTTTGATAAAGGTGATTCCGTCTTATTTTTAACTTTGGTGAGAATGCTTCTATTTATTCCCTCACCTCTGCCCCACCATAAAGCGTGATGCTTGGTGTGTGTGTGTGCGTGCACGTGCACCCACATTGGATTCCTACTTTATTGTGTGTTTTAATTAAGAATAGATGTCAAATTTTAATAAACAGCTTTCCAAAATCTATGGAAATAATAAAATCAGTCATTAACTGAATAGCCAATATGCTCATATGGCTTGTCTCTTTTCATTGAATAATATTCTTCCATTTCTTTCTTCAGCTTCACAAACATACTGATCTAGGTCACAGATCTTAATACTCACAACAAAATTCTTTTTTCCTCTTCCTCCTCCTCTACCTTCTCCTCCTTCCTCTTCTTTTTAAATCAGTATTTTGGTTTGATATGTTGAAGAATTTAGGTTTTAAAATCTAGTTATAAATGACCCAACAATGACTCATAAATCCAGCTTCTCATTTGAGTTTATTCTACCTTAGTTTGGCACTCATTCTTTGGATATATCTTTGGATGTCTTCAATGTACTACTAGCCGGTATTCCTACCATTAGACCTGCTTGCTCCTCCTATCCCCTACCCACACTCCTACCAAATCCCAAAGTGTGCAGAAAACAATGTGGCTTGCTATCTCCCTGCTTCAGAACCCATGCTCGTTCCTTAAGAATTGCAGAAAAAATATAAAGTCTCTCACAATTTATTCACAATCAACTCTTCTTAGGGCTCTTGATCTTATTCCACTCCTCTCTCCTCATTCCCCATGAGACTTCAGCTTCGGCCACACCAAATATCTCACCATTTTTTCGACAGTTCAAGTCCCTTGTGTTCTTTACCTTAGCACATGCTTCTTTCTACCCAGAATGTCTTTTTTCCTTTTTTTTTTTTTTTTTTTGATAAAGTTTCCTTGCTACCAGAGCAGACTTAATCGTTGTTCTAAGTTCCCAAAACATAATTTCAAATCTGTGTAGTATCAATTGCCATATGGCATTTTACTTTGTTCATATTCATATGCCTCTCATACTGGAGTAGGAATTATCTAAAAATTGAATGCAATTCTTATGCTCCTTTTTATCCCCCAAACATTGCAAAGTCTGTCAAACAGTTTATAAAAATATCATGATTAAATAGTTAACTGTCATATTAAAGACACTAAGTAAATACTTGTTGATTGAATGCACAAATGGCACCTGCAGGTTTATGTACCTTAAATATTTCCTGTAATAGCAGATCTCTTAGCTTGATTATCCTTTATAAGCCCAGAGTGTAGCACAGTGCTTAGTTTGTAAACATACCTTGAATGAATGAACCAATAAATTATTTATGATGTTCTTCTAACCCTTAGATTTAGTGGAGTTTAGGCTGACTATAATTTAATGTCTCCCTATCATATAACTTAGATCATTTGTTCCAAAACTTTTGCATACTCCTTGAGTCCCTCATCCTGCACTTTCCCTCCACAGCTTTAACTGCCATCTTAGTTGAGACGATCCAGATTTTCTGGCTCAAACTCTGATCTTCCTTGTTCTTTAGACCTCATCACTGACAAAGGCTTCTTTGTTTTGTTGTTGTTTTTCTTTTCTTTTCTTCTTCTTTGAAAGAAGGTCTGTTTGTCAGTGTTGTGAAAAATACATCTTTTACTTTATGATTTAAGCACTTATTTTTTTACTCTCCCCAAATTTTCACCATCACTAAAATTCTCCTCACACATATAATCTCTTAAACACCTCTAACTTATACTACTGTACTCTTAAATATCTCTAGTTCTCTGCCTCCACAAAAGTCAAATAATTTCTTCCCTCAAGTCAAGGACTTCACAAAGAAGAAGTAGCCCCTGAGACTTTGGATAGAGGCATTGGAGTGAATATGCCTCATATCCTTGAACCCCATATTAGCTAGACCCTTGTGGGTAAAAGAAGCATCTTTTTCCCCTTGCTAGAGTTGTCTAACCTTCTGAAAGAAGGACTCAGGTAGCTGCCTTATGACATGATGCTCATCTTCCCCAAGATCCTCCCCTGCCTTTCCCCTTTACCTTCAGTCCAATAACTACAGCCGCTGCTTAGCATTTCTTGAGAGGGAAAATTTGGTCTCTGCTTTACCTACCAAAAGAACCACAGGACTTGACTAAAATATACCAACAGGAACAAGCAGAACACACGGGAAAGTGGAGTTGACTATGCTTGACCAGGATGGGGTGTGGACTCTAAGGCTGGATAAGGCAGAACTTACTGACATGCCAACACTCTCTTATGATTCAGGACTTAGCATCCTAGCACAGACACTTGGAACCTGTCATGATATACTCCTGATATGGACTTGTTAAAACTTGGAAATGACAATGACCCTAATAAATAATGTGATAATTCTGGACTGCCTTTGCAAAGTATTTTAAAAGGGTCAGGGCTTCCCTGGTGGCGCAGTGGTTGAGAATCTGCCTGCCAATGCAGGGGACACGGGTTCGAGCCCTGGTCTGGGAAGATCCCACATGCCGCGGAGCAGCTGGGCCCGTCAGCCACAATTACTGAGCCTGCGCGTCTGGAGCCTGTGCTCCGCAACAAGAGAGGCCCCAATAGTGAGAGGCCCGCACACCGTGATGAAGAGTGGCCCCCGCTTGCCACAACTAGAGAAAGCCCTCGCACAGAAACGCACAGAAACAAAGACCCAACACAGCCATAAATAAATAAATAAATAAATAAATAAATAAATAAATAAATAAATAAATAAAAATTTAAAAAATAAAAAATAAAAAAAATTTTTTAAAAATAAAAAGGGTCAAAAGACTCAGGGATTAAGCACGGCCGGAGAATTTTACACAGTATGGAGAACTACCACTTGACTCTATTCTTTGTGAGGGGCAGAGGAAGCTCCCTTCATTAAAGCCTTGAGGAATTCCTTGGTGAGGGAGGTCACTGGTATCTTTGAAAATCTCAGTAGAAATCATCTAAAGGTCAAGTTTGACAATTACATGTGCTACCATGGAACTGAATATGCTAGTGTCGATAAGGAAGACAAGATTATAGAATAGCAGAACCTAAGTGGATATAATTACCATACCAGGTACCAGGTAACCAGGATGTATTGACCATGGGGTCACTGACAATGGCTAATAGGCCATAGTGTTCTTAGGGCAAGAGAAACGGACAGCAACTTGTGCATACTTTAGCTTACGTAACCAGAAAAAAAAAAATCAAGGTGTGGGGAGCAAAACATTGTTGTCAGCTGCTTGTGAAAACCAGTTCCCTTCTCAAACTTCATAAAAGAAAGATATTGATTCTTCTTCTTTAGTTATAGCCCTATCCATGGACAAGTTATTGCTATAGCCAGTTGAAACCCATCCCAATTGATCAGTAACTTATGCCTCTGAAGTCAGCCAATCAGTAGCAGCCCATGATTCTTAAAGCCAGACAATCAACAAGGGCTGCTCCAGTAGTTGTGCTTCCTTGGCTGAAAAATAACCATTCCCTAAATGCTTCCTTGGCTGAATGTTAGCTGATCCCTGAATTCTATGCTTCTCAAAATCCTGTAGAGAATCATTGTTTGCAGACATAGTGCTTTCCAGGACCAGCTATCCCTTGTTTAGTAAGCAGTAAATTCGGCTTTTATGTTTATTTGTTTCAGATTATTTGAGGGGGTTTGAGGGAGGGACTTTCTTTCACATACTGCAATGGAAAAGTTTGTTCCCTCACCCTGTTTCCTGATCTAAGTTGGCTGTCATACACAGAACTCATCAGTTAAGGGGAGGCCAGGTCTCCTTGAGGTAGGACCTTGTAATGCCATCACAACTTTATATGATGAACACTCCCCCAATACTTCCCCCAATGAAACCTGCAGCCATTTACCAAAGTAGGTATACACTATAATAAGGAAGATGTCCAGACCTGAGAGACCACTTGGCCCCCAGTAAGACTGGAGTTTATGAAAACCACTGTAAATGAAATCCTGGTCCAGGTTTCTTTCATATGAGGCCCAGTAAGTTCATGGATTCAGTATGTACCCATTTCCTCAAAATGTCTTCTCTGACTTTTGGAGTAAGAATCATTAATGTAGGAAGGGCTGTGTAAAATGCTGTCTCCAGCTAACATAGTAAATCACAATCACTATTCTATCTTGGGTAAATTTCATAGGTTAGCATCCCCTCAAATAATTGAAGTATGCAAGGGTTAAGGTTCCCAACATCTGCCATGTTTCCCTGTGTGGCAAAAAACAGATAGATCATAGAAGGGTAGAACAAAAATTTAATAAGTGGTAGCTCCAATAACACTTGCTCTGTGAGATGTGGTATCTTTACTGGAGCAGATCAATATAGCTCAGGAACTCTGTGTGTAGATACTATGGCAAGTGCGTTCTTTCCTACCTTGATAAGTAAAAAGGAGTAAAGGAGTTTGTTTTTATAAGGAGGTTACAGCTCACTACCATGTCCCAGGGACATAATAACTTTCCTGCCCTCTGGAAACACATGATCTGATCTGCAAGGACCTCAATTGTCCTGATGGTCTGTAGACTATCACGTTTGTCCACTCTACCAATGATATCATGTTAATTGGATCAAGGCGGGGAGTGAGTAGCAATACTCTGGATGTCCTAGAAAGACACATTGCATGCCAGACATTTGGAGATAGACCCTACAAATGTTCACAGCCTGCCATATCAGTGAAGTTTTAAGGGTCCAATGATCTAGGGATGTCATCTCTATGAAAGGGACATGTTATTACACCCTGTATCTCCTATCATGAGCACAGCTCTAGGTGTACCCCTTGTGATTTAAGAGATAGCATATACCACTCTTGGGACTAGTGCTCTGACCCTTTTACTGTGTGACTCCGAAGGTTTCCAGATTTAGGTGAGACCTAGAGCAAGAGAGGGCTCAGCATCAGGCTTCAGCGCAAACTGTCCTACCACTCAGGCCATATAACCCAGTATATCCAACTGACCTAGAGGTTCTTATTGTAGAAGAAGATGCAGTGTTGGGAAAACTGGACAGCTACATGTAAACGAATGAAAATAGAACACCCCCTAAAAGCATACACAAAAATAAACTCAAAATGGATTAAAGGACTAAATGTAAGGCCAGACACTATAAAACTCTTAGAGGAAAACATAGGCAGAACACTCTTTGACATAAATCACAGCAAGATCTTTTTTGATCCACCTCCTAGAGTAATGAAAATAGAAACAAAAATAAACAAATGGGACCTAATTAAGCTTAAAAGCTTTTCCACAGCAAAGGAAACCATAAATAAAAAGACAACCCTCAGAATGGGAGAAAGTATTTGCAAATGAAGCAACTGACAAGGGATTCATCTCCAAAATATACAAAGAGCTCATGCAGCTCAGTATCATAAAAACAGACAATCCAATCAAAAAAGGGGTGGAAGATCTAAATAGACATTTCTCCAAAGAAGACATACAGATGGACAAAAAGCACATGAAAAGATGATCAACATCAATAATTATTAGAGAAATGCAAATCAAAACTACAACAAGGTATCACTTCACACTGGTCAGAATGACCACCATCAAAAAATCTACAAACAGTAAATGCTGGAGATGGTGTGGAGAAAAGGGAACCCTCCTACACTGTTAGTGGAAATGTAAATTGGTAGAGCTGCTATGGAGAACAGTATGGAGGTTCCTTAAAAAACTGAAAACAGAGCTACCATATGATCCAGCACTCCCACTCCTGGGCATATTTCTGGATAAAACCATAATTAGAAAAGATACATGCACCCCAATGTTCATTGCAGCACTATTTACAATAGCCAGGACATGGAAGCAACCTAAATGTCCATCAACAGAGGAATGGGTAAAGAAGATGTGGTACATATATACAATGGAATATTACTCAGACATAAAAAAGAACAAAATAATGCCATTTGCAGCAACATGGATGGACTTAGAGACTGTCATACTGAGTGAAGTAAGTTAGACAAAGAAAGACAAATATCATATGATATCGCTTATATGTGAAATCTAAAAAAAGGCTGCAAATGAACTTGTGTACAAAACAGAAATAGAGTTACAGATGTAGAAAACAAACTTATGGTTATCAGGGGGTAAAGGGGGAGGGAGGGATAAACTGGGAGATTGGGATTGACATATAAGCACTACTATACATAAAATAGATAACTAATGAGGACCTACTGTATAGCACAGGGAACTCTATTCAATAAATAGTCTTTAATGGCCTATATGGGAAAAGAATCTAAAAAGGAGTGTATGTATGTATAACTGATTCACTTTACTGCACACCTGAAACTAACACAACATTGTAAATCAACTATACTCCAATTTAAAAAAAAAAAAAAAAAGATGCCTCTCTGGCAAATCCCAACAGATTTGCAGCATGGACTCTTGAAGAGTTTTGGTGTAATTTTGTTTCTTTTATAGATGCTTGGAAAGCAGTTCCTGGTGTGCTCCTGGGGCCTGGTAGAGCCTAAGCCGCTGACTGTAACTAGAAGCTGTCCATGGTAAGTTGCTATTGTCAGACCTTCCAACTCACATTGTTGAGCAGGAGCAGCCCCAACCTACAATATGCCTGAAGTTATACATTTAGCATAGAATCTGTGCAAGTCCAGAAGCCAAGAGTAAATTACACAGCTGGCCCAAACTAACCAAGTTGTCCACCACTGTTGCATATAATGTCTCGTTCAGCATATACTTAAGGCTTCATGGAGTGTGAATGGTGAGGGTGGTAGGAAGGTATCTTCAAGCAGTGGATGGAGAAGAATAAAACTCTGGCCTGGTTCATAAATGAGTCATCTCTATATGATGGTGTGAATAAAAGTATACAGCTGCTTCAGTCAGCTTCACTTGTGGGTAGACAGATACATACTCTAAGGACAGCAGTTGAGAAAAAGTCCTCTCAGAAAGTAGAAAAGTATACTTGTTCATTATTTTTACCTAGGTGGAGAAGTGGACATAAGTAAAACTTTCTGTTTAAAGTATATACTGAAGATATATATATATATAGATATATCCATATATATGAGAAATAATATTATATACAATATATATTAATAACTAATTAATATTAATATATTAATAATGACTAATATTAATATATTAATGTTGTTCTTACCTAATTGAGGCATGGAAGAGTATCTCTGGAAATCAGTAGATTCACTGATGTAATTGTTGTTCTATTTTCACTGATAAAAGTAAATGGGCAATTGGGTCAACACAGTTTGACAATGTCAAGATAACCAAGGATCAGACCCACAGGAATAGGAGTCTGGGTTTCTTCATTAGCCACATAACTTTGACCAATTGATTTGGTTGTGGGTGAGTGAAATCTGGGTGGTGAAAGAAGATGATGAATATCTAATTCTCATAGAAGTATGGATGGAATATATAATTAGAAAGTATAATAAGGTAAAAAAGTATGATATAACCAAAATTTACTTTATATAGCAAAATTATAAAGAGACATTTTACTTCAGAATGTAGTTGAATTTCACAATGTGATTTTTCTTTGGTCTTTAGACAACCTAATATGTTTTCTTGGATATGGCTTACATACGGAATTATGCAAGGTATTCCATTTTAGCCAAAATTTAGAAGCCAAAGACTGTTACTCAAAGTGAGGCTTCTTTTTTGTTTCATTGACCCTTTTCGTAGTCACATTCAATATTCTTTGGATAAAGGCATCTAGAGTACTGGCAGAATTGCAAGCTGTGGAATCATCCAGATGTGTTACTGCATGCTAGTCTCTAATTGTCACCAAGTTTTAGCTTTTATAAAATGTGAATTTTATAAAAGCTACTTTGCAATGTTGAACCTAGTTTTCTAAGCCTTAGTTTTAGCCTTTATAAAGAGGCAATAATCAGACTTTGTCATACTGTTGTGATGAATGTGAAAAATGACCTAAAGAAAACAGTGACAAGTCAGTGAAACTTTCATAAAACAAAACCCTGAATTATAGTGTATATACATACACATATATGTTTATATAATAATACTATGATGCATAACATTACAAATAACATAGTCCAGAGAAAGGAAAGGGGAGAAATCCTGAAGGATCAGCTTCTAAACAAAGAAACTCAAACAGTGGAAGACTTCAGTGGATACATTCCTATTGTGATGGTTAACTTTATGTGTCAATTTGGCTGGGCCACAGTGTCCAGATATTTGGTCAAAAATTATTCTGTTTCTACGAGAATGTTTCTGGATGAAATTAACATTTAAATCAGTTGACTTTGACTAAAGCAGATTGCTCTCCATAATGTGGGTGGGCCTCATCCAGTCAGTTGAAGGTCTGAATACAATCAAAGACTGACCTAGTAAGAAGGAATGCTCCAGCAGATGGTCTTTGGACTTGAACTGCAACATCAGCTCTTACCTGGGTCTCCAGACTGCCAGCCTACTCTGCAGATTTTGGATGTCCATAATTACATGAGACAATTCCTTAAATCAATCTCTCTCTCTCTCTCTCAATATATATATTGTTTCTGTTCTCTGGAGAACCTTGACTAATATACCTATAATTATAATTTTATTCTCTATTTATAATATATAGCTCAATTAAACATAATTTAAAAACTCATTAAAATCACTTTCTTGTACGTACTCAGAAAACATGTGGCAAAAATAAGGCTTATAGGCAGAGAAAATACTCTTCATCAGAGGAAAGGAGTAATTTTAAGACTAAGATGAAACAGCACCCATCCTCCATGTTGGGTTATATGCTTATTTCCTTAGGACATTCATAGCGAGTGGTTTTTATTCAAGAAGATGATCCAATCAGTGGTGGATCATGAGGGATAGTACTTTCTCATCCCTTTGGACATCACTGCTTTTTTACATTTTTTACAGACATTCTAATCTATCATATTACTGATAAATTACAATGACTGATGAATACTGTCAGTGAAAAATGTCACAGAGGAAGAAAGCCCATTCTGAAACCATTTAATGACCAGATCAGAGTTTTAGAAACTTGGAGGCTTGGTCCTTAAAATATTCTACTGATAGAATCTTAAGCTTTTAAGGAGCTTTAAAGGTATTCTGGTCTCATATTTTACCTGGTACTTGAATTCTGTCTATAACGTCTTTTCTAAGACTCTGCTTGTCATGCTTAATGACAGCCACCCTATGGGAAGTCTGGCAATACAGTAAAATTCACCTCCTTTTCTCCATTGACCCTACTTTTACTCTTTTGAGATACATAATCTTTATTTTCAAATGTTCAAATATTTATAGACAATCTGAAGAAGATTAAAAAGAGATAAGGCAGCCAATTATTTCCAGTTTCCCAGTTACCCAAAAATGTTCTTCTCAGTGTGGTCTGATGGACTGTGGATTTCTGTCACACATTTAGGCTTTATAAGAGAACAGTCCTATGAATGCTTTTCTGATACTAAATCTAAGGGACGTGGACAAAATTTCTTCTTAGTATTGAATGGGATTATGTATACAAAACTTTTGGCATTATAGATGCATTCTAGTTTATTTTACCTGACAGACAATAGTGGCAGATACAGGACAAAGTGTGGGAGAAAGGTAGCTCCTACAGGGAAATACAAGGTACTTCAGCTGAAACTCAAAAGCGTATCTTTACCAGTATTTAATTCTTCAGAAGAAATTTTCTCTAGGTTAAAAGGAGCTGTTGAATAATAGTATTTTGTATGTCCTTTTTCACATGGAAGATAACACCTCTAATAGCATTTAATTGTAAATAAATGTTCCAAATGTTCTAAAGATTAACTTAGAATAAAAACAAGCCTCCCACTGAATGAGCACTGCCCCTTTCTAACATAGCTAAGAGGGTCTTGTATGTTTCTCTTATTGGTAGCCTTCAACCCATAACTTCAAGCTAGCTATACATCAGGAGAATAGTATAATTAGAAGTTTAACTAGACTATATCTTATATTACTTTTTTGAACAGGACTGAATCTTATTTCCTTTTATATTTAATATTTCATGTGTGTTCATATTTCATGATACAGATATAACCAGACAAGTCATAGCTTCAGGAGCCAAACATCAGTATAACATTTATAAAAAAAATATTGTGATTGAGTTATATGTACATTTACAAAGAGATAACCAACTAGATTACGGGCTACAGAATCGTGGCAACAGCCCGGAAAGCCCTTGGGACCAACTGAACATTCAGTGGAACATCTTCTCGCCTGTCATTGCTAGACAGCCACTCAATTTAATGCATATGCATGTGCAACATTTATGGAAAAACCTGCACTCAGCCAATATGCAACAGATTGCAACAAAAGGGAAATTACCTAAAGAAAATAAAATATGATCCTAAAAATGTTAGTGAGTAAAAAAAAAATGTAGAGGCATTTCTTTTCTCTCCAAAGTTAATCTCTCTTAATATAACTACTACTTTGCCAGCTACGTTACAGGACTCTCATGAAAAACTAACAGCTGTATACATTGAGGAATGAAGAGAAAAATGTTTAATATGATCATTTTCAATGCCCAAGCCCTCTCTCAAATTCTAAAGGCAAAGACAACAGGGGGCAAAAAAGAGGTTTTATCAGGGTTAAGGAACTGGTATTTCTACTTTCATTCAATGGGACATTTTGATTCTACAAATGCTATTTTTGTCTTATTTTTGTTCCAGCCTTGACTTCCTATTTTATGGATGAAAAAACTCATGTAAATCACATGATAGAAAGCAATACAGATAAAGCATAATCACAAGGAGGGTTATGGAATTTGTAACTGTGTGTGGAGGGAATATTGTGATTGGATAACGACATGAAGAAATACCCTTCACCCTTCCCCTCACCAGGTAACAACCCCGCTTATTAGTATTATTCCTATCCTATTTCTTTTTAAAAAAAATTAAATGATAAACACCTCATATCTCCTCATCCATTTTTAGTGTAATGTGACAAAGTGAAAAAAAAAAAGTGAGATAGTTGCAAAGAAAAGCAGGGCCTGTACAATGAAGGTTGTGCATCTGGAGGGAACAGAGTAAGCCTATGACAGAAGTTTCAGATCTCCAGGATCTGTTCCCAGTGTCTGACCTGTGCTGGACTCTAATGATGGGGCTTGATAACACATGGGACCAGGGAGGAACAACCATATTCCACAAAGACCTACAGTGTAAATATAATTATGACAGACATGTCTTCTTATAGAAGCAGGATCGTTGTCACTTTATACCTTAATCAGAGCTTTTATTATATTTTTAAGTACTGAAGGGGCACAGATACAGTAAGGTTACGATTCTTGTGGAGAAATGTTTCATAGAGAAGTTAAATCTGAGCTGAAGTTTAAAGTGGGGGATGGAGATGAATGTGAATGGCATTCTGGAAAGAAGGCACAGCAAAATTGAAGGCATAGAGACTGGTGACCAAAATGATTATTTGGAAAGGGAAGGCAAGTGAAAAAGAAATGAAATTAATATTTACTGAGTACCTACAATGTTCCAAAAATTGTAGTAAGTGCTTCTGTGTGTCATAATTTAATACTCACCAAAACTTTCCAAGTATCATCATCCCCCCCAATAGTGAAGATGGTTGTACACCAGTCAGTTACTTAATATCTGCATTCTGTAGATAAGAATCCTGACTATTTAGAAAATAGTCTTGTGTGACAGGAATTTACAACACACACATGAATATAAGAAGCAGCTAAAAAGGTAACTAAAGTATAGATAAAACCTTTGATTTTTGTATTAGTTTTCTATGGCTCTGTAATCAATTGCCACAACTTTAGTGCTTAAAACAACTTTAGTGCTTCATTATTTCCTAATTTCTCTGGTTCAGGAATCTGGGCACAGTTTAACTGAGTTCTCTGTTTAGGGTCTCACAGGCTGCAATCAAGGTGTTGGTCAGCTGTATTCTCGTCTGGAGGCTCAACTGGGAAAGAGCTCACTTTTCTGCTCAAAGAGTTGGCGCAATTTAGTTTCTTGCAGCTGTAGGACTGAGCATTAGCTGCTTTTGCTGTCTGTTGAGTTATAAGCAACACTCACCTCCTCGCTGCTGCTCAAAGTTCCTAGAGACCCACCAAATTTTCTTGCTAGGTAATCCTATCTATAAGGAGCAAGTTACAGATTCTTCCCACGTTCAAGTGGAGAGGATAATACAAGGCATAAACACCCAGAGGTGGAGATAAATAGAGCCACCCTAGAGTCTATCCACCATGATTGCCATGTGTAGAATATTTAAATTCCATCTGATACAATTAGCAATTCATTAAAGATTTTTGAGTAGGGGAGGGAAATAATCAGAGTTGTGCTAAAAGGAGGAGAAAATTCAGCTTTGCTTTCAAATAGAAACAGGAGTATTAAGGAAGTAGAACTTGAAGGTATTGTCTTGATTGCCTTTCAAATGTTAGGCCATAGTTCAAGGAGTGCTCCAAAAACCACTCTCCTCTGGTCATTTACAAGTTGAGAGGCCCATGAGTTGCCTATGAGATGCCCACTCCACGTGAAGAACTAATGCCATCTCCTCCCAGTGTGTCCTCATGACCATGAATAACAAGGGTGAGAAAAGCAATAAAGAAAACTAGCATGCTCCCTTGAGAGACTCCTACTTGCTAAGATGCACAATGTCTTGAGAAATTCAGTGTTGACTGAATTTTGTACAGTGGTGCAGTTGGCAAATTGGTCTGTGGGGTCAAATAGGACCCAGGGAAAATAGCAACTTGCAGCAAAGGTGACATATGAAATTTAACCAGGGAACAACCTAAAATAAAGGCTATGCCTAGGTCCCGCAAACAAGAGAATAAAATGTTCAAGTGTACCAGAAGAGGACACAGAGTGAAACCTGCTAAGGAACTGATTAACCTAATCATAAACCAAGCATGTGGCAACTATACTGATAATTGCACTCTAGTGACTCACTTATAATGCCATTACAGTGCACATTAGTCACCCTGCTGCCCTACTTGCCCAAAATATACTGCAGATTGCCAGTGTAGCAGCTGTTTTCTGCTTTGCAGAAATTATAAATGTTGTGGAAACAAAGGAGAATAAAGTATATACCTTCTTGTATTCTGCTAGCTTTACTGCTAAGTGCAGCTCAGTATTTTCTATTTAACAAATAAATATACATTCCATGGGAAGACTCTTAATTTTTACAGATGTTCAGAATGTAAAAAAAAAATGTTTCCCAAGCACTAATTAGAATATTTAGTTTCTGTTATCCAGGGTAACCTTTCAGTGACAGGAATTATAGTGAGACTAATAAAAAATCACTCTGTAATGGGGGTGATGATGGCCATTTAAAGCACTCCCTGTATTGGGAGAGATTTCTTGATGAAGTTGCTGATATGAAAATAAGACAAGGATCTAGAATCCTCAGAAATATGATATAAGGGCCTAGATGATTCTGCAGGAGGTGTGAAATAACTGTAAAATGGAGCCTCTATCTGAGATGAGAACTGAGTTTTGAAAATAAAAGTTCATTCATTTAACAAGTGTTTCTTGTGGGCTTAAACTTTTACATACACTATGTTATACATGGGCGTTTCAAATGAACTAAACATTGGCTTTGCTCTCAAGGACTCATAATTTAGTGGCAATGATAAATATATAAATAAATAATGAAAATAAATTGTTGTAGTATTTCAATGAAGTATGCACCATAATATACCAAAATAAATTGCTCCTGCTACACAGATAGGAAGATTTCAGAAAAGAGGTGACATCTGAGCTGGATTTGAAGGGAAAGAATGGGTTTGACAGGAGAGGAAGAAGGAAGGAAAGTAACATTTATCATGCACTCATTTAATGGGACACCAAGCAAGACGCTTATTTACATAATCTCCTTTAATTCTTGTATCAGATTGTCAGGGTCCACACTTAGTCCTTTCTTGGCTAACTTCCAACTGTCAGTTTTTGCATCTCTATGCCTGAGACCTTAATTCCACAACCAGGAAAGGCAGTTCTCTCTTCTCATTTGAAGGAAATGAAAACTAAGAGGAGTAGCCCTCAACTACAAACACTTGGCAGATGGCACATAAATACTTCAGCTTCCTGTATTTCAGGTGGTACAATCATGAGGTATATTTTTTTTCACAAAATCTGTACCAGCTCCTCTTGCTGCTGTAACAAATTAAACCAAATGCAGTGGCTTAAAGAAACACAAATTTACTGTGTTAGAGTTCTGGAGCTCAAAAGTCCAAAATACGTCTCAAAGAGCTAACCTTGAGGTGTCAGCTGGGGCACATTCCTTCTGGAAGCTCTAGAGGAAAATTCTTGCCTTGTCTTTTCCAGCTTCTAGAGGCTGCCTACATTTTTTTGGCTTGTGGTTACACCACTTCTACTTCTGCTTCCATCATCACACTGACAAGCAATCGCCTGCAGGATTAAGCTCCAGTCGCCTACTGTGATAGCTGGCTTAATAGCGCAGTCCTTATTCAAAGCCATCCCTTCTGGCGTTCCTTACATTTTTCCCCCAAATTAACTCATTGCACTGGAATCAATTCTTACTTCTGGAGAAACCCAAACTAAGACAAAATCTATGTTTGCAGGGCATTGCAAATGTCTTTATAGTGACCTGGGGAAATAAAATGTAGACTGATTAAATAGCTTCTTCAGTTCTTTATAGCTGGAAGCTGTGAAGCTTACTCCAAGGCAGTTACTCTATTCTCATATCACTCTGCTGTTTATTATTAATACAATAGTAGTTACAGCAGTAGCTTCAGTAGTAACAATCATAATGATACTATTAATAATTACAATTGCTAACAAACACAACAATAATTACAATAACAAGTTCTTAAAATCTAGCATCTTAACATGGAATAGGTCTTCAGAATCTACAAGGTCCTTTCATATACATCATCTCATTTGGGGTTTTGCAACAAATGTATGATACCACCAAATGCCTTTTTCGGGGGAGAATATAGCACATATTCTGATAATTTATGTGTCTTCAGAGACACAAAGGCATGAAAGAGGACTTTGTCTTTTTTCTGTTTTGTATTATTTTTAGAAACCTAGCTGAAATGCAGAATATGCAGTAGCCTGTGGCAAGTAATTAGACTGAAAACACACACAAAACCAACAGAGCAGTGCACTGGACGGCCCTAGGCATGCAATTAGTCCACATCTCAGAGTACTTGGGACACAAAAATTCCCCCAAACTTCTGCCTCAGAACCTCTTGAATATTTGATATCTCTCCTTGAGTCAATTTCTAATTTGGGGGGTTAAAATTAACAAGCCAAATCAAATTCTACTCTAATCAGATTGGTCCAATATCTTCTCAATGTAAAAGATTTCATTAAAAAAAAGTCAAATTTGTGTCTTTCAGTTTGTTATAACAGTTTGTGTTGGAGCTTCCATGGACCCCAGTTTAAATCCACAAGTTAGAGCACATGATTACTGAGCTACTTCTCTTATTCTAACATTGTAAAATAGAGACATATCTAGTACATTCAATTTGGTTCCGTATTTCTAGACCCGGGGGATAACCAATGTGAACATAAACCACATCTTCCAGATACCCTGAGACACTGTTTCTCAAACTTTAATGTACATTGGAACCACCCGGGGATCTGTTAAAATGCAGATTCGTATTCAGTAAGACTCTGGTGGGCCCTCAATTCTGCACTGGTGATAACAATTGCTGCTGCCCCAAGGACTATGCTTTGCATAGCAAGATCCTAGAATGCTGGCAAATATCACATGTTCTTCCATAGCCCTCAGGTGGCATTCTTAACTTTGCTCATAGTCTGTGTTCTAAATTCGGAACAAGTCTTTCATCTCATCCTAAGCAGGCAACTAAGGGAAATAAAAAAAGGTAGTAGTGGAGGATAGGAAGGGTGCCTTCAGAGCAAGCACCCTAGGCAGAATGGAGCCTTTCTATATTTGCTCATCCCTAGTCATGAGCAAGCCAGAAAATATCCGGGAACGGTCTGGAGCCTCCTGGCATCAGAAGCCACCAAACACAGTACGGGGTGACCCAGAGCAATCACAGAATCCCTCCAACAATGTGTATGCTGCTCCAGTGCCTAAACATCCTGTCCTGCCTGCTCAGCATAAGAATTGTACCCACTATGGTATCCCCACTCATTGACTTAAGTCCCCACTCATTGACTTAAATGTTTATTAACCACCTACGCTTACTGGTAGGTGTGCCATGTTTGCATTGATTTAGTTCACAGTTAAATCCTCAATGACTGAGGCGGGGTGGGGGGCAAATTCACTGTCCTCCTGTACAAAGGCTGACATGCAACTAAGTAAGTGTGAAACTAAAAGTTAATTCCCTATGTAGACAACTGCTTCCTTATAACCACCTCTCATGTATGCCCAAGTAGTAACATTTTAGCAATCAAGAAGTAATGACATCTTATCACTGATATTATTCAGGAAAGAAGAATATGTGAGTGAACTGTATACAGTTATTATCATTACAAATGGGAAAAATTGTGCCCTGTGTATGTCATTATTTTCCTGAATTATCCTATCTGTTAAAAAGATTCTTCACCATTATACTAGCAAATCCTGGTTTCCATGGTGCCATACAGATACTTCGTAGGAAAGCTGCAATCTCTTTATGACCATGCAGATACTTTAATCATGGGGAATTTTTTCTCAGGTGGCTATCAGTGGTACATACTCCAAAGCAGAAACAAGTGAACCTTTGATCCAGGAAAGTCTGGCTATAGTACTAAATATAAGAGCCTGAAAACAGGCTCCATGTCTACTCATGTCTACTTAGAGCTGGCTCTCTGGGCTTCTGATCTTGACTCCTTTATGAATGCTACTCTTGGCCTTCAGAGCTCTGAGTCTCTCTGGATCCCTAAAACTTGACTCCCTTCAACTTCAATATCTAAATGTCTTCTCTCTCCTTTACTTGTGCTCTCTCTACACTGATTCCTCACTGTTAGTCAACAAATCAAATTTACGTTCAGTCAATGGTAAGAAAAAAGGAAAACAATCATTTTAAAACTCAACAATGAGCATAGTAAGGATACATTTATTCACCGGTTCATCCAGTGCTTATTCAAAGTGTACTATGTCCAAAACACCGCAACAGTTTCTGTGCAGAGTAAAAATACACAGAAGAGGTAGTCCATGTCATCTATACATATCGCCTATCAGACAGCCAAAATGAAAACCGCTGAAACACAGTGTTCCAACACTGGGGAGTTTCTTTGCTTTGAATGTTTCTTTTTATCTGTTGTGATGCAAAAAAAATTTACTAAAATGAAAGAAAATAAACAAATGACGAGAAGGACTTAGCAATGGCAACTTTCCCAGGTAATAGTGATAGCTATATTAGTAACTCTAGTCAAGTCTTATGGGAGTCTTTTTCATTGCAAAGACTTTTCAAACCTCAGTCTTCATTCATTATGTGTTGATTTTATAACATGACCTTCAGAGAACAAGTCTTTTTCTAAGGTCTATCCCACTTTTCTTCTCACTTGACAAACTCTTCCTGAGGTATTGTAACAGTAGGTAACATTTATTGAGTTCTTTTCAAGTGCCAGTCATTGTTCTAAGCTTTACATGTATGTACACTTATAATACATTTAATAATACATTTAATAATACATTTATTAATGTATTATAGGTATCATTTCAACTACCCCCTACGTGTAAATGATGACCAAGTCAGACTTCAATTCTACATCCACACTTAACCTTCTCTCTCCTCACTGGACATCTCTACAAGATATTCCATAGGTCCCTCAATCATATGGTACTCAAAAGAGATTTATCATCTCCTCTGAAAACCTGTCCCTCTTCCTTTAGTACTATCTTGGGGAAGGATTTAGCCACTACTTAGCTGATCTATGATTCACTATATGCTTCTTTCTCCCCCTCCAAGTTTGATTTCGATTAATTTATCAGCAAATTCTATAGATTCCAGTTATTGAAAGTTCCCTGAATCTGTCCTCCCATCTTTCCCCCATCACATTGCATTACTGCATTTTTTCAGTAGTCCAGCAAAAGTTTCTCTGACTCCGGTAGAATCCTTCACTGCCAGAGTAATTTTCCTAACATACTTAATGTCACTCTTTTGCTTTAAAATTATCCATGGTTCTCCATAACATATCATTCAGGCATTCAAAATACAAACTGTATGTGTACAGGTATGCCAATTCATGCCCACCTAGTTCTAGGATAGGGCCACCTTAAACTGTATTAATCATAACTTTTTAATCTGATTTAATTACTAGACCCCAAAGCATGAGTCTTTGTTTGCTTCTGCTTACGTTCATAAAAAATATATACACTTTTTAATTTTTTCTTATAGTTTTTTTTTTTTTTTTTTTGGCTGCATCGGGCCTTAATTGTGGCATGTGGGATCTTCGTTGAGATATGTGGGCTCTTTGTTGCGGCGCGCGGGTTTCTCTCTAGTTGGGTGTGCAGGTTTTCTCTCTCTAGTTGTGGCATGCGGGTTTTCTCTTCTCTACTTGTGTCATGCAGGCCCCAGGGTGAATGGGCTCTGTAGTTTGCAGTAGGCTCTCTAGTTAAGGCGCACGAGCTCAGTAGTTTTGGCACGCAGGCTTAGTTGCCCTGCGGCATGTGGGATCTTGGTTCCCTGACCAAGGATCGAACCCAAATCCCCTGAATTGTAAGGTGGAATCTTTACCACTGGACCACAAGGGAAGTCCCTATACACTTTTTTAAAACTCAATATTTGATTTGAGTCCATTCTCTACGTTTGCGTCTTTATTCCTGTCCTGCCCATAGGTTCATCAGAACCATTTATTTTTTAGATTCCATATATACGTGTTAGCATATGGTATTTGTTTTTCTCTTTCTGACTTACTTCACTCTGTATGACAGACTCTAGGTCCATCCACCTCACTACAAATAACTCAATTTCGTTTCTTTTTATGGCTGAGTAATATTCCATTGTATATATGTGCCACATCTTGTTTATCCATTCATCTGTTGATGGACACTTAGGTTGCTTCCATGTCCTGGCTATTGTAAATAGTGCTGCAATGAACATTGTGGTACATGACTCTTTTTGAATTATGGTTTTCTCAGGGTATAAGCACCAGTAATTTTTAGTTTTAAATATTGTACAAAGTTTTAAAGGATGGTTTCTGTGATTCAATCACTGTTCAGTGGATCTTTTAGGGTCCTCATTATAGTGTGGAGACACTTAAAGACTTAATTTTCAGACTTTGATTTTTAAGACCAAATTATTTGGGTTAAAAATCTATATTTTTAACATTTAAATATTAAAAGTTTAGACATTAAGACATTAAAAGTTGGCATCCTCATGGGAGGTTTATAATCATGAATAACTCATAATTTAGTACAATATCATCAAAAGATATTTAAGAAAATAGACATGCTATTCCAAGCATTTGATTTTGCCAATATTCTCAACATTCTTATTTGCTTAAAATATAAAAATATTTTAAATAAAAGTTAAATTTTAGTTGTATTTTATGTAGCTTTAAAGAAGCTAAAACAGAAAAATGATACTTTAAATTATAAAATTCATTTTATTTCTCTTTCTAAATTGAAAAATACATTTAAAATATAAAGATAACTTTGAATTGAGATATTTTAAAAATGAGGAATTTTTTTCTGAATAGTAATTGATAATGACTTATTTAAGATGAGCCACAGGTTTTTGACTTTATTACAATTTTTACATAAGATTTTTCTGTAATGCACAGGCAGAAATTCCATCCCCTTAAGACTTGATGTAACCTGTGCATCTCTTGAATTTCTATCCCTTTCTCTTTAATATAGGCTACTAAACTGTGTCTCACTAGGATGTGTGACCCACTCCTTGACTCACAAATCTGAGTTCCAATCAAGTTGTCTCTTTCTTATACTTTATAAACATTTCAATGAAACTTCCACCAATGAGCTGTTACAAACACTAAAGGCTTAGAATATTGTTTCCAAGAATATACTTTTTCTTTGTAAAATCTGCCTTACATACCAAATAAATATAAGAGACTACAGTCACCTGTAGGAGTGGAAGTACTATAAAACAGCAATGTCAATGTACTAGAGAGGGCAATCCAATGGATTACTGAAAGGTTCAGTTTCAGTTTTTAGCTATGTAGGAATATAGTCTTATTAGTTCATGTTCACTATATTTTGACCCTCATTCAGCAGGGTAGTGTGAATGTGGCAGTGGTGGGGGTTAGGAATCTAAGTAGAAGCTTGCCTCATAATCTCTCTAATGCCCCATAAAGCTTCACCTCTTTCTCTGACTCTGAGTATCCATTCTTCATGCTCCCTTCACCCACTGTTCTCTCATTGCCAGTGTTTGTTTGACTGTCTTGTGCTATAAAATTACTTTGAGATTAACTAGGTTCAAGAAGGAATGGAAGTCAAACTATATACTGTTATTATATCTGGGGTGGGTGGAAGTGTGTGTGTGTGTGTGTGTGTATCTATATATTCTCTCTCTCAGCTATCTCTCTATGATATGTATCTATCTATTGAGAGGGAGGGTGGGACAGGAAGAGAGAAAGAGAAGACATACAGAGAGACAGAGGGATTAAGATATTTATTATTAAGATATATATATATATACTATTAAGATAATTATAGGCAAAAAAAAATCCCAAATAATATTCAAAGGTGCTTGAAATGTAGATTCACCTATGATGTATACAGAGTGAGCCATGGGGTAGACGGGAGGAAAAGCAGGAAAGTCCTCTTGGAACACGTCTATCTATGGAAAGGTATCTCCTATTTGACGACTGGAAAACCGTCACATGTTGAAGTGAGGACAGTGTACTCTTCTACATGGGTTGCTATGTAGGTTTATAAGGCTTGCAATCCCCAGGAACAACGCTCACTTCCTTTTGGTAAAAGCCATTTGGGGACTGGGTGTGGGATGACAGGGACGTGGCACAGAACTTATGGTTGTAATTGCATCTGTCATAGATGTTGGAAGTTTGGGTGAAGAAGGGACAAGAGCTGGACTCAGTCTTGTTAACCCATTCTAATGTGGAAAAATTAGAATTCTATTATTGTGAAAATTTTTCCTATGTGTGGAAAAATGTTTATTTTAACAAAGTGAGCGTAATTTTTGTTCACTGTTCATAAGGGGACTTTATATTATCTTTAGTGTTCCTTAACTACTGTATTTCTTTTAATTTTTACCTTTTTGGGTAATGTCTGTAAAAACGTTTTCTGTGTGTTTTAAATACAAGGTTTAATTTTAATGAAATAAATCTACACTAAAAAACTTCGTGCCATGTTTTCACCTGATTTGACCTGAATGTGATTTAAATTTATTTGTGACCTCCATTACTTCCACTACAACAATCATTTAAGAAATAATGTTTTTTAAATATCATGATACTATTCAGATATGTATTAGTAGTGTTTTATAATCTACAGAGCTGTTTACATAAATGATTTTGTCTTCACTTGGGTTCACAGAGGTGGATAAGGATTATTTTTTCCCTTTTAAAGAAAATATACCAGAGACACAGAAAGATTAAGTAGCTTGGATAAATTTTTCAGGGCCAGAGTGAAGTTTTAATAATAGAATTAGTGATAATTAGACAATGGCAGTATGATTTTGTGGAAAAGGTCTGAAAAACTTAAGATTCAGAGCCATACTTTGAAAGTTACCGTGTGATCTTGGTCAAGTAATTAAACCCAGTGAGGCCAAGTTTTACTGACTGTCGATAGAGATAATAATAATTACCTCACAGAAATATCATGAATGTAGAAATAATATACTTAAAGCAAATAGTAGGGAAACGGTGCCTATTATGTGGTCAGTGAATTGCAGTTCATTGACCACCCTTCCTGTTGAACATATACTAATGAGCCTTTTCTTCACATTCGAAAAGCATGCATGCCAAGCTTCTTATTATTGAACCCCCCTCCCTCCCAGTACTGGGGTTTCATCAGATAAACCTAGAGGAAAATCCTGGCTTTGAAAATTTCATAGCAGAAGAACAACTTTTCTGAAAACCTTCAGCTGAAAATTCTATAACTAAATGGGCAGGGTTAAATTCTCATTTTTAAATACCAAAAAGTGGAGTAGAGTAAAAAGCCACTCTTAGTCTTAGACATCTTAGAGTCTCAGACATCCTGAACTTGCTTGGTTCCAAAGATGCTCATGGAGGCATCTCATGGAGGAGTAGGGTCCTAGACCCAAGGTCAGCAATGGCAAAGTCATGTAAGCTTAGTGGAGAGATGATCATAGGTCTGTGAGTTTCAGGGAAGCTGTTATACCAACCTGGGGGATGACAAGAGCAGAACCTCTGCCCATGGCTTTAGTGTTGCTGGGGAAAAATGGAATACACTCTGAGTGTCTTTCCTTTTAATAAAAAGCCCTTGGTAGGCATTGTACACAACATGTTTGAAAAGCGAACTGCTGTCTTCCTCCCTGGTTATTTAGAAGAAGGATTTTCATATGTTTCTGAAACATAGGAAAGCTGATAGGGATACCTAGAGTCACAACTGTTTATTATTTTTAATTAATCAATTAATATTGAAAAGCCAACCAGCAGGAGAGGGCTGAAATAAACAGAAGTTGACTATCCAGTGAAAGAGAACCCTCTTTTAACTGCAGTGAATCACACCATATAAACACAGTAAACAATTTCAAACATTAACAGCCCCAGATACTCAACGAAAACAACAGAAGAAAAATCTAAAAGTAGAATTGTTTTGATATTCTGAAGAGGTTTCTCAGGTAGAATTGGCAACCTTGGACTGAAAAGACCTTCAATTAACTTTCTCGGATCTTACCTTACATGCGTTTATCTTAGAAAAAGATAGAATTGAAAAAAATAAGCTTTCATTCTTCTGTAACATCTTATTTCCTTATGCACTCCCTGCTCTAGATTCTGCTTTAGGTATTATCCTACAATTCATTTGTATGTTAAGCTCCTTAATATCTTTACTAGTATATTACCGTGTGCCATTATTTAATTAAAGAATAATTATAGGACACTGATATAATAAACCCTCAGATGAATGAGCAATTCACTTTCAAGTGAAAAGCATTTGGACTCAGCTGTGCAACGGAAAGTAATCTCTTTCAATAACACCACAGGCTTGGGGAATGATAGTTATCTAAAAGAACATAAACACATTTGACTTTGAAAGGTTAGAAACATCCAGAATCTCTTTCTCATTTGCAGGGGAAAAGAAATTCCTAATTATAAACATAATTTAAAAGTGCCCTGTTGACTTAAATATGAAGATATTTAAGATCTTTTATATGCTTTAGAAATGACAAAGCAGGGGATACAGAAGCAGACAATAAAACTACAGAGCAAGAAGTGTTCTGTTGCAAGAATTAGGTTAGCAGACACCACATATACACCAGCAATCAGGGATTTATAATTTTATACATATATATAAACAAACACACACACACTAAACTAAGCCTCTCTGTTTATATGGGTTCACAATTTTTGTGTCAGAAGCAGAGATTCCAACACAGTGGAGAGAATACAGGACAGAGCACAGAAGCAGATTATACATGTTCATCGGATTTTTAAGTAATAGATATTAAGTGTTAAGAGATCTATATTTTGCCTCTGGAAACGAAGACAGGATTAGAGTTTTACGAATACGACTAGCAAGAATATTTCAGGATTCAAAAGTTAATCACATTCTTTGATGTTAGTTCAGGGCTGGGTCCTAATTAGCCAAATTGATGTCGAAAAGGGCTATTTAATATAGTTTCTAAGTAGGTTCACTTTTAAAATAAAATGCATGTTCTATTTCAATATGCTCATGAATGTGGTCACAATTAATTACATTCCTTATAATGTAATTGTGAATTTCTATTTTGAGACAAGAATGCAGTAATTTCTACTTTCTTCACCACTGGAGAATGAATGAACCCAGAGAATAACATCATATTCTATAAACAAGATTCAACTAAAGTAATGATGTTATAACTAAGTGTTAAAGTATAAGTTATAACACAAGTTTTTTTGTCATTTCTAAATAGCCTTCTCTAATTTTCACTGTTTGTCATACTGATTTGGAATCAACATTAAAAATCAAGTGCAAATATCTTTAAAAATCAACTCCATCTCAATGGAGATTGGAAAGGTCTGAAGTCATGCATCAAACAGCAAAATAGTCACAAGAGGGAAATAACTCTGTAATCTTTGTCTACTTAGGACAAAATCCTGCTGCTTAAATTTCAGTTTACCATCAGTATACCTAAACTTAAGGAATGACAGACTTTAGAATAGTGCTCTCCACTATTCTATTCATCTATTCTGATGGCCTAACACCAGTCCTGGCCCCTTCTTCATGCCCACCGCTTCTCCCACCTCCATACTCCCTCTCTTCTATCTACCAAGCACTTTCAGCAAGTAGGACTCAGGGCAACTGTGAGCCAGAGAGAAGGGCAGGAACACACTGAGCGATGGCAAAGACAATAATATAATACTAAAATTTACACCTTAATGAATCTTATGTACTAGGTATTGGATACGAACTTTATATCATATTGTTGTTTGGAAGATTAATTACAAAGAATGCAAATGGTTTCTTATTTACTCTCCCTGTTTAACAGAATACTGAACAGAGAGGCACTGAATGACTTGTCCAAGATCCCACATCTAGGAAGTTCATGAGCTGAGACCAAACCCTGGAAATATGACTTCAAAATTCTGACTCCACCACTCTACTAATTTGAAAATATCACAATCAATTTTTAAAACAGCCTGAAAAGAGATTAGATGGTTAATGAAATGATTTACCAAAGCCTAAAAAGTTTTTGGCCCTTTCAGTTATGTGGTGTACTTAAGAAGAAGATCTGAAAGAAATCCAAGAAGTTTCCTTCTCAAAAAAAAAAGTTGTGTAGCTTCCACTCAGTACAATAAAAATATATTTATTTATTCAACAAATATACTTTTTGAACCTACCACATGCCACACACTATTCTAGGTACTTGGGATAGAGTAGTGAATAAATAGGCAGAAGTCCCTGCCTTTGTAAAGTGACATTCTACTGGAGAAAGACAGATATTATGATAAGTTAGAAGGTAGTAAATTTTATAGAGAAAAGAAAAATAGTAGGGAGGAGTGATGAGGAATTACATTCTAAGTAGGGTAGTCTGGAACATCCTTATAAAACATGCCATTTAAGCAAAAACTTGGAAATGATGGAGCAAGGTTTAGAAGCACTGGGAGGAAGGGTACTTAAGGCAGAGGAAACATTAAGACAAAGGCACTGATGGGGGAGAATGCCAGGCATGTTCAAGGTGCTGGGGGACCAGCATGGAAGGAGCAGAAACGGCCAGGGGCACAACTGGAATAGATAGGGTATTACCTGAAAGGTAATGGGGAGACAGATATTACAGGGTGTGTAGAGCATAAAAAGGCTTTGATTTTTACTCTGAATGAGATGAAGAGACATCAGAGAGTTTTGAACAAGAGAGAGACATAATCACATTTACATTTAATAGCATCACTCTGGCTTCTCTGTTGAGCATAGGCTACAAGACAGAAATTGAGGAGAAAGAAGGAGGCTAAAGGCAGTGCTTTCATTGAGAAATAAAGGAGGTAGCCCATGGAGATGGCAGTGAGGGTGGCGACAAGTGGTACAATTTAAGACATATTTTGAAAGTAAAGCTGAAAGGACTTTCTAGGGGGTTCAATGTGAGCTATGAGAGCTTCTTTTTTGATATGTTGAGTTTGAGATGTCTATTAGATATCGAACAGAGATGAAAAGTAGGAAGTTGAATATACAGATTTGGCGTTCAGGAGAAGGTCAAGCTGGAGATGAAATTTTAGGGGTCGTCAGCGTAGGACCATTATTTAAAATCACAGCACTGGATAAGTGAGTGTAGACTGAGAAGTGAAAAGGTCAAAGGACTGAATCTCGGGCCATTCTGAAGAAGTTTAGAGATCAGGAAAAAGAAAAAGAACAGCTAAAGGAAAATGTAAAGGAGGGACCAGTTGGTAGTAGAAAACCAGGAATGTACACCATTGAAAAAAAAAAGTATTACTTGCTAAAAGTCTAAGTAAGATAATGACTGAGCATGAACGACTGAATTAAGTAACATGGAGGTCTTTGGTTATATCTATTAGTTTCAGTGGAGTGATGGGAATGAAATGTCTATTGGAGTGAATTTAAGAGAGTCTGGAAAGAAAGGAATTGGTAGTAGTGAGTACTGATTACTTTGGGGGCATTTTTCTATAAGGACAAACAGTGAAATGGATGGTAACTACAATGGGCTTGGGATCAAAACAATTTTTTTAAGATATAAATATTGGCCTATTTGAATGTTGATGGGCTTGATCCAGGAAGAGAGAATTTTGCTGATATAGGAGAAAGACTGCGCAAGCAAGATCCTTGAGTAAGAGAGAGGGATGGGATCTTGTACTTCAGTGGAGAATTTACCCTTAAAGAGTAACAGAGAGAGTTGATAATAACAGGAGGGAAGTCCAAGTATGTAGGTTTGGACGTTGGTAGGAGAGTAGATGTGGTGGTGGGTGTTCAAGGCCTTGAATTTTCCAGCAAGGTAGAAAGAAAGGACACCCTGTAAGGAAGAGAACTATTTGACCTCAACACATAAGGCAACACTTTTGGTTTTCCTTTTGCGCCCATAACAGTTTGGCACTGACTGTATTGCTACACCTGTGTGTTTTGTTTTGCTTTTTTTCTCATCCACTCCAGTTTTAAATCCCTTTAACATTTTTCTAAAGAACTTGAATGTATTAGGTCTTTTGGTAGTAAATATCCTCACTGGGAAGTGCAGCAACAGAGGATCTACAGCAATATTGGAATTCAGCCATAAGTACCAGGAAACCCTCTGAAATCTCTGACTCTGCAGTCTTTTCAACAGTAGCAACTTCTAACAGGGGATGAACACAGAGTACCTGGCAATGGCTGCTTAAGGTGAACATAACAAAGAAGGCAGGAAAATAACATTAGGGAAGACACTGCTGCTCAACAGGAGGTTTCCCTTCAATAAAGTTCTCTTGGGATTTCCCTGGTGGTCCAGTGGTTACAAATCTGCCTTCCAATGCAGGGGACACGGGTTTGATCCCTGGTCGGGGAACTAAGAACCCACATGCTTCTACAGGGCAACTAAGCCTACGTGCAACAACTAGAGAAGCCTGCGTGCCACAATGAAGACCCAGCACAGCCAAAAAAAATTTTTTTAAATAAAAAAAAAAAGTTCTCTTTTTTTCAGTGTTAGTCATGTTGGCAGAAAGTATCAAGGTAGCATTATAACCTGAGACAGATGCTGTGCTGTTTTATTTATTCACACTATTAACAACGTGGGGTTTAACTCCTCTGACCTCAGAAGTAACTTCAACTGCCAATGGAAATTATCCAATTTTAGCATTGTTCAAAAAGTGAAGATGTAGACAAAATTCATTATTTTTTATATGCAAAATAAATTTCAGAAGCAAATACAGCCACTATTTCCTATGAAACAACCTACATAAAATAAATCTTCCTTTCCAAGTGACTGGATAGCTTGAAATAATTGTGGACATTTTTGTCCTCAATTTAAGAAAAGTATCTTTTCTGGGTGTACAAAACAGCCATTTTGCTAAATGTAAAACTGAAAGATGATCTCCTATACTGTATAATTTTTTTAAATTTTCTTTAAGCTTTTATGGAGAAGGTTATGGTCTTTGGCCCGAGATCCTTACTGCAAACCACTATTATGCTCCAAGTTCAAACAATTTGCTCTAAGGGGAGAAATAATATGCGTCCTCATGACTGACAGCTATAAAGAAATGAAATGTATCTGTTAAATTCCCCTCTATTACCTCCTTACATTTGCATATTCTTAAACGATTGGCCTAATAGCAGGAGGATGGAAAATACTCTAATTCCATCGCTATTCATTTTTGCCAGTTTTTTAGCTTAATCATTGCATATAGATGTGGCTGACTGAATATGACATATAATTAAGTATTCAATCTATAGTTATTAATGACAGAGAAGGTAAAACTTGACTTACACTGGCCTATTACTTACCTTTAATCTTACACTACTGGTATTTTTTAAAAGTTCAAATAAGTAATATAAAAAAATTGAAGTTCAGAAAAAGATTTAAAGAAATTTTACACCACAGTGAGTTGAGTCAAAAGGGGAAAACACTTTTACATTTACATAAAACACCCATGAATTATCAGTGACCTTTCAAAAATTGTGTTTTAAATATCTACTCTGAGACTCTTGGCTAAGCTATGATCAGAGAGCAGTAAACTATCTGAATGTACCTAACTGTAATTTGAAGAAATATTTAATAATTCCATTTAGATGCTAATCTGCTATCTAGATAAATTCATCATTATTTTGATAGGCCATATCAATATATGACTCTGGGAACCATCAGGATTAATTTTATTTACTGTGTATGTGGTGGTGTTTATTCTACATGGGTCCTAGAATATGTATTAGAGCTCTTCACTATAAATTATGTTTGTAACACATAACCCATAATTTCAATATCTGTTTATATACCTGTTTTTAAAAATATTGGATTGACTTCAATCACCAGTAGTATATATGGTGTCATAAGGGTCCATTTATTTTTTTTCCCAGACAACCCTCTGGGGTGTTTTTGTTTTTGTCTTGTTTTGTTTTTCTTTCACAGATTCTCTGATGCAGTTTCTAACTTTGGTAGATTTGTTATACTTGTTGGACTCCAAGTTTCTGGGAGGATTTAATCAAAAGAGAGAAGAAAAATGTCATTTCCAAATGACTTAATACAACTCTTGACAGTATCCTATACAGTGTTTCTAAATGTTCTTAGCAAACTAATAGCAAGTGTTTTTCAATACAATGTAACTTCTCATAACAGTTCTTTTATTCTCCTTCCGCATTTAGCATTTTTCCTGTCCCAATTATTTTTCTTTACCATTAATCAATTATTCCTTTTGCTAACTCTTATTTCTCTAATCTGATTTATATAAGGCATAATCTGTTCAATAGCTCATCCCTATCTTTAGATCATCTATCTCTTCCCATTTTTTTCATGTAGCTAATGTTCTCTTGTTCATTTTTTCATTTATATTCTATTTCTAGCACCTATCATTTGCCTTGTTTCTTCTCTTTGCTTCTCAGTTGCTATAGAGAAGAAGGGGAGGCGAGAAAGAGAACCAACATTCTGAACTCATTCAACCAGCAGGGCACTATGTTAGGTGCTTTATATCTATTGAGCAATTTAATTTTCACAGCAAACATATGAAATATACAGTACATATCTGAATATATAATATATAAACAAGGATTAAAATCTCAGTCTCAAAAATATATCTTATCCAAACTATATATTTATTAAGCGGATAAAACAACATTCAAACTCAGGTCACATACTGGTCAGTTTGTTCATCTCACCTTGCCATTCTCCTACCACTATCACTGGGAAGACCTTAATCATAAACCACTTGTACTGGCTATTTCTATTCCCAGCAGGGTCTGCCTGCCTGTTGAGTGCCACTAGCACCTCCTCTTCCAGACACTGCTACTACCAGGCAGGATATCCAAAGCGTATTGCTATGCCCTAATATTGTTAGAAATTTTTAGTGGAATCTTTCTTTTGGTACATAAGACTAAAACAAAAGTCCATATAGATTTGGGCCTGGAAACAAATCTGAGTGACCACTGCTATGTTAGAAACTAAGATTTTGTAGGAGTCATATGTGTTCACTTATCTCTTTTCTTATCGTGTGTTTTCTTCTAACAGACACATATCTCATTTCCATCATTTAGACTAAAAATTATTAATAACTTATATAATATTATGTGACAGTTGCAGTTATAAGTCATAAAGTGGGGAAATATAGTCCTTAGCTATGATAAATCTCTAGTATATCCTGAAAAGCTACAGAAACTTAAATACGTCTAACCAACACCAATCTACGCCCATTCTGTGTGAGAAATACACAAATAGTCTCTCTTCTCTCAGAGTTAGAAACCGATTAGGACCTTATTATTCTGTTATTTTCAAGATGGATAAACCCCCTTTAAGAAATCTCAAGGATAAAGCAATCAACCAAATTTTAAATGAGAGTGAGTAATGCCACATGTGTGCTGCACACTATAAGTATTTGGTAGCATATTTTTAAAAATTACGTCATTGATTCCAAGCTCTGACAACTCCACAGCTGATTTACCTGTGTCCTAATCAAAGAGCAATTAAAGCATCCTGTGTAAGAAATGATATATCATATGATTGTCCACATGGGCTCAACTTTAAGAATCATCAGCATAATTGACAAAACAATTCTAAATATCAAATATGCAAAAATTGATGGGACAATGACTGGTGTTAAGAGATCATAGGAATCAAAGACATCCAGATACAACTGTACTTGGAGAAAAGCATTGTGGCCAAAGAATTTGGTTCTTTCATCTGATGTACTGGAAAGTCACAATTCACATACCTTTATACCACTTTTTCTCAACACTTTTCCTACAATTTTCTGCAAGTAAGAACTAAGCCTTTGTATTCTATGCACGAACTACAGGATATGAGCACATAGCTACTCCTTTCATCTGAAACCAATACATGTCACACAGCACAAGTGATGGTGGAGATGGACAGCACTGTGGCTCCATATGTGCTGAAAGAATCGAAAATGTGTTGCTGCATTATTAAATTTGTGAGACATTTCTCACACATTTTTCAAACAACTTTTCAGGTATTATCTTGTGAAATAAGTATCCTAAAAAATGTCTCATCATACCTACAGTTTGGACTGTCAGAACTAGCTGTGCCTACTAGAATGAATGCCAGGTTATGGGAATTAAGAGAGAGGATGAGGTCACTGCCAACCTCTCAGAGAATGCCCCAGATTGGAGGGGAAGGGTAGGGCGGGGGAACACATCCTGATGTAGGAGAGAATCAAGGTGCTTTAGCTCCATCCTGGTAGAATTTATGAGGAATAATATTGAATGGGACACTGTGATGATGTCAGGATATCACTCAAATATCCTCATATCCAGATACAAAAAAATTTCCATAGGTTCATTAACTTCTTCATTAATAATGTCATTCATTTACTCATTCACTCACTCATTTTTACTGTGAATTCATTGTCTCAATAGATCACAAAACAAACTATACAGTTACCCAAGTTAAAAACCTAGGTACCATTCCTGATTCCTTTCTTTCCCTCACCTTTCCCTTGCATTCAATTTTCTAGGTGCTAGGTCTACTCACTTCAAATCTCACCACCTCCTCAAGGGACCTTCAGTCATCACCCTGACCTAGAATAGACTCTCACTCTCAGTTTATTTCCATTACATCTCTTTGTTTATATATTTCCTTCTAATTTTTATCACCATCTGTCAGTATCGTGTTTGTTCTTGTTCACGTCCATATTCCCCAAAGTGACCTAAACACAACTTTAAGAATTACGGCTAATGTATACATATTTATTTACGGAATATTTTTGCTAGATGTCTCAAATTCTCAAGTTCTTTAAGAAAGGGCTTTAAGAAAAGCCCAGGACCAGATGGCTTCACAGGCGAATTCTATCAAACATTTAGAGAAGAGCTAACACCTATCCTTCTCAAACTCTTCCAAAATATAGCAAGGGAGGAACACTCCCAAACTCATTCTACAAGGCCACCACCACCCTGATACCAAAACCAGACAAAGATGTCACAAAGAAAGAAAACTACAGGCCAATATCACTGATGAACATAGATGCAAAAATCCTCAACAAAATACTAGCAAACAGAACAGCACATTAAAAGGATCATACATTATGATCAAGTGGGGTTTACCCCAGAAATGCAAGGATTCTTCAATATATGCAAATCAATCAACGTGATACACCATATTAACAAATTGAAGGAGAAAAACCATATGATCATCTCAATAGATGCAGAGAAAGCTTTTGACAAAATTCAACACCCATTTATGATAAAAACCCTCCAGAAAGTAGGCACAGAGGGAACTTTCCTCAACATAATAAAGGCCATATATGACAAACCCACAGCCAACATCGTCCTCAATGGTGAAAAACTGAAACCATTTCCACTAAGATCAGGAACAAGACAAGGTTGCCCACTCTCACCACTATTATTCAACATAGTTTTGGAAATTTTAGCCACAGTGATCAGAGAAGAAAAAGAAATAAAAGGAATCCAAATTGGAAAAGAAGAAGTAAAGCTGTCACTGTTTGCAGATGACATGATACTATACATAGAGAATCCTAAAGATGCTACCAGAAAACTACTAGAGCTAATCAATGAATTTGGTAAAGTAGCAGGATACAAAATTAATGCACAGAAATCTCTTGCATTCCTATACACTAATGATGAAAAATCTGAAAGTGAAATTAAGAAAACACTCCCATTTACCATTGCAACAAAAAGAATAAAACATCTAGGAGTAAACCTACCTAAGGAGACAAAAGACCTGTATGCAGAAAATTATAAGACACTGATGAAAGAAATTAAAGATGATACAAATACATGGAGAGATATACCATGTTCTTGGATTGGAAGAAGCAACATTGCAAAAATGACTCTACTACCCAAAGCAATCTACAGATTCAATGCAATGCCTATCAAACTACCACTGGCATTTTTCACAGAACTAGAACAAAAAAATTCACAATTTGTATGGAAACACAAAAGACCCCAAATAGCCAAAGCAATCTTGAGAAAGAAAAACAGAGCTGGAGGAATCAGGCTCCCTGACTTCAGACTATACTACAAAGCGACAGTAATCAAGACAGTATGGTACTGGCACAAAAACAGAAATATAGATCAATGGAACAGGACAGAAAGCCCAGAGATAAACCCACGCACATATGGTCACCTTATCTTTGAGAAAGGAGGCAAGAATATACAGTGGAGAAAAGACAGCCTCTTCAATAAGTGGTGCTGGGAAAACTGGACAGCTACCTGTAAAAGAATGAAATTAGAACACTCCCTTACACCATACACAAAAATAAACTCAAAATGGATGAAAGACCTAAATGTAAGACCAGACACCATCAAACTCTTAGAGGAAAACATAGGCAGAACACTCCATGACATAAATCACAGCAAGATCCTTTTTGACCCACCTCCTAGAGAAATGGAAATAAAAACAAAAATAAACAAATGGGACCTAATGAAACTTAAAAGCTTCTGCACAGCAAAGGAAACCATAAAGAAGAGGAAAAGACAACCCTCAGAATGGGAGAAAATATTTGCAAATGAAGCAACTGACAAAGGATTAATCTCCAAAACATACAAGCCACCCATGCAGCTCAATATCAAAAAAACAAACAACCCAATCCAAAAATGGGCAGAAGACCTAAATAGACATTTCTCCAAAGAAGGTATACAGATTGCCAACAAACACATGAAAGAATGCTCAACATCATTAATCATTAGAGAAATGTAAATCAAAACTACAATGAGATATCATCTCACACGGGTCAGAATGGTCATCATCAAAAAATCTACAAACAATAAATGCTGGAGATGGTGTGGAGAAAAGCAAACCCTCTTGCACTGTTGGTGGGAATGTAAATTGATACAGCCACTATGGAGAACAGTATGGAGGTTCCTTAAAAAACTAAAAATAGAACTACCATACGACCCAGCAATCCCACTACTGGGCATATACCCTGAGAAAACCATAATTCAAAAAGAGTCATGTACCAAAATGTTCAGTGCAGCTCTATTTACAATAGCCAGGACATGGAAGCAACCTAAGTGTCCATCAACAGATGAATGGATAAAGAAGATGTGACACATATATACAATGGAATATTGCTCAGCCATAAAAAGGAACGAAACTGAGTTATTTGTAGTGAGGTGGATGGACCTAGAGACTGTCATACAGAGTGAAGTAAGTCAGAAAGAGAAAAACAAATACCATATGCTAACACACACACATATATATATATATATATATATATATATATATATATATATATATATAGAATCTAAAAAAAGAAAATGGTCAGAAGAACCTAGGGTCAAGATGGGAATAAAGATGCAGACCTACTAGAGAATGGACCTGAGGATACGGGAAGGGGGAAGGGTAAGCTGGGACAAAGTGAGAGAGTGGCATGGACGTATATACACTACCAAACGCATAAAATAGATAGCTAGTGGGAAGCAGCCTCATAGCACAGGGAGATCAGCTCGGTGCTTTGTGACCACCTAGAGGGGTGTGATAGGGAAGGTGGGAGGGAAGGAGATGCAAGAGGGAAGAGATATGGGGACATATGTATATGTATAACTGATTCACTTTGTTATAAAGCAGAAACTGACATACCATTGTAAAGCAATTATACTCTAATAAAGATGTTAAAAAAAAAGGCTTTAAGGCTGAAATGTTCATTTGGGAGACAAATAAATATGAATAAACCTCTTGAGGGGAAAGTCCTCTGCTTCCTCCATAGGTATAATACTTGAGTCAATGTACACAGAGATGATACCACATCAGATCCCAGTAGCTATGCCTCATTTATTTTTTAATTATAGTAGCAAAGTCAGTAGCAATTGCATATGGAAATACAACATTATGAATTTAGAGTGTTACATATGATGGGAGAGGTGAAAGATAATGGCAATCAAGGAGAAATCATGAACAATCAAGACCCTACTGGGGAAAAACAGGCCCAAAAGTTCATAATGATTTCACTAGATGGGGACTTAGAGGAAAAGGCATTTTATCACCTTGTGATCTAAACAAGTAAGAGCTATACTTGCGCATAGTCATTTATTCAACAAATTTTTTTAGAATTTATATATTATTTATTATTATATGTCTAGTATTTCGGTGATATGATGAGGCATAATTCCTGCCCTGAAGGAATGCATAACTTTGCTTATCATCTGCATTTTCCTTTGCTCTGTTTTCAGCTAATTATAGTGGCTAACATAAGTAAAGGATGTTGATTTTACCTATGTTACAATCTATGAAGAGACTATATAATCTGTCAATTGAAAGCCTTGTTTCTAACAAAAGAAAATTCCTGACAAATTTTTACATACTTGTATAATATAGAATATTTAAAGTAAAATTTATACCCATCTAATTGGAGCCTTAATTTTTACATAGGTCTCTCTAGTGTATTTCAAAATGATAAAAACCTTAGAAATACAGTTGTACATATACATAATAACTCAGCTTCCAATTTGTCAGACTCAAAGGACAATTATAATTACCAACTCTGAAGTGGAAAACAGACATCTGCTAGTCTACTAGGATGAGATAGTGCTTCTAAACTTTTAATGTACAATAGATCACCTCAGGATCTTATCAAAAGGCAGACTCAGTAGGGCTGGAGTATGGCCTGAGACTCTGAATTTCTTATAAGCTCAAAGATTGTCAGTGCTGCTGTGACAGGACCACATGGTGGCTTGGTATTTGGGTAATGACTATTGATTTGGAAACTAAGAAGTTCAGAGGTGGGAACTGTTTTTGCTTATCTGGATAAAGAAATTGCTAAATCCTATTGAAAATAAGTTAAGAAAGAAGGGAACACAAACCAACCAACCAACAAACAACAATAAAAAACTGTGGGTGGATCCACTCTTATAGGAGAGACCTCCTTTCCATCACAAGAAAAGTGGTCACAGATTGTATCCAGAAAATAAATGCTTTTGACAATTTACCTTGTGACTTATTTGAGTGATTTCCCTATAGATCTTCTACTTGGATTTTAGTTTTGATAAGGAAATTTGGATCAGCATCAGAGACACAGAAAGCCCAGAAATGTATCAAAGCAACCTGAGCTGATCATAGCTCTCACTGAACAGCTGCTTCTCTTGCAGAAGCACAGTCACTTCTCTTCCCAAGTTTGTGTATGTTGTCACTCAGCTTTCCCACCAGAGGGGTTTTGTTAAAAGATCCCTGTATAATGACAAATCTCCTGTGACAATATGGAAAGGGATACGTTACTAAAACAGAGAAAAATAGACTGCTAGTGAACTTGGCTAGCATTTTAACACTAAGAGAACTCAGAGCATTCTGTTTTCATGAAGTTGTAGGGGGGTAAATTCTCTGTCCAGAACTAATAACTGCTCATCTGTTAACTGAAATATATAAACATGTATATTCCTTGGATTTGGGGATCCATTCATTCCGCTTCAGAAGCCATAGATATACTTATGCTGTGACTCAAGCACTGTCTTCCCAGTGGAAAGTTAATGGGGTTTGAAATATGATTTGACAAGAGATTTCTGTTTTGTTTTTGCCTCACTCTGAGATGATCAGATTCCTCCTTAGAGAGAAAAATGTGACAACCCAAGAGATCCTGAGTGAAATCAGCCTCTTTGTAAAAAATCCTCTTCTATTAAATAGGGCCATGTTTCTATGTCCTCCAGGGCCATTCTTGTGCTCTTACAATTTTTCACTCACTGTTTTAATAACGTTATTAGGGGACAAAAGCACACAGAGGTGTTGCCTATGAACTCACAAGGACTATCATGGTTTAAAGGTATTTAGAGTACTTACTAGGATTCTCAACTTTCCCATTTTACTTTAAAAGGATCTCCCAGACTAAAGGCAAGAATTCTGAGCAGAGAACCAATACTTTAAGTTCCTATTTATTATGTCATTTTATTATTCGATAAGAGGAAAAAAATCCTTCCAATTTGCTATCCTGAAGAGTATTTTCAGATTTTTCTCTTACCTGGTAAAGACTTTATTTCGCAAAGCTCAAAAATAATGCTTATATCATATTTCTTTGCTTTCTCCAGCAAACCAAATGGCATCTTCCTACTTAAAACAGCAACTAAGGAAATATTTATGCCTTCCATCCAAGAATGTAAAATGTTTCCACATGTTAACCATGTATTTATCAAAAACTCCTCTAGTGAAAAAATAATAATAATAAATAAATTTTAAAAAGGATTATCCCGCTTTTAGGCATTAGAGGACTAAGGTATGTAATTGCCCAAAGTTGTAGAGGTGAATCAGTATCAACTTGAGGCAAAACACAATGCCTGACTCACAGTCTGTTTCAAAAATGTTTATTTCCTAGATTATTTGTGAACTGACTTGAGCCCAAATTCATGCCTTGATAGTCTTTTGGTTGTTGTTGTTAATTTATCTCACTCTTACTTAGGAAGGATTGTATTTCCTAGATGCCATTAGATTCTAATGAGGCTGAGGTTTCTAAGCCTCAGGCTATGTCTCATTTAGACTTTTCTTTCAGAAAGCCTCTCTTTCCATGTGTACTTTCATCTTAATCCACGGATTTATATATAGCTGTAATGGAATTTCACATTTTCCCACAATTTCTCTCCTCCGGTTGTTGCAAGTTAGGGTTGTTAGGTCATAATGGAATAAATGTGACCTTTTTAATGCTATTTTAATACCGAAATACCTTCTTGTCTTGATAGCGTATGGTCAAAAGCTCATGCTTATTGGAAATATCTAATGCAAATTTGTATATGAGTTCTGTTGCTGATTAGATATAATCTTTCTAAAGAACAATTCAAGTGATTGACTTAATTTAATTCATTACCAGTTTTGGGAATCTTTTCTGCTTAGGACCATTAATATTATTAAATATTAAGATTAGAATATTTATTTAGACAACTGCAAATATTTCAGGATAATATAAAATGAGATACTGGAATTTAACTTGCTCTGTTGACTAAACTAGAGAATATCCATTTTGATGGAAATGTACTGTGCTGTGGAGAAAAAAAAGGGACCTTAGTTCCAATCAAAACGTTTCTGTTAATCAACTTATGGAACTGGTGAAAGTTATCAAACTTTTTATTTTTCTACTTTACATGTTAAATTTAGACTTAGACAAAACTTGCAAAAATAGTACAGAGGATTCCTGTATATTCCCCATTCTGCTTTTTCTAATGCAAGCACCACGTGTAACCATAATACAATTTTAAAAACCAGGAAATATTGGTACAATATTATTAACTACATTGTAGATTTTATTCAAATTCCACCAGTTTTTTTACTAGGTCTTTTTTTCCCATTATGTTTTTCCATGTCTTCTTTTTATTCAAGAAACCTAATCTTAACCCCACACTGCATTTAGTTGTTATTTCTCTTTGCTCCTCTCCAATGTGTGACTTTGCTTTCTTATTCCTTTTCTTTCACAATCTTGGCATTTTGGAAGAGTCCTCATCATTTATTTTGTACGGTGTTCCTCAAGTTAGGTTTGTCTGATATTTTGTCGTAACTAAAATCAGGTCATAATTTTTAGGGGTGAAAAACCACCACAGAAATGATGCTGAGTCTCATTTATTCCATTCTTAAAGCAAGGTAAATTAAAATGAAGCTTTTTGATATATCTATCTTCTACTATTTTATTCTGCTTTGCTGTTTTTACTTGTTTGTACTGTTAAAATATGTCTTCATTGGACTAGAAAATGACATTTAAGGCAAAAAATATTTTAATATTCTTATTTCCTTCTGGTGAAGAAACACTACTTAATTATTCAACTTCACCTATGCTTAACACACTCTAGGCAATTTTTTAAAACACTAAAATGATGGTTTTTTTCAAGAAACTCAGCTTTTAAGAAAACACATCCAGTGATTTTAGGAGCCATGTCATAAAAGAAAGTTAGCTTAGTTCACCTAAACTATAGCATGACTATGTAGTATCTTTCCTTTTTCAATAGTCTATTATGCTTTATAGGCTTCTTCTAAATATTTGCTGTGTATACCATTTCTATTTTTAAATGGATCTTTTGGCCATTGTCAGTTTGGTCTTATATCACTTTATTTAGCATATCTGAAATGAGTATTATTTACTATTATAATATATCTCAACAAATACATTACCTTTTGGAGAGAGATACAGATATTGTTAGCATTCCATTAGGCAAGAATTGTTAATAACTAACAATAATTGAGCATGAAGAAATTTTCAACGGTTATGAATAATGCCTATAAATAATTATAGGCATTACAAATGCTTGCAATATAAATAATGCCTAAATAATTTTTGAAGTCTACATAGAAATCCAAAAAGCTTCAAACATCTGTGTCTAAATTTAAGAGAATAAATATTCTATTTTGAGTGGAAGGAGAACCCCAAACACCTGCAAAAGATTCTAGGAAAATGTAGGGTGTTTCTGAATCTGTTCTTGCTATTCTCATTCTTTCCCTTCCCTCTCCCTCCTTTCCTTCCTTCTCTCCTTCGCTCCAGTTTTACTGAAAAAGACATTACAGACAATTATAATACAGAAAGTGTGATAATAGAGTTATGCAGAAGACACTATAGAAACATTAAAAAAGGAATATTTTATTTTACCTGAAACCCTCAGCTGACTGTCACTGCTGAATATTAAGGCGAGAGAAGGCTATAATAGGGATGAAGAGAGTAACTTTTATAGAATTCTTCATTGAAACTTGTAGATGAACGTTTACTCTTTGGGGCATGGCAAACTTCCAGCATTCATATACACAACTGATTACAGCAAAAAGTCTTATGGCCAATCTTTACCTACACTGCATGTGTGTTAACCAGAAGTAGCAGGATGATTTGACTATGTAACCCATTTACAAACTACATCCATCCTGGCTTTACTATAAAAGTGATCTGCCTGCTTATTAATAGTATTGATAGCTATCTATTTATTTTAACACAACTATGTGACATAACAAAGCTGAAAACTTTAAGTACATTATCTCAATTAATTCTCACAAAACCACAATGAGATGAATATCATTATGATGGCAATTTTACAGAAGAGGGATTGAACTTGGAGAGTTAGGGGAAACTTCCCAGAGTTGCACATCATTAAAGCATCAGAGTTGATATTTGAGTGAAGATAATCTGACGACAAAGATTGTCTTGATAATAAACATAAGTTAAAGATACCTTTTCTTCACCAAAAAAGCAAGTGTACTTACAATGGGTACAATCATGGTACCTAAACTCATGAGTTTTTGGGTTCACCAGATTCAAAAATTTTAAATTTTGGGCTTGGTAGGGAAAAGATAACTTTAAAAATCAGACATTTTTGTTAGTTTCTTCAGGCAAATTAAAGATAAGCAATGTGATGGAGAAAGAAAGGCATTTATATGCAAATCAAAACCACAGTGAGATATCACCTCACACCAGTCAGAATGGCTATCATCAAAAAGTCTACAAATAATAAATTCTGGAGGGTATGTGGAGAAAAGGGAACCCTCCTACACTGTTGGTGGGAATGTAAATTGGTGCAGTCACTATGGAAAACAGTATGGAGCTTCCTTAAAAAACCTAAAAATAGAGCTACCATGTGATCCAGATATCCCATTCCTGGGCATAAATCTGGAAAAGATGAAAAGTCTAATTCGAAAAGATACATGCATCCCAATGTTCATATCAGCACTATTTACAATAGCCAAGACATGGAAATAACCCAAATGACCACCAACAGATAGTTGGTTTAAGAAGATGTGATATACACACACACACACACACACACACACACACTGATACTTATAACTTATGTTTATTATGAAGACAATCTTTGTCATCAGATTATCTTCACTCAAATATCAACTCTGATGCTTTAATAATAATGGGATATTATTCAGACATAATGAAATAATGCCATTTGCAGCAAAATAGATACACCTAGAGAATATCATACTAAGTGAAGTAAGTCAGATGGAGAAAGACAAATATTATATGATATCACTTATATGTGGAATCTAAAAAATAATACAAATGAATCTATATATAAAACAGACACAGACTCACAGACATAAAAAACAAACTTATGGTTACCAAAGGAAAAACGGAAGGGAGAGGGATAAATTAGGAGTATGGAATTAACAGATACAAACTACTATACATAAAATAGCTAAGCAACAAGGATTTACTGTATAGCACAGGGAACTATAATCAATATCTTGTAATAACCTATACTGGAAAATAATCTGAAAAGTATACATTTCTATATAACAATCACTTTGCTGAATACCTGAACCTAACAAAATACTGTAAATCAACTATACTTCAATAAAAAAAGAACAGAAAAGCATTTATAAGAAATAAAGAGGAGAAATAAATTTGCATTAGAGAATTCAAAAGTCAAAATCTCACTTTAGCCTGATTGACTTACTTTCCATTTTTTAAGCTCTCAAAATGCAGACTGTTCAGGATTTTGTCTCTGTAATTTTAGGAGGAGCTCAGAGAAAATCATTAACTCTCACAAAGATAGTTAATACAGGATCACTCAATTTTGATGTATGTATATGATTTTCATGTGAAAGCACGAAATCACAGTGTTTCATCATCAAATACTTAAGTATTACAGTGAAATTTTCTCTTTGCCCAGAATGCGAGGATATAAAGTAAAGCCATACTTCCTCAGCACCAGCTTGCTCTTGTCACCAGGTTCACAGATGGTTACAGGGTTCCTTATTCCTTCTCATTGGGGGAAGACTGCATTTCCATTATTTGCATACATTATCTGTATTAGTGAGAAAGGAATGGCCTGAACTTCTCTAAAGTAGGTGAACAGCTTCTTTGAAAAGATAATTCAGGATTCATGACACACTTAAACCCCAGGCTTTCTACCTGGTCCTGCAAGTTGAAAGACCTTTACATTTTCAAGAACTATTTTTTTGCTAGGAGTCCATCCAAATTATCCAATATCCTGTGCCCTTAGATCAAACATATATGGAACAATATTAAAACTTTCTTGGGAAAAAACCTTAAGGAGAAATAAATTGATTAAAAACTGCAATAAATAAAGATTGTTACAGTTAGAAATAGTTGATATACTCATTTCTTGGGTCTCATGTCAAATATAAACTTTGCTGCAATTCCCTATCTTAAGGCTTCATTCAGCCTATAGGTTGCCTTCACATCTAAAAGTCATTGCACATTTATTGATTACCTACTCCATGACTTTGCTATACAGAGATTAAAAAGATAAGTGAAATATGATATCTACCAGCACAAAGCTTACAATCCGGTAATGGTAGGAATAATAAGATAGATACACAAAATACAAAGCAAAGAAGGTAAATGGCTTAAGAAAAATCCAAGTAAAGAATAATCTAGACTCCCTCTTGCGAGAGCACCAGAATCACCACTGGCTGCTGGACAATCATTGACAGGAAGACCCTGGACTTCACCAAGGAGGATACCCCGCGTCCAAGGACAGAGGAGAAGCCACAGTGAGACGGTAGGAGGGGCGCAATCAGAGTAAAATCAAATCCCATAACTGCTGGGTGGGTGACTCACAGACTGGTGAACACTTATACCACAGAAGTCCACCCACTGGAGTGAAGGTTCTGAGCCCCACGTCAGGCTTCCCAACCTGGGGGTCCGGCAACGGGAGGAGGAATTCCTAGAGAATCAGACTTTGAAGCCTAGAGGGAATTGATTGCAGGACTTTGACAGGACTGGGGGAAACAGAGACCCCACTCTTGGAGGGCACACACAAAGTAATGTGTGCATCGGGACCCAGGGGAAGGAGCAGTGACCCTGGGGGAGACTGAACCGGACCTACCTGCTGGTGTTGGGGGGTCTCCTGCAGAGGCGAGTGGTGGCTCTGTTTCACCGTGGGGATAAGGACCCTGGCAGCAGAGGCTCTGGGAAGTTCTCCTTGGCGTGAGCCCTCCCAGAGTCTGCCATTGACCCCACCAAAGAGCACCGGTAGGCTCCAGTGTTGGGTTGCCTCAGGCAAAACAACCAACAGGGAGGGAACCCAGCCCCACCCATCAACAGTCAAGTGGATTAAGGTTTTACTGAGCTCTGACCGCCACAGCAACAGGGAGGGAACCCAGCCCCACCCATCAACAGTCAAGTGGATTAAGGTTTTACTGAGCTCTGACCGCCACAGCAACAGTCAGCTCTACCCACCACCAGAGCCTCCCATCAAGCCTCTTAGATAGCCTCAACCACCAGAGGGCAGACAACAGAAGCAAGAAAAACTACGATCCTACAGCCTGTGGACCAAAAACCACAGTTACAGAAAGATAGAGAAGATGAAAAGGCAGAGGGCTATGCACCAGATGAAGGAACAAGAAAAAACCCCAGAAAAACAACTAAATGAAGTGGAGATAGGCAACCTTCCAGAAAAAGAATTCAGAATAATGATAGTGAAGATGATCCAGGACCTCGGAATAAGAATGGAGGCAAAGATTGAGAAGATGCAAGAAATGATTAACAAAGACCTAGAAGAATTAAAGAACAAACAAACAGAGATCACCAATACAATAACTGAAATGAAAACTACACTAGAAGGAATCAATAGCAGAATAACTGAGGCAGAAGAACGGATAAGTGACCTGGAAGACAGAATGGTGGAATTCACTGCTGCAGAACAGACTAAAGAAAAAAGAATGAAAAGAAATGAAGACAGCCTAAGAGACCTCTGGGACAACATTAAACGCAACAACATTCGCATTATAGGGGTCCCAGAAGGAGAAGAGAGAGAGAAAGGACCAGAGAAAATATTTGAAGAGATTATAGTCGAAAACTTCCCTAACATGGGAAAGGAAATAGCCACCCAAGTCCAGGAAGCGCAGAGAGTCCCATACAGAATAAACCCAAGGAGAAACACGCCGAGACACATAGTAATCAAAGTGGCAAAAATTAAAGACAAAGAAAAATTATTGAAAGCAGCAAGGGAAAAACGACAAATAACATACAAGGGAACTCCCATAAGGTTAACAGCTGATTTCTCAGCAGAAACTCTGCAAGCCAGAAGGGAGTGGCATGATATACTTAAAGTGATGAAAGGGAAGAACCTACAACCAAGATTACTCTACCCGGCAAGGATCTCATTTAGATTTGATGGAGAAATCAAAAGCTTTGCAGACAAGCAAAAGCTAAGAGAATTCAGCACCACCAAACCAGCTCTACAACAAATGCTAAAGGAACTTCTCTAAGTGGGAAACACAAGAGAAGAAAAGGACCTACAAAGACAAATCCAAAACAATTAAGAAAATGGTCATAGGAACATACATATCGGTAATTACCTTAAACGTGAATGGATTAAATGCCCCAACCAAAAGACATAGACTGGCTGAATGGATACAAAAACAAGACCCATATATATGCTGTCTACAAGAGACCCACTTTAGACCTAGGGACACATACAGACTGAAAGTGAGGGGATGGAAAAAGATATTCCATGCAAATGGAAATCAAAAGAAAGCTGGAGTAGCTATACTCATATCAGATAAAATAGACTTTAAAATAAAGAATGTTACAAGAGACAAGGAAGGACACTACATAATGATCCAGGGATCAATCCAAGAAGAAGATATAACAATTATAAATATATATGCACCCAACATAGGAGCACCTCAATACATAAGGCAACTGCTAACAGCTATAAAAGAGGAAATCGACAGTAACACAATAATAGTGGGGGACTTTAACACCTCACTTACACCAATGGACAGATCATCCAAAATGAAAATAAATAAGGAAACAGAAGCTTTAAATGACACAATAGACCAGATAGATTTAATTGATATATATAGGACATTCCATCCAAAAACAGCAGATTACACGTTCTTCTCAAGTGCGCACGGAACATTCTCCAGGATAGATCACATCTTGGGTCACAAATCAAGCCTCAGTAAATTTAAGAAAATTGAAATCATATCAAGCATCTTTTCTGACCACAACGCCATGAGATTAGAAATGAATTACAGGGAAAAAAACGTAAAAAGGACAAACACATGGAGGCTAAACAATACGTTACTAAATAACCAAGAGATCACTGAAGAAATCAAAGAGGAAATCAAAAAATACCTAGAGACAAATGACAATGAAAACACGACGACCCAAAACCTATGGGATGCAGCAAAAGCGGTTCTAAGAGGGAAGTTTATAGCTATACAAGCCTACCTAAAGAAACAAGAAAAATCTCAAGTAAACAATCTAACCTTACACCTAAAGAAACTAGAGAAAGAAGAACAAACAAAACCCAAAGTTAGCAGAAGGAAAGAAATCATAAAGATCAGAGCAGAAATAAATGAAATAGAAACAAAGAAAACAATAGCAAAGATCAATAAAACTAAAAGTTGGTTCTTTGAGAAGATAAACAAAATTGATAAGCCATTAGCCAGACTCATCAAGAAAAAGAGGGAGAGGACTCAAATCAATAAAATCAGAAATGAAAAAGGAGAAGTTACAACAGACACCACAGAAATACAAAGCATCCTAAGAGACTACTACAAGCAACTTTATGCCAATAAAATGGACAACCTGGAAGAAATGGACAAATTCTTAGAAAGGTATAACCTTCCCAGACTGAATCAGGAAGAAACAGAAAATATGAACAGACCAATCACAAGTAATGAAATTGAAACTGTGATTAAAAATCTTCCAACAAACAAAAGTCCAGGACCAGATGGCTTCACAGGTGAATTCTATCAAACATTTAGAGAAGAGCTAACACCCATCCTTCTCAAACTCTTCCAAAAAATTGCAGAGGAAGGAACACTCCCAAACTCATTCTATGAGGCCACCATCACCCTGATACCAAAACCAGACAAAGACACTACAAAAAAAGAAAATTACAGACCAATATCACTGATGAATATAGATGCAAAAATCCTCAACAAAATACTAGCAAACAGAATCCAGCAACACATTAAAAGGATCATACACCACGATCAAGTGGGATTTATCCCAGGGATGCAAGGATTCTTCAATATACGCAAATCAATCAATGTGATACACCATATTAACAAATTGAAGAATAAAAACCATATGATCATCTCAATAGATGCAGAAAAAGCTTTTGACAAAATTCAACACCCATTTCTGATAAAAACTCTCCAGAAAGTGGGCATAGAGGGAACCTACCTCAACATAATAAAGGCCATATATGACAAACCCACAGCAAACATCATTCTCAATGGTGAAAAACTGAAAGCATTTCCTCTAAGATCAGGAACGAGACAAGGATGTCCACTCTCACCACTATTATTCAACATAGTTCTGGAAGTCCTAGCCACGGTAATCAGAGAAGAAAAAGAAATAAAAGGAATACAAATTGGAAAAGAAGAAGTAAAACTGTCACTGTTTGCCGATGACATGATACTATACATAGAGAATCCTAAAACTGCCACCAGAAAACTGCTAGAGCTGATTAATGAATATGGTAAAGTTGCAGGATACAAAATTAATGCACAGAAATCTCTTGCATTCCTATACACTAATGATGAAAAATCTGAAAGAGAAATTATGGAAACACTCCCATTTACCATTGCAACAAAAAGAATAAAATACCTAGGAATAAACCTACCTAGGGAGACGAAAGACCTGTATGCAGAAAACTATAAGACACTGATGAAAGAAATTAAAGATGATACCAACAGATGGAGAGATATACCATGTTCTTGGATTGGAAGAATCAACATTGTGAAAATGAGTATACTACCCAAAGCAATCTACAGATTCAATGCAATCCCTATCAAATTACCAATGGCATTTTTTACGGAGCTAGAACAAATCATCTTAAAATTTGTATGGAGACACAAAAGACCCCGAATAGCCAAAGCAGTCTTGAGGGAAAAAAATGGAGCTGGAGGAATCAGACTCCCAGACTTCAGACTATACTACAAAGCTACAGTAATCAAGACAGTATGGTACTGGCACAAAAACAGAAACATAGATCAATGGAACAAGATAGAAAGCCCAGAGATTAACCCACGCACCTATGGTCAACTAATCTATGACAAAGGAGGCAAAGATATACAATGGAGAAAAGACAGTCTCTTCAATAAGTGGTGCTGGGAAAACTGGACAGCTACATGTAAAAGAATGAAATTAGAATACTCCCTAACACCATACACAAAAATAAACTCAAAATGGATTAGAGACCTAAATATAAGACTGGACACTATAAAACTCTTAGAGGAAAACATAGGAAGAACACTCTTTGACATAAATCACAGCAAGATCTTTTTTGATCCACCTCCTAGAGTAATGGAAATAAAAACAAAAATAAACAAATGGGACCTAATGAAACTTCAAAGCTTTTGCACAGCAAAGGAAACCATAAACAAGACGAAAAGACAACCCTCAGAATAGGAGAAAATATTTGCAAATGAATCAACGGACAAAGGATTAATCTCCAAAATATATAAACAGCTCATTCAGCTCAATATCAAAGAAACAAACACCCCAATCCAAAAATGGGCAGAAGACCTAAATAGACATTTCTCCAAAGAAGACATACAGATGGCCACGAAGCACATGAAAAGATGCTCAACATCACTAATTATTAGAGAAATGCAAATCAAAACTACAATGAGGTATCACCTCACTCCTGTTAGAATGGGCATCATCAGAAAATCTACAAACAACAAATGCTGGAGAGGGTGTGGAGAAAAGGGAACCCTCTTGCACTGTTGGTGGGAATGTAAATTGATACAGCCACTATGGAGAACAGTATGGAGGTTCCTTAAAAAACTAAAAATAGAATTACCATATGACCCAGCAATCCCACTACTGGGCATATACCCAGAGAAAACCGTAATTCAAAAAGACACATGCACCCGAATGTTCATTGCAGCACTATTTACAATAGCCAGGTCATGGAAGCAACCTAAATGCCCATCAACAGACGAATGGATAAAGAAGTTGTGGTACATGTATACAATGGAATATTACTCAGCCATAAAAAGGAACGAAATTGAGTCATTTGTTGAGACATGGATGGACCTAGAGACTGTCATACAGAGTGAAGTAAGTCAGAAAGAGAAAAACAAATATCGTATATTAATGCATGTATGCGGAACCTAGAAAAATGGTACAGATGAGCCAGTTTGCAGGGCAGAAGTTGAGACACAAATGTAGAGAATGGTCATATGGACACCAAGGGGGGAAAACTGCGGTGAGGTGGGGATGGTGGTGTGCTGGATTGGGCAATTGGGATTGACATGTATACACTGATGTGTATGAAACTGATGCCTAATAAGAACCTGCAGTATAAAAAAACAAACAAAACAACTAATACTAAACTTTCATTGGGTTATTTGTATGGAAATATGTTAATATAAAGGTTTCAGACATTACATGAAATTTCTAAAAATCTTATATTTGTATTTGTATGGAAATATGTATGGAAATATGTTAATATAAATGTTTCAGACATTACATGAAATTTCTAAAAATCTTATATTTGTATTTGTATGGAAATATGTATGGAAATATGTTAATATAAATGTTTCAGACATTACATGAAATTTCTAAAAATCTTATATGTTCTGGTATAATGTTATAAGTAATAATCCTAGTTATTACTTTAAAATGTATATCTCAGAAATAACTAATTTTCTTGTCAACTGCATTATTATGAACTTTCATCAAATCTTTAACCGTGGTCATTTTTAAGTCTTTTGTCATTTACAGACAGTTCTGGGTGTACTCTGATGATTTTGCAAATATGTTCCTATAAAAGGGTTTCATCTTCAAGAAATTCATGGAAAAGACTCTGACAAGTACAGGTTTCTGGTAACTGACTGTACTGCTGAACTGAATGAATAAGCATTTTCAGAACTCTAATGAAAAACTGATGAACTCATAAAAGTGCTAACAAAAGATCAAGATGAAAAAAAAAATTAATTACATGGGACTGAGTGAACTGATGAGGATGAGTATAATTTTTGTGACTTTCTGTCTGAATTTAAAAAAAAAAAAATCCCACAAGGACTCAGAGGCAAAGAATATACAAATCAATTTTCACTGCAAAGTAAAGGAGCTGTTACAGTGGAGGATTACTGGACTGAATGTCAATATTATGACATAGTATGAGTGTGTTTCATGTTTGGTAATTGCAATCATTGTTGCTTTTGTTGTGGTCATCCATGTACAATGCTTGGTGTCAGTCTATTTATGTCTTGTAAAAATAAAATACAGTGTGTGTGTGTGTGAATAAAAAAAAAAAAAAAAAAAAAAGAATAATCTAGATATATAGAGAGACAGAGGCAAAGAGAGAAAATAAGTCTGGGGTAGCTGTAAGAAACTTCCTGAATGAGGAGGTGTTTAAGATTAATTTTAAGGGACTTTGACAAGTAAGAAAGAAAGGAAGGAAGGAAGGAAGGGATTTTAGAGATCAGGAAGGGAAGGGAGAAAAGTGAGAAAGTACAGAATACAGGTATGTTCACATCCTTTGAAGAGTAGAGAGCATAGGTCAGATAGGTGATAAAATTAAAAAGGCATTAGTAATCATTTATAGGACTTGGTAGTTGATAGTGTAGAAGGAAAAACTAAAAATAAATTTGTGATTTAAAACCTACGTGTGTAAAGGTGGTTTTATTTAAAGAAAGAAGCAAGATAGGATAATGCGATGATTTTAGGAGCAGGAAAGTGATATATGCTTTTATGAAAATGTTGAGATTAAAGTACCTCCTTGAACATTTGTCTTCTGAATTATGATTTAGACCTTAAAAAAGATTGTAAAGAGTATAAGAGTTGGAGTTATAAGACTTGGTATCAAATCCTGGATCTTCTAATTTGTATGTCCTTAGATGTGTCACAAGCTCTTTGAGCATCATTTTATTCACTGTTAGAAATGGAGATTAAAAGTGCTTTGCAATCTACAAAATTCAACAAATCCAAGATGTTCCTGTTGTCTGCATAAACGTAATAGTTGAAGCTATTATTAAAAGGACAGCCTATAAGAGGTCTGAAGAGGGGTTAGTGCAACTGCCATGTTTGATAAATTAAAAAAGGAATTCTAACCATCACATGTAATTTTGTTTGTTGATACCTGATTTTATAGTTTCATGACACACATATGCATACCTGGCACAATACATTGTTTGACTTTACTTGATTTTGAACTTTTTAAAAAGGGTGCCATATACTATATAGTCTTCTAAGACGTGCTTTACTAACTTCAGATTATGATGCTAAGATTCATCCATGATTTTTAATTACAGATAATTTTTTATTGCTACATGGTATTCCATTTTACGAAAATTCCATAATGTAGTCATCCATTCCACTGTTTATACACATTTTTGTTGTTTCCAAGGTTTTTTTTTCTTTTTGCTACTATAAACAGTGACACAATGAATATTTTTGTTATGTCTTCCAGCACATACATGCAAGAATCATATGTCCAGGTATGTTCAACTCTAGAAAACAAAGTTAAATTGATTTCTAAAATAGTTTTATCATTTTAAACTCTTACCAGCAATGTGTAAAAGATCCATATCCTCTCTAAACCACGGTTCCATCAAATTTCTTAAATTCCACTGATGAGTGATGAATAATAGTATCTCACTGTGTTCTTTTATTGACGTTCTTCCAATTACTAGTAAAGTTTGATGACTCTTCATATTTTTATTAGCTATATACATCTTTTGTGACATGTCTATTAATATTTTTGACCATTTTTATTGTTAACATTTTTCTATTTTAATGTATGGGGTCTCTCTATGTATACTTCATTACAGTCTTTGCTGACTATAAGAATTTCAAGTAACTTTTCATACTCTCTTCACTGTCTTTAAAGTGCCTTTTGAGAAACAAATGTTTAATTTAATTTGCACACCATCTGTTGGTTCTTTTTTTTTTTGATTTTTGTGCTTTTGAGTCATACTGACTGAAGGTCAGAAAGACATGTACCTGTATTTTCTTCTGAAACTTTTAAACTTTACCTTTCGCTCTTTAAAAATTTTAATCCATACAAAGCTAATTTTTGTATACTGTGTGAGGTAGAAAACCGATCTTATTTTTTTCTTTATTAACGAACCATCTCTAGCTCTATTTATTGAATATTTCTTCTCTTTTTCAGTGATCTGTCCAAGTACCTCAGTCATCCATCGAAGCTCAGCCTAAAGCCGAGTCTTTCCTTGGATCTCTCTTTTGTCCCTGTTGTTGATTTTGTCTTCTCCTCACAGCAGCATCATTCTGCCTTAACTGAAGTATGACATGTAGGGCAATTCCTCCCTCCTTTTCTTTCTTTTAAATTAACGCATATGAACCTATTTTGTACTGGTATTATTCAAACCTTTTACAAATATTAACTCATTTAATGCTCAAAACAACCTTATAAGGTAGGTACTTTGTTCCAATTTTACAGATGAGGAAATTGAGGCATAGAGAAGTTAAGTAACATTTTTAAGATCACACAGTGAGTAAGTGCCAAAGTTGAGATTGTAAACCAGGCAGTCTGGCTCCAGAGTCCATTATTATCATTAATCATAGTATATTAATGATATCACTAGATTATCATTATCATCATTTTCAAATGATATAAGAACATGAGAGACATTCAGTGTTAGCTCAGCATTGTAGAGAAGTAGGATAACAACATATTTTGCAAAGGTCTTTTCAGAATTTGACCGAGATCACTTACACATTTCATGTGTTTGAGGGGAATCAATGGAAAAGACAGTTTTGTTCAGATAATGCATTTATCTAAGTATGATCCTGAATCTGGACATGCTAAAAATATTTGTGGGCTCCTTTTAACACCTGAGTCATAAAATGCAGTGTTTACTATGGAACTGGACTCCATGTTTCAAAACATACTTGTGGGAATTCACTATAAGTATAACAGAAAATTGAGAAAACCAGTAAGTGTTTTCTGAAATATATATCCACATTATCAGTGGGCAGCTTTGCTGACAGACTAGAATCTTCTGGAAACGTACAACATTCACTCCCCATCTGTTGTCTCCCGACATTGTTTAACCATCAAGTGTCAGAATGAACAGCATGAGTTGGTCTCATCTCACCCCTTCATTTGCCATGAAATCACAAGCCTGTAAATAGACCCCCAAAAAGGAACTTCCAGTCCCAGGATGACATTCTTACCTGCACGTGGCTTTAGGTGATTCAGCTCTGCCAGGGATGCTGTGAGAGCCAGCCACAGTACCTCTGCTCTCATCCACAGAGTACATTGTCAGTCCTGGAACTGGCACAGCTCGCTGCAAAGCAGAGAAAATTTTATGCTTATTTCACAATACTTTTCCCTTTGTCTGACTTTCATTAGATCCCAGAGCCATTTTCCCTCTTGGGAACACATTTTAAAAATTGGTAGAAGCCAATGAGAAAATGATTCAAATAATAGAGAAGCCACCGCAATGAGAAGCCCGCTCACTGCAACTAGAGAAAGCCAGTGAGCAGCAACGAAGACCCAACACAGCCAAAAATTAAAAAATTAAAATTTCAATACAAATTATGAGAAAAAAAAGATACTCTCTTTTTACCTTTTCTTCTTAGGATATGTCTGTTTCATAAAGCACCTATATCATCTGCTGAAAAGACTGTCTTCATTTATCTCACTAAAATATATTCTATGTCTTGGCCAAAATCTCAAAGCTATTCTCTCAGTGAGTTCAAATACTGATATTCAGATTACAGGATAGAGATACTCAGAATACTTTGTCTGTAATATCCAGATATAAGTTTACATCATTCGTAAGTCCTACCCATTGAATTTCAGGTACATTTTAACAATTACATGACACTTTATATTCTAAGCATTTTCAAATTTATTATCATCTTTAATAATCACAATAACTCTGTGTGTATGTATGCTTGAGTACACAAAGAAGATAGATATAATTGTCTCCATGTTCTAGATGAGTAAACTAAGGTTCAGGGACGTTTTGTGATTTACCTAAAGTTACTCTGTTGGTAAGAGACATATTAACAATTTAAATCCAGATTTTCTCACTCCAAGTCTATGACCTCTTCCTCTACTTTCTAACCTCCCTCCTACTGTGATATCGATAATGAAGAATAGCAGATGAACTTGTCTTTACCTTTCTAAAATGCATGATCTTGCCCACTGGTGTTTTCTCAATTAAAGAAATACATTTCCTTAGCTATTGGCTGTGTCCACTTTTATTTGAATTCAGGTGTTAACATTTAGATCATTGTTAGCTCCTTTCCCAACCTTTGCTTCACAACATGGCAAAGCCCCAAAGTTTGAGTTAATGACTTGAAAGTGTGAAGTCAGTGGCTTTATGGAAGAAGGGGTAAAAAGAAGTTGGACTGAACAAGGTTAGTCACTGTTTTACAAAGTCATCTTTTAAAAGCAGGAATCCTGGCCCCCTAATATGAAAACTAAGTGAGAATTTAGATTTTAATTATAGACTTCTTCAAAGTTCACTCTTTGTGTTAACCCAATAGGAAGCAGCTTTTTATAGATACCAATTAATTCACTTTCTTTAACACTCCAAACTGAACAATCACTTTCATGATTTTTTTTTTGTATTATTAAAAGAAGTTTCCTTTTGAGCTACTGCTATAATAAACAAGGTAATGCTTCAATTGAATTGAAAGTTATAGAAAAATCTAAACCCCCTGGGCTCAGGGCTCAAGGAATTTAACTTACTGTGAATAGTGACTGTCAGAGTGACACAGAGGAATAAACAAAGAATCGGTAACCATGGAGCCCAGAGAACCAGCAATTCCATTTGTCTTGACCTAGATATTGATACACAATGGTCTGGAAGTCATCTGCAGAGGTTCCAATCCCAGCTGTCCTACGAATCACTGTGTAACCTTTTCAAGGACATGCTTTCCTCTGAGCCTTGGTTTCCTTCATCTGTAAAGTGAAAATTGATACATAATGACTCTAAGATTCTTTGCAGTGTTAATATTGTAAGATTCCAAATGATTATGAAGAGAGCAATTTCAAAAGATCTCAGTAATAAACAAATGGGACCTAATCAAACTTACAAGCTTTTGTACAGCAAAGGAAACCATAAACAAAATGAAAAGACAATCTACAGAATGGGAAAAAATATTTGCAAACGATGTGACTGACAAGGGCTTAATTTCCAAAATATACAAACAGCTCACACAACTCAACAACAAAAGAAACAAACAACCCAATCGAAAAATGGGCAGAAGACCTAAATAGACATTTCTCCAAAGAAGAAATACAGATGTCTAACAGGCACATGAAAAGATGCTCAACATCGCTAATTATTAGAGAAATGCAAATCAAAACTACAATGAGGTACCACTTCACACTGGTCAGAATGGCCAGCATTAAAAAGTCTACAAATAACAAGTGCTGTAGAGGGTGTAGAGAAAAGGGAACCCTCCTACGCTGTTGGTCGGAATGTAAGTTGCTGCAGCCACTGTGGAAAATAGTACGGAGGTTCCTCAGAAAACCAAAAATAGAGTTACAATATGATCCAGCAATCCCACTCCTGGGCACAGATCCAGACAAAACTATAATTCAAAAATATACATGCACCCCTATGTTCATAGCAGCACTATTCACAGTAGCCAAGACATGGAAACAACCTAAATGCCCATCAACAGAGGAATGGATAAAGAAGATGTGGTACATATATACAATGGAATACTACTCAGCCATAAAAAAAGAATGAAATATTGCCATTTGCAGCAACATGGGTACCACTAGAGATTATAATACTAAGTGAAGTAAGTCAGAAAGAGAAAGACAAATACCATATGATATCACTTATATGTGGTATCTAAAATATGACATAAATGAAACTGTCTATGAAACAGAAACAGAATCACATAGAGAACAGACCAGTGATTGCCAAGGGGGAGAGCTGCCAAGCAAATGTAAACTTTTATATAGAGAATGGATAAACAACAAGGTCTTACTGTATAGCACAGATGACTATATTCAATATCCTATGATAAACCATAATGGAAAAGAATATTTATAAAAGAGAATGTATGTGTATGTATAACTGAATCACTTTGCTCTACAGTGGAAATTAACACAACATTGTAAATTGACTATACTTCAATTTTAAACAAATATTGATTAATTAAAAAAATATTGATTAATTTAAAAAATAAAATAAAAAGATCTCAGTAGTGATTAAACAAGGTGGAAAAAATAGTATCAATGGGAGCTGGAAATACACAACTGCAGATGTGAAGCCTTTTAAAAATTTATTTTGGGCTTCCCTGGGGGCGCAGTGGTTGAGAATCTGCCTGCCAGTGCAGGGAACACGGGTTCGAGCCCTGGTCTGGGAAGATCCCACATGCCGCGGAGCAACTGGGCCCGTGAGCCACAACTACTGAGCCTGTGCGTCTAGAGCCTGTGCTCCACAACAAGAGAGGCCACGATAGTGAGAGGCCCGCGCACCGCGATGAAGAGTGGCCCCCCGGCTCGCTGCAACTAGAGAAAGCCCTCGCAGAGGAACAAAGACCCAACACAGCCAAAAATAAAATAAATTTATTAAAAAACAAAAAATTATTTTTCCCCATGAGTAGGGCTGGTGTTGCTAAGGGAGTATTTGTCAGACTCTAGGCATCATTTCATTTTGATTAAACGTTTGTGATGGGGGCTTCCCTGGTGGTGGTGCAGTGGTTAAGAATCCACCTGCCAATGCAGAGGACACGGGTTCAAACCCTGGTCTGCGAAGATCCCACATGCCGCGGAGCAACGAAGTCCGTGTGCCACAACTACTGAGCCTGCACTCTACAGCCCGTGCACCGCAACAAGAGAGGCCACCGCAATGAGAAGCCCACTCACCGCAACGAAAAGTAGCCCTCGCTCGCCACAACTAGAGAAAGCCCGCGCGCAGCAACAAAGACCCAATGCAGCCCAAAATAAATAAATAAAATACATTTATAAAAAAAAAAAATGTTTGTGATGGTTCTTCAAATCAAGCTACTTATCTAGTCTGATTTGATTGTCTGGTTTTTGGTTTTGTCTTACACTTAGGAAAATGTGTCATGGTGCTATTTCATGGGCTGGATTTTTAAACAACACAGAAATTCTATACATGCATTATTCTGCAAGAACATTGTATTTTTGAGAGTTCAGTACCTAGTATAATGTGATGAATCCATTAAAAATATTCGGCAAAGTAGATGATGTAATACATGATTTCTTGTATTGATGGGAGCTATCTATATTCTACAGGTGTCTCTATTTATTACTATGCTTTGATGATTATTCATGTTGGACTTACTATGGTAACTTGATAAACCATTGCTATATACTGTTATCAACCAACAACCAAAGTCAACCAAAGTCAACAATGCTGACAGCTCCTTTTAAGGTTTCAACTATTCATTGTCTAAGCATAAAGATGAGACAGTTACCACGTGGAAGCTACAGATAAGAAGAGAACATTTTTATGTTGTTTCCAATATAAAAGTCACATCATTTTTACTGGCCACCTTTCTTTTTGAATTTATGCTTCTGGAATGAGTATTGGAAAGAACATAGTTCTAGAAATCTCAATGCCATGGTTCTAATCCAGAATTTCTGCCAAACTGAATGTGTGGCAAATGTCATTTAGAGCTTCTGAAATTCAATTTCCTCATCGGTAAACTGGATGTTTCACTCTATAATTTTTTTCCATTTCATTTATATTCTATAATTAGCTTGAATCCCTTTCCTAAATTCTTGAACCTAGGTTCTTATGAACCTAAACAAAAAATTTCATTTTGAAATTGATACTTAGTATGTAATAGTTGACTTTGACTTGCTTCCTCAATCTTTCTAAAAATCATTTTATTGACAATCGACATTAAAATGGTCATTTTTGAAAGGTAAAAAGACATACAATCACCATCAATAAGACTTGCCTTTGGAAAACAGAGGGCTGAATGCATGTTATTGTGTATTCATAGAGTGTGAAAGGGACTGCTGTGTGATTGATATTCTTCATGCTTAAGAACTGAACCCAAAGAAACAACAGATTTCCCATAAAACTAAGCCATGCGGATTTCCTGTGTGTGATATAGAGGGAATCCCACACCTCATATCTCTTGTTTATATAAATGTTAGGGCATTTTACAGTATACTTATAACCATAAGTGTTACATAAATATACTGATATTACTATGACGATTTAACAGTGGTGTGTGTGCATGTATGTATATTGTGTGTGTGTGCACGCTCACACAAAGACTTATGTCTGTTAGGAAGGAGAAGACAATGAAGAAAGAAATAAAGGAATTGAAGAAGTCTAAACTGGAATATAATTATATTGAATGTGTTAAAGGAAGTGATCTTTTAAAATAATAAGTTGTGTACTGGATGAAAAGGCTGTAATTAATCTGCATTTGAATTTACTTCCATTTAGCAGTAGAGAATAGTACATCATGATCTATGTGTGAAAGAAAGGCATATAGTGTGAAAATCTTACACTGTATAGTAGAGAAAAGGGAAAAAAAGAAGTTATTGGTGCACTGTAGAGGTGAATTGAATTACTGACTTACAGTCTACAGCAATTTACATATCAGAAATGCAGGCATGTATTCAGAGCAAATTCATAAATGAGACCTGATCTGACAAGGAAAACAAATAAACATAAAACTTGTATCCAAATACAAAAGCCTGGTCTTTTTTAGAATGAAGAAGCTCTTCAGTTGTGGAAGGAATTATAATAAATGTACTTGCATCATTGCAACAAATAGCATTATTACAAATACAGGAATTAAAACACTTAAACATAATAGAAAAATAATACTATTTATAGTTCATATTCAAGGGCAGGCAGTTACCCAAGTTAGCAAATATATTTACCACTTGTGAAATATTCTGCCTGAAGAAAGCAGTTCTTTTCTGATATGAGGTTTCCTGAGTCAGTGTTTCTCCAAGCAGCATCAGTACCACCTGGGAACTTCTTAGAAATGCAAATTCTGACCCCACCCCAGACCAACTGAATCAGAAAATTTGGGGGAAAGCCCGCCTTCCACGTGATTCTCATGCACATGAAAATTTGAGAGGAAATAGCTTAGTAATACAGTAGAGAAATTGGATAATAACTCTATTCTGTCATCATGAAACCAGTACGTACTAGATTTCATACTTATATTTCTTAACAACCTTCAAAAGATTCTACTGAAATCGCTAGACAGATAAAGATATTTCTTTAGATTTTCAAAATTTTTTACTATATGAAATAACTAAGAAGCTTATCATTGCCAAACAATAGTCAACACTTCAGTGAGATAAAATATGTGCAGATGACATCCTACATACCAGGCATTAAGCCTTCTTTGCAGCCAAATATCCCATCCCCTCACTTCACTGTATAAATCCCATTAAGCTGGCCAAGGAAAGGAAAGGAATGGAGACAAAGTGGGCAGTGAACTTGAGTTCATCTAAATTTATTTCTTCTGCTATATAAAGTGAAAGTTAAGTAACCTTAAGCTTCCTTCAAGCACTTTCTTGTGTGTCTATCCATAATATATATAACTGGACAGGAACAATGAGGCCAAGAATCTTATGAGACTACCTAGTAAGAGAATCTAGAAAAACGTGACATCAATTTCTGTGTGACAGTAGAATTCCTCATTCAAAACTCTTACCAATCTACATTGTTTTGTTTTTTGCAATAATAACTATGTGGCATATAAAAAACCTTTATAATCGCAGTCGGAGTTCAGCATCATGTGGTACTTCTACTAGAAAAAGAAAAGGCAAAAAATCTACATTGAATTGTTTTTATGGTTCAAAGGGAAAGTGACTTGTAGCCTTTAAAAAAGCTGCTTTTGCTAAGAGAGGAATATGGCGAGTATATGGAAAGAAATGGGAAATGTATAAGTCAAAAAAGTTTCATAGAAACAAATGTTTATCTTTTGAAGACTAGCTTACTCCTTGCGTCTTATTATACTTCAATATATCTTCAAATTTTTATTTTTAGCACAAGGTTTGCTCAGGATTACGGGTGAAGGCATTAAGTCATTTGCTACGTCTTTCTAAGGATGAGTATGTACTTCTAATTGTCCTTTGGGATCCTCCTACACATTTTATATGTATGTATAGATGGATGTATGCATGTACATATGTATTTAGCATCATGATGTTTGAAGGAATATTGAAGTGTTCATTCCAGTTACTCTTTTTCTGAACACCATATGCTGAAAGACTGTACTCTGACTTGAGAAAAAACAGACAAAGAGCTCCAACTAGAAATGGGCAGTGTTTGGTAGGATTTTTAAGAGTATACTTTAGAGACTTAGTGGTTCAGGGATTTAATTTTATAAAATGAAATCACTAAGGAAGAATGATGATATAGCCTACATTTTACTTTTTAAATATCTATTTCAAAATTAAATTTGTTAGTCTGCTGGAGAGCTTCCACCTGAACCCTGATGGAGTAACTGGCACTGGACCTGCCCTCTTAACTGCAACATCTACAAACTGGATAAAATATACATATCATCGCTGTTTTGATACATTGGACAACAAGCTGCAAATGGCTGTGATCGCTGAGAGAAGGGAAATCTGTTAGGTGACCCCAAAACTCTCCCAGACTTTCCGTGGGGAGACATTTTCTGGACTGAGGACATTTTCTGGACTGGAATCTAAGGAGAACATGAAAGTTTCACAGTGAATACACAAGAGTGTTCAGAAGTAGTGGAGGCACCTTGGTAGTAACTAATTCTCAAGTGATTTAAGAATTTTTTTTAAAAAACAAAAACAAAAACTCTTGAAAAGATAGAGATTGGAGTTCAGGAAGGCAGAAGCTGCTGGAATTTACAGGGTAGAGCACTTCACAGGATAGAACACCAGAGAACATGCTCCAGAATTTTGCATGGGAATCCCATTGACATTGTTGATTATTCAAAGATTTTTCAGTAAAGACAAAAAAATCAACAAACATAAAAGAAAAAAAATTGAATTAGACTTCATCAAAGTCAGAAACTTCTGCTTTTCCAAAAACACCTAAAAGAAAATTAAAAGGCCACAAAATGGGAGAAAATATTTGCATATACATGATGAAGAAACTGTACCCCAAATAAAAAGAATTCTTACAGCTCAATAAGAAGAAAATGAACAACACAATAAAAAATGAATAAAAGGGACTTCCCTGGTGGTCCAGTGGGTAAGACTCCGCACTCCCAATGCAGGGGGCCAGGGTTCGATCCCTGGTTAGGGAACTAGATCCCACATACATGCTGCAACTAAGAGTTTGCATACCACAACTAAAAATGATCCCATGTGCCGCAACAAAGAACCCGCGTGCCACAACTAAGACCCGGCACAGCCAGAATGAATAAATAAATAAATAAAAACAAATCTTTAAAAAATGAACAAAATACTTGAATGGACATAACACAAAGGGAGATATATGTATAGCCAATAAATACATTAAAAATGCTTTAGTCATCAGAGAAATGCAAATTAAAAACATAATGAGATACCATTACACACCCACTAAAGTGGTAAGAATTAAGAAGCCCGACAATACCAAGTATTGAGGAGGATGTGAAACATCTGGAACTCTTACATATTCCTGGAAGAAATAGTAAATGGTATGGCTACTTTGAAAAAGGTGGGTGGTTTATTATAGAGTTAAATATACACTAATCATAATACTCAGCAATTCTACACATAAGTATTTGTCCAAGAGAAATAAAATCATATATCCAGTCCACAAAAGACTTATATATTGATGTTCATAGCATTTTTATTCCCAAACTAAAGAAAACCAAAATGTCCATAAATCGATGAATGGATAAACAAATTTTGGTATGTAACTGGAAAAATTCACACCAGTAAAACTGCTTTGATAAATACCCAAAACATTATAATAAGCAAAATACTGCAGACACAAAAGGGTACATATATAGCAGGGTTCCATTTCTACAAAATTCTACAATAGGCAAAACTTCACTTCAGTGATTAAAAACAAAATAAGTTGCCTGGGACCATGTGATGTGGGTGGAGAGACTGACTGCAAAGGAACATGAGGAAACATTTTAAGGTGAAATAAATATTCTATATCTTGACTGGCTTGCTGTTTACACATACATATATCAGTACCTTTGTCAAAACTCAGAAGAATATACTTAAAATAGTTTCATTTTATTATAGGTAAATTATATTTTTTAAAAGTTGATTTTAAAGCAAAATATACAGTTAAATAAATAACAATAGTAACTAATTGTAGCTCATTAAATAATATAGCAATCCAAGAGCCTACACTGACATTAAGTAATTAATTAAGAGTAGAGAAACTCACAGTAGAATGTCAATGTCTAAATACAGAAGGAATCTAGAAAATCACCGTTTGGAAACTTTATTTGAAATAATTAATTCAGCCAAGAAACATCAATAGATGTTAAAATTAGTAGGTAAATGTCTGGTGAGCAACGTGATATTTCCATGTTTTCAAACACCTCCGAATAAAATACATATTGAATACATAGGAAAGAAAGTGATTTACAGTGGAGAAACATGTTTACAAACCCTACTTTAAGTGATGAAGGTTAACGAATTGTGTACTACCTGATAAGATACAATAAAAACAAAGCTTCATTTCTGGGATATTGCTGGCAAAAGTGCACACCCTGAATCTAATTCTGAGGAAACATAAAACAAATGTAAGTTAAGAAACATTTATAAAATTACTGGAGGAATCTAAAGAAGCATGACAAATAAATGAAACACGTGAACATTGATTGGATTATTTGATAAAAGGACATTACTGGGACAACTGGCAACACTTGAGAGGGATCTGCTTATCAGATAATAGCATGTATCACTGTTAATTTCCTAATTCTGATGGTTGTAGTCTGGTTATATAAGAGAAATCCTGTTTCAAGAAAATACATTCTAGAGTATTCTGAAATGCTGGCATACCTTGTCAGTAAACTTACTCTCAAATGATTCAAGAATAAAGGAAAAAAAACCTCTCAGTACTATTTTTGGTTATATTTTACTAACTTCTTAAGAGGGTTCATTAGAGCCATAAAATGAAGAAACTAACATTTCACCAGCCTGATAAAAATCATATATCCATTTTTACTAGATACAGAATAAAGTTATCCTTACAAAATGCATATGGAAGGTAAATTCTGTGTGTCAATGTAAAGCTAACAGTAATCATCAAACATGACTGGAAAGATAATATTATATATATACTACACAGAAATCATTATTTAAACAGTATTCACCAGGAGGTTCAAAACCCTCATAATTATTGTGAAAGCAATTATTGTGAATTATTATTTTCTTAGGTTTTATTTAGCCAGTTTTTTAATTTAGTCTCCTCCACAAAGGAATTAAGCATTTTCCATCTCTTTTTCTTGGCCCATTTAACACAGTTTAAATAGTAGAGTGTGCAAACTACTGAACTATAATCTTTCAAGATTACATGCTTATCTTGGATCACTCTGGACCCTTTCTGATTTTTATTCTGGGATTCTACAATTCAGTCCCCACTATTAATACCTCCAACTTTCCAGAGGCTTGATCTAATTCAAGCCCAGACATTACATTTTATGACAATTCCATATTTTCAGAGTAATATGTTAAAACTAATTAAAGTCACTGAGCAGACATATATGATCACAAACTTTTCAAAACAAACCAATAAAGTATTGCCAGGGTCATCAATACACAGCAGTACATCCAGAACAGTTGTTAAAATATTGAGATATTTCCATTCTACGTGATACTTAGCTGGAGCTCTGAACCCTTTCAAATGTCTCACTGTGATCTTTTCACTGTGGTCTTTGCCAAACCCGATGCCCTGTCAGGATCCCTCCTTTGAACTCTTACTACCCAGAAACTAAAGAGGTCAGGCTTGGAACACCAAAGCGCCTCCAGAATTCAAGTTCAGCACCATGGCCAGTGTCTCCAAAGACGACCATGAGTCACAATACTGGACTGTATATTTGAAAGCTGTTAAGGGAACAGATCTTAAAAGTTCTCATCATGGGGGAAAAAAATGTAACTGTATGTGGTGATGAATGTTAACTAAACGTACTGTAGAAATCATTTTGTAATATATACTTATATCAAATCATTTTGCTGTACACCTTAAACTTATATAATGTCATCTATCAATTATACCTCAATAAAAGTGGAAGAAAATAATATTTTGAATAGTACCTGGGGAACGTCCACTTGTCCACATAAATCAATCTGTTTCTTATATTTGTTTATAGTCATCATTTCCTCTAAATTTTATTTATATTACTATCGGCTTGAACAAATTTTTTAAAGTGAAATTATTTACCTTATTCATAAATATCTTATAAGGTAAACATAAAGTAGTATTGAACACTTTTTGAATTCTTATAATATACTAATTTTATTCATTTTACAAAAGTCACTACAGTATTAATTTTATTTTAGTGAGGACTAGAGATAACCCAATATAAATCTGCTTTTTCCTATTAAGTAGGGGGAATAAAACATTGAATAAAAATGTTTTGAAGTCCCCAGGTGATGATAATGCTGCTGATCCAAGGATCACACTTTGAGACCATGGTGTAGACAAGCAAAGTTGTTCCAAACTCTGGTTGCAACACTACAGTCATCTGGGATGACTTTTTTCTCTTCCCCTGTGTTTTTTAATTTACTTTTAATTGTGGTAAAATATACATAAGATAAAATTTACCACCTTAACCATTTTTAAGTGTGCAGTTCAGTAGTATTAAGTATATTGTGCAACCAATCTCCAGAAGAGCTCTTTCATTTTGTAAAACTGAAACTCTGTATCCCTTAAACAACTCCCCCTCTCCCTTACCCTTAGCCCCTGGCAATTACCATTCTAATTTCTGTCTCTATGAATTTGACTATTCTATATACTTCACATAAATGGAATCATACAGTATTTGTCTTTTTGTGACTGGCTAATGTTCTCAAGGTTCACCCATGTTGTAGCATGTGTCAGGATTTTCTTCCTTTTTAAAATTGAATCATATGCTATTGTACATATACACCATATTTTGTTTATCCATTTATCTGTTGATAGACACATGGGTTGCTTCCACCTTTTGACTATTGTGATTAATGTTGCTATGAACATGTGTATACAAATATCTCTTTGTGATCTTGCTTTCAACACTTTTGAACTGGAAAAACTGGAACAGAATGTGCCCATTCTAGAGAATAGCTGATTCTCTATTAGTTTGATGCCATTGCACCTGTTCTAGTCCACCCAATGGCTCACAAAATAATCATTAAGTGGATCAATTAAGAGAAAAATTCTCTCTTGCGTTATAGACTTCCTGTGATAAACAGACAAAAAGTGGTCAAGCAATTCTCACTCCTGTAAACACAGATAATGTGAACTGATTCATTATCACTAAATCAAGAGCTTTATTCAAATTTAAGTAAAATATATGATAGTAATTATTCTTTTACATTTTATATCATTTTTTTTTAAACTTTTATTTATTATTTATTTATTATGTTTATTTTTGGCTGTGTTGGGTCTTCGTTTCTGTGTGAGGGCTTTCTCCAGTTGCGGCGAGTGGGGGCCACTCTTCATCACGGTGCGCGGGCCTGTCACTATCGTGGCCTCTCTTGTTGCGGAGCAGAGGCTCCAGACGCTCAGGCTCAGTAGTTGTGGCTCACGGGCCAAGTTGCTCCGCGGCATGTGGGATCTTCCCAGACCAGGGCTCGAACCCGTGTCCCCTGCATTGGCAGGCAGATTCTCAACCACTGCACCACCAGGGAAGCCCTATATCATATTTTGATATTATATGATTTCCAATATTGTAACCTGATAAAGGATTGCTTTATTTTTTACCATAATATTAACTGTGTATTCCACTTTTTAATGTCCTCAGCAGTCATTTGACTTGTGACAACTTTTTCACCTCAAGAGTATATCTTGGAATTATGTTTTTGTGTTTTTTGGTCTATCCCCTGCTTTCTGTGTCTAATAATTAATTTCCTTTGTTCTTGGAAAACTTGAAGTTTTGCCCAGAGGTTACTCTGCTATATTAGAAAAGGACATGCCACTAATTGATAGAATTTTATATTATAAAATACACTTAATAGTAAAAGCAAAAAGATTATAAGCCCATTAAATTTCAGTTTTCAGTCTTTTATGAGGTTTTCCTATGTTCACTCTCCTTCCACTTAATGCTTATAGATTTATTTATCCCAGTACATAAAAATTAATATTCTCTATTTACACTGGAACAACAAACTATTATCGTTTATAATATTATTTCAAGTTGTAACATTTATGTAACCATTTTCATCAGACACACAATTGGTCAGTAAACCAATACAATTAAGCTCCTGCAAAAGTGACTATTCCAGTGTAAATGGACAGCATAAATGTAATTAAGTTGTTCAACGGCGCACTGACACACTGACCACTAGGAATACATGGCTTAAATTACCATTGGGGAAATTTATACACTTAGTAGGTGCAGAATGCATGGTTCCCTCATTCTCTTGTCATCTCTGTGGAAGGATCTTCTTGAGTCAAGCTTAGCTGGATGAACCAGAGGAAATATTGATATCTGGGGAGGTGTGGCCAAGATGGTGAGGTAGTAAGACCCTGAGATCACTTTCTTCCACAGGCACACCAAATTACAACTATTTAAAGCACAACTATCTATGAGAATCACATGAAAACTGGCAAAATAGATTTGCCACAATTTACTATATTAAAAAAAAGCCAAACAACAAGATGGGAGGAGGGGCAAAAGACATGGTGTAGTCAAGACCCACAACACAGAGTATGCAACCCACAAATGGGAGAATAATCACAATTGCAGAGGTTCTTGCAAAGAGAGAATGATTCAAGCCCCCTATCAGGGGTACCAGCCCAGGAGTCTTACACCAGGAAGACAAGTCTCTAGAACATCTGGCTTTGAAGGCCAGTGGGTGGGACTTGCATATGGGAGAGACTGAAGGGCTATAGGAAATATAGACTCTGCTCTTAAAGGGCTGGCGCAAAATCTCACATACTCGAAGACAACACACAGAGGCAGTAATTTAAAAAGAGCCTGGGTTAGGTACACTTGCTAATCTTAGAGAGCCTTCCAAAAAGGCAGGAGGCAACTGGGACTACACCTAGGGACACAGATGCTGGTAGAAGCCATTTTGGAAAGCTCATTCTATCACAAGAAAACTAGTGTTGGAAAGAGCCATTTTGAAGTCCTCCCTCTAGCCTACTAATGCTGGGAGCTTACCTGCCCACCAGCAGGCCAGCATCAGATCCAGAAATCCACAGGTCATGCAGCCAGCAGAACAGAGTCCCAGACCCCCACACCAGGGGGATGGCAGCCACTGCATGAGGCCAGACCAGGCTGCCAACCAGGATGATGTCAGCCCCACCTAACATCACACCCATAGTCGTCAGCCCCACCACAACAGAAGATCCCACACAGCCTACAAAGAGGGCACCCCTAAAGTGTTTAGTTTTGGTGACCAGACAGGAGTGTGCTGCTGGGCCCCATAGGATGTCTCCTACTTCTGCAAAGTCAGAAAACATAACTGACCTAACACATAAAAGTAAACACAGAGATTTGTGCAAAATGAGGAGACAGAGGAGTATGCTCCAAATGAAGGAACAAGATAAAACCTCAAAAATGAACTAATCAAAGTGAAGATAAGCAATATATCCATTAAGGATTCAAAGTAATTAATAATCATAAAGATGCCCAATCAATCAGGAAAAGAATAGATGAAAACAGTGAGTTTAGCAAAGAGTTAGAAAATATAAAGAAGAACAAGACAGAGGTTAATAATGCAATATCTTAAATAAAAATTACACTAGAAGGAATCAACAGTAGATTAGATGATACAGAGCAACAGATCAGTGAACTGGAAGATAGAATAGTGGAAATCACCCAAGTTGAGCAGAAAAAAGAAAATAAAAAAATTAATGAGGACAGTTTAAGAGATTTCTGAGACAACATCAAGCATACTAACATTTGCATTACAGGGGTCCCAGAAGGAGAAGAGACATAGAAAGGGGCAGAGAGGGACTTCCCTGTGGTGCAGTAGTTAAGAATCCACCTGCCAATGCAGAAGACACAGGTTCAATCCCTGGTCCGGGAAGATCCCACATGCCACAGAGCAACTAAGCCCGTGTGCCACAACTACTGAAGCCTGTGTACCTAGAGCCCGTGCTCCACAACAAGAGAAGCCACCGCAATGAGAAGCCTGCACACCAAAATGAAGCGTAGCCCCCACTCACTGCAACTAGAGAAAGCCCGTGTGTAGCAACAAAGACCCAAAATGCAGCCAAAAATAAATTTAAAAAAAAGAAAGGGGCAGAAAACATATTTGAAGACATAACAGCCATAAACTTCTGTAACCTGGGAAAAGAAACAGACATCCAGGAACAGGAACTTCAGAGACTCCCAAACAAGATGAACAAATAGGTCCACAACAAGACACATTATAACTAAAATGTCAAAAATTAAATTTAAAGAGACTCTTAAGAGCAGCAAGAGAAAAGCAATGAGTTATGTACAAGAAAACTCCCATAAGACAATGAACTGACTTTTCAGCAGAAACTTTGTAGGTCAGAAGGGAGTGGTATGATATATTCAAAGTGATAAAAGGGGAAAACCTAAACCAAGTATACTCAGCCTAGCAGAGCTATCATTCAGATTTGAAGGAGAGGTAGAGAGTTTTACAGACAAGCAAAAGCTAACAGAGTTCAGCACCTCTAAACTGGCTGTACAGAAAATGTAAAAGCAACTCCTCTAAGCAGAAAACAAAAGAATACAACTATAAATATAAAAATTTGAAAGGAAAAATCTCGTTGGTAAAGGCAAACATACATAAAAGGTAGTCAATCAACCACTTATACAACTAGCAGAAAAGTTAAGACAAAAGTAGTGAAATCATCTATATCCACAGTAAGTATTAAAGGATATAAGTATGTAAAGGATGCACAAAACAAAAGATGTAAAATATGATGTAAAAATATTAAACATGGGAGGGTGTAAAAATGCAGGGTTGTTAAAATGTGTTTGGACTTAAGAGATTATCAACTTAAGATAACTATTATAGATAATATATGCAATATATAAACATATATATATATATATATATATGTATGTATGTGTGTATATATATATGTATATATGAACCTCATGGTAACCACAAACCAAAAGCCTATATTAGATACACGCACAAAGAAGAGAAAGAAATCCAAACATAACACTAAAGAACAGTCATCGAATCACAAGGGAAGACAGCAAAAGAATAAGAAAGAAACAAAAGTAACTACAAAAACAACCAGAAAACAATTAACAAAACGGCAATGAGTACATATCCATCAATAACTATTTTAAATATAAATGAACTATTATAGTCTAATAACTGTGAGGAATAAGGCTGCAAAAATCCTCACAAAATATTAGCAAAATGAATTCGACAATATACATAAAGGATCATACAACATTTTCAAGTGGGATTTATTCCAAGGATGTGAGGATGGTTCAATACCTGCACATCAATCAATGAGATACACCACATTAACAAAGTGAAGGATACACATCACGTAATCATCTCCATAGACACAGCAAAAACATTTGACAAAATTCAAAATCCATTCATAAAAAACAAAAATTTTCATCAAAGTTTGTATAGGGAACATATCTCAACACACTAAAGGCCATTTATGAAAAACCCACAGCTAACACCATACTCAATGGTGAAAAGCTGAAAGCTTTTACTAAAGTCAGGAACAAGACAAGGATTCCTACACTTGCCACTTCTATTTCACATAGTATTGTAAGTCCTAGCCACAGCAATCAGCCAAGAAAAAGAAACAAAAGGCATTCAAATTGGAAGGGAAGAAGTAAAACTGTCACTATTTGCAGATGACATGATACTATATATAGAAAACTCTAAAGTCTCCACCAATGAGACTTAATAAATGAATTCAATAAAGTTGCAGGATACAAGCTTAATATACAGAAATCTATTTCTTTTCTGTCATTAGCAAAGAACTATTAGAGAAATTAAGAAAATAATCCCATTTACAATTTCATCAAAAAGAATAAAATACCTGGAATAAATCTAACCAAGGAGGTAAAAGACTTGTGCTCACAAATCTACAAGACACTGATGAAAGAAATTGAAGATGACACAAACACATGGTAAAATATAGCATGCTCATGGATTGGAAGATTTAATATTGTTAAAATGATCGTATTACCCAAGGCAATCTACATATTCAGTGCAATCCCTATGAAAATATCAAATGAATTTTTCACAGAACTAGAACAAATAATTCTAAAATTTATATGGAAACACACACACACACACACAAACCAAATAGCCAAAACAAATTTGAAATGAAGAATAAATCTGAGATATCACATTCCCTGATTTCAAATTATACTACAAAGCTACAGTAATCAAAGCAACTGGCACCAAAATGGACACAGAATAGATAGCTCAATGGAACAGAATAGAGAGTCCAGAAATAAACCCACACTTATGTGGTCAAATACTCTACAACAAAGGAGGCAAAAATACAAAATAGGGAAAATACAGCATTTTCAATAAATGGTGTACAGTACATGCAAAAGAGCCAAACTGGACTACTTTCTCCACCATACACAAAAATAAACTCAAACTAGATTAAAGACTTATATGTAAGCTTGTGATGCACAACATCACCAGTCATCAGGGAAATGCAAATTCAAACCACAGTGAGATGCCACCTCACGTCCGTCAGAATAGCTACGATCAAAAAGACAACAAACAGGGAGATCAGCTTGGTGCTTTGTGACCACCGAGAGGGGTGGGATAGAGAGGGTGGGAGGGAGGGAGACGCAAGAGGGAAGAGATATGGGAACATATGTATATGTATAACTGATTCACTTTGTTATAAAGCAGAAACTAACACACCATTGTAAAGCAATTATACTCCAATAAAGATGTTAAAAAAAAAAAGTATAAGGTGGAGAAGAGGTGAAATGGCCTTTCAAGAAGATATAGACTGGGCAATAAAGTTCTTGATTGATTGAATGAGCTTAAAAAAACAAAAAACAAAAAAAAATACAAATGGAATTTAAAAGTTAAAAAAAAAATAAAGACAACGAATACCAAGTGTTGGTGAGGCTGTGGGGAAGAGATAATCCTTATGCACAGTAGGTGAGAATGTAAATTGGTTAACATTCTCTTTGGTATGTATGGTTAACATTGCCACTTTGCAAAACAGTATGGAGTTTCCTCAAAAAAATTAAAAGTAAAACTACCATTGGATTTAGCAATTCTGCTTCTGGGTATTTATCCAAAGAAAATAAAAAAACTACCTCAAAAAGATATCTACACCCCTATGTTTATTGTAGCATTATTTACAATAGCCACGATACAGAAACAACCTAGGTATCCATCAACAAATAAATGGATAACATAGAAGATGTGGCATATATATATATATATAAACACACACACACACACACACACACACACACACAATGGAATACTATTCAGCCATAAAGAAGAATGAAATCTTGTAATTTGTGACAGCATGGATGCATCTAGAGGGTATTACGCTAAGCAAAATAAGTCAAACAGAGAAAGACAATTACTGCATGATCTCACTTACATGTGGAACCTAAAAACCAAAACAAACAAAAAGTATGGTACTGGCACAAAAACAGAAATATAGATCAATGGAACAGGATAGAAAGCCCAGAGATAAACCCACGCACATATGGTCACCTTATCTTTGATAAAGGAGGCAAGAATATACAGCGGAGAAAAGACAGCCTCTTCAATAAGTGGTGCTGAGAAAACTGGACAGCTACATGTAAAAGAATGAAATTAGAACACTCCCTAACACCATACACAAAAACAAACTCAAAATGGATGAAAGACCTAAATGTAAGACCAGACACCATCAAACTCTTAGAGGAAAACATAGGCAGAACACTCTATGACATAAATCACAGCAAGATCCTTTTTGACCCACCTCCTAGAGAAATTGAAATAAAAACAAAAATAAACAAATGGGACCTAATGAAACTTAAAAGCTTTTGCACAGCAAAGGAAACCATAAACAAGACGAAAAGACAACCCTCAGAATGGGAGAAAATATTTGCAAATGGAGCAACTGACAAAGGATTAATTTCCAAAATTTACAAGCAGCTCATGCAGCTCAATATCAAAAAAACAAACAACCCAATCCAAAAATGGGCAGAAGACCTAAATAGACATTTCTCCAAAGAAGATATACAGATTGCCAACAAACACATGAAAGAATGCTCAACGTAGCTAATCATTAGAGAAATGCAAATCAAAACTACAATGAGATATCATCTCACACTGGTCAGAATGGCCATCATCAAAAAATCTACAAACAATAAATGCTGGAGAGTGTGTGGAAAAAAGAGAACCCTCTTGCACTGTTGGTGGGAATGTAAATTGACACAGACCTACTAGAGAATGGACTTGAGGATACGGGGATGGGGAAGGGTAAGCTGGGACAAAGTGAGAGAGTGGCATGGACATATCTACACTACCAACCGTAAAATAGACAGCTAGTGGGAAGCAGCTGCATAGCACAGGGAGATCAGCTCGGTGCTTTGTGACCACCTAGAGGTGTGGGATAGGGAGGGTTGGAGGGAGGGAGACGCAAGAGGGAAGAGATATGGGTACATATGTATATGTTAACTGATTCACTTTGTTATAAAGCAGAAACTAACACACCATTGTAAAGCAATTATACTCCAATAAAGATGTTTAAAAAAAAACAAAAAACAAAAAAACGAAATAGAAACAGACCCATAGGTACAGAAAACAAACTGATGGTTGACAAAGCAGGGACTTGGGGGGGGGCAGGTGAAATAGGTGAAGGTGTTTAAGAGGTAAAACTTCCAGTTATAAAATAAATAAGTTAAGGAGATATAATGTACAGCATAGGGAATATAGTCAATAATATTGTAATAACTTTGTAAGGTGACAGATGGCAAATAGAATTATCAAGGTGAACGTTTTGAAATGTATGTAAGTATTGAATCACTATGATGTACACCCGAAACTAATATGATGTTGTATGTCAACTATACTTCAATAAAATAAAAGAATATTCAGTTTATGATTATGACCTTCTGAATGAGGTGGCACAAACCACTCACAAAGAGACAGCAGCTCAGCATCCAAACTTCCATTTGGGGGCAACTGAAAACCCTGGGGTGGTTTTGATTGAAGATGGAGTTTTAATACACTCACACAAAGGAAATATAGTCACAAGATTTATTACTTATATATCTCAGAAACAGGGGGCAGGGTGTATTCGTGTGTGTGTTGGGGAGTGTGTATATGAACAATGAACTGGGGAAAGGGCAGTCCTTCACCCCGTCACAAGTGAGCAGGAGATAGAGATTAGGATAGCAAGCACCCAGTACTTCAAAGGTAGCTGGGGTGGAGTTTACTAACTTTTCACTGGCTCAACGCTAAGTGGTTATTTTAAAAGGTGCCCCACGAAAAGCAAAATGGGAACTTGTGTCAGGAATCTTAAGTTCAGGTCCTTATCTACATGTCCAGAAGCTGAATGTGAGCAGGGTTGTCATATATATCATAAAACACCTACTCAAACAACAACTCAAAATAGGTGTTTTCTGATCACAGATAGGAGAGAGGTAGAGCCGCTGTAATAAATTTCTTCCCCGATTTTCAGTGGGGTGGGGAGGGTTGCTCCTGGGGAAAATAAAAATAAGGCAGATGCTCCAAAATAATTTCCTTGTAAACATAACTGGATCTCCAGGCAAACAGATCAATAGTGTCTTCAAGGAAAAGAATCTTTACCTTTGGTGTTCTTTGAGTAGGATGCCCTGATTTAAGGTTGCCTAATGTAAACACACCTAAAATCTACAGATTTATGAGTCATGTCTCCCTGGAGAACATCACATATACCCCAAGGTATAAACCGGATATGTTTCATAACTTAAATGCTCTCAGTTGTGTGAGGTGACCCTTGAACCTCATTAGATACCTCAGCGTGTATCCAATGCAGAAAGCAAGAACCTACAGAGTCCACTGAATATAGCAGACTTCTCCTATCCTGTATTTCTCACAAACCACTTGATTGCTTGTATTTTTTATTTTAGTAGTAAATTTGACACTTCGTAAGATTTTAGATTTGTCTGAGTTTTATTTGACAATCTGTTCCTTTATTTTACCTCAGAGCCCTTTTAGTTTAACATACAAACACACACACAAACACAATTTTTAGTAATACACAGTGATGAAATATAACTACAAACTTTAAACAGGGAATAAAGAACAGAGGATTCAGGATGATGGTTACCTTCAGTGAGGGGGAAAGGGGGATGCATTGATGAGAGGGCAAAATCAGGTGGTTAAAAGTAGATTATAGTCAATACCTTAGTTTTTATTTGAAGTGGTGATTTCATGGGTCCTTACTGCTTTATTAAAAATAACTATAAAGTTAAAATCACACTGAGATATCACTGCACAACTGTTAGAATAGCTATCAACAAAAAGACAAGAGATAGCAACCGACAAGGGATTAATCTCCAAAATCTACAAACAGCTCATGCATTTATATATCAAAAAACAAACAACCCAATCAAAAAATGGGCAGAAAATCTAAATAGATATTTCTCCAAAGAAAACATACAGATGGCTTAAAAGCACATGAAAAGATGCTCAACATCACTAATTGTTAGAGAATGCAAATCAAAATTACGATGAGGTATCACCTCACAGCAGTCAGAATGACCATCATCAAAAAATCTACAAACAATAAATGCTGGAGAGTGTGTGGAGAAAAGGGAACCCTTCTGCACTGCTGGTGGGAATGTAAATTGGTACAACCACTATGGAGAACAGTATAGAGGTTCCTTTAAAAAACGAACAACAGAGCTACCATATGATCCAGCAATCCTACTACTGGGCATATACCCTGAGAAAACCATAATTCAAAAAGATACATGCACCCCAATGTTCACTGCAGCACTATTTACAATAGCCAGGACATGGAAGCAACCTAAATGTCTATCAGTAGAGGAATGGTTAAAGATGATGTGGTACATATATACAATGGAATATTACTCAGCCATAGAAAAAGAACAAAATAATGCCATCTGTACCAACATGCATGGACCTAGAGATTATCATACTGAGTGAAGTAAGTCAGACAGAGAAAGACAAATATCATATGATATCACTTATATATAGAAGTTAAAAAAGGATACAAATGAACTTATCTACAAAACAAAAATAGAGTCACAGATGTACAAAACAAACTTATGGCTACTAGTGGGTAAGGTTGGGGAAGGATAAACTGGGAGATTGCGACTGACGTATATACACTACTGTATATAAAACAGATAACTAATGAGGACCTACTGTATAGCACAGGGAATACTCTGTAATGGCCTGTATGGGAAAAGAATGTAAAAAAGAGTGGATATATGTATATGTATAACTGATTCACTTTGCTGTAGAGCAGAAACTAACACATTGTAAATCAACTATACTCCAATAAAAATTTTTTAAAAAGACAAGAGATAAGTATTGGTGAGGATGTGGAGAAAAGGGAACCCTTATGCACTTTGGTGAGAATGTAAATTGGAAAGCAGTATGGAAGTTCTTCAAAAACTTAAAAAAGGAACTACCATCTGATTCTACAAGCCCACTTCTCGGTACATATCTAATGCAAATGAAAACAGAATCTTGAAGAGATATCTGTACTTCCATATTCATTGCAGCATTATTCACAACAACCAAGATATGGAAACAACCCAAATGTCCGTCAACAGATGAATAGATAAAGATGCGATACACACACAGACACACACACACACACACACACACAATGGAATATTATTCAGCCATGAGAAAGAGGAAAATCCTGCCATTTGCAACAATGTGGATGGACCTTGAGGGCCCCATGCTAAGTGAAATACTAAACCAGACAGAGGAAGACAAATACTGCATGTAGCACTTACATGTGGAATCTAAAAGAAAATTTTTTTAAAAGTCAGATTCATAGAATAGAAAAGTGGTTTTGTCAGGGACTGAAGGGTGGGTGAAAGTGGGAGAGATTGGCAAAAGTGTACCAACTTTCAGTTATAAGGAATAAGGTCTGAGGATCTAATGTAAAACATGGTGATTATAGTTGACAGTACTGTACTGTGTAACTGAAAGTTGCTAAGAGAGTAGAACGTAAATGTTCTCACACAAAAAAAGATAAATATGTGAGGTGATGAATGTGTTAATTACCTAAAAGGGGGGTTTGCTTTCACAATGTATACATACATCAAATCACCATGATTTACACTTTAAATACTTACAATTTTATGTGTCAATTAATCCTCAAAAGAGCTGAAATTAAGAATAAGATAAAAACAAAAGGCATGCAAAGAAAAAAATGTTATTTAAAAATATACATACATACACACACACATATATATATAAACAAAAAAGTGTCAAAAGTAGGCTCACCCCAGTACTGTTATGTAGTCATATCTCAATAAATCAATGAGGTAACTAAATAGAAATAGACATTTCCAGAATCAACTACAAATAATTATAAAGAGATATAGAACAGTATCTTAATTAACTTTTAATTCCTAATACTTATTATAGTAGCTGTTATTTGGTATAAACTTCTTGTATACATGATTGAATTTAATGGAAATGAACATTTAAGTAGCAACTATCAAATTACAGAAAAACTCAGGAGATGGAAGGAACATATGCAATCTTCCTCCATCCTCAAGTTCATTCAGTAAAGCAACATGTTATAGCACAAAAAATGTTAAAATGAAGCGCTCAACTTCTAGTTAAATATGACAAATTGACTGTGAAAAATACATTCCCTTCTGTTCCCTTTGGAGGCTATCCTTGAAATATAATAACAATCTGGCATGATTTATACACTTAAAGATAGCATTGTCAGCTTAGAAAAAAGGACCTCTGTATCTGGCATTTAGGATTACCCTCATGAACATCCTGTCAGGTAATGTAAGTAGAGATTTGAATATAATATTGCTCCAATCTGGGGGAGATAAAGAAACATAAACAAATATCTGTTTAAATAGTATATTCTATAATAGAAGTATGATCACAGTGATGTAGAAAATTTATAAGATAAATTAACCAACAAACACAAGACTGTTACATAGACAATGAAAAATACCAGTCTCAAATAAATGATTCATTTTATAATGAGCACATAAAATTTGGTAATTAAATAGCTAAATTGGCAAAATATAACTCACACATGAAAATATTAGTTAGGCAATGTATAGAAATACCAACAATAAAGAAAACCTCTCTGCAATCAAATTAGCATAAAAAACAAACATATAAATAAATAATCACAATACTGAACATTTGTAAGAATGTGAAAAAAATACATTTATGCATTGCCAGTGGTAGCATACATTCACAACAATTTTGGATGACAATTTAGCAGTATATTTTTTGAAGCCATGAAAGCACTCATATTCCTTGATTTTAGAATCTTACTTCAGGGAATTTATTCACTAAATATAGATTAACTATTTCTAATTCTAAGTTAAATAAACCTGTTGAAATTTCTGAAATAACTACTAAAGGAATAACAATCAAGTACATAACTTCCAGAGCACTAATGGAGCAAAAAAGGAAAATGAAATATAATTCAAAAGTCAATCCAAAAGAAGGCAAATGAAATATAGGGGGAAAATGGATACAGAAAAATCTAGACAAAAAACAAAACAAAACAAAACAAAATGTTAGAACAAATGCAAGCATATCTGTAATCAAAGTAAATAAACTAAAATTTACAATTTAAAATGTCAGAAAAGCCTTATTAAAACAAAATCCAGTTACATGCCATACACAAGAGGTATAGTTGTAAAAAGAGCATAGAGAGATGAGAAAAAAGGTAGAGGCACAATGGAAAATGCCTAGAGCAAGCTCGAGCTGGTATAGCTACATAAAAATCTTAAACATGGGCTTCAAGACAAAAATGCGCAACTAGGGATAAATAGTGTTGCTACATAAAGAAACATAACCTTTCTAAATGTGTAAATACCTAATACATCCGTGTAAGTAAAATTATAAAGAGATCTGAGGGAAAGATAACCAGAAACTTCAGCATAGTGACCAGTTCTAGAATGAAAGGTGGGGCAGCAGTGGTGGTTACACTGGTATTTGAAGATAAGCAGTGGTGCCTCTGGTTTTATTTACTAACCGTTATAAACTGAACATATATGTTAGGTAAATATATTCATTTTACATAGGCTATTTCATAAAATTAGCATCATAATGTAATACACAGTTAAACAAATTTGAAGGTATGAGTAATAGTTATCAAGTTGTGTTAGAATGGTAGAATTTGTGTCTTATTCTTGAAAATAATTTCAAACCCCTCCTTACTCAACACAAAATTATGAAAACAATATAAGTTTAACACTAGTTGTGGGAACATAGATGAGTGATGTCTCTACTATTAAATAGTTAATGAACAGAGAGCTTTTAGAATATAAGAATACATTTTGCTTATTAACTTGTTTGGAAATTGGAATTTATGTCACACAGTTACAGAAGCCAGAAGACAAAGGAGATTAAGAACTTCCAAAAGCATAAAATAACAGCCCAAAGTTTAATAATTCCCACAAGTCTGGGCTTCCCTGGTGGCACAGTGATTAAGAATCCGCCCGCCAATGCAGGGGACACGGGTTTGAGCCCTAGTCCAGGAAGATCCCACATGCCGCGGAGCAACTAAGCCCGTGTGCCACAACTAATGAGCCTGCGTGCCACAACTACTGAAGCCTGTGCACCTAGAGCCCATGCTCTGCAACAAGAGAAGCCACCACAATGAGAAGCCCGCGCACTGCAACGAAGAGTAGCCCCAGCTCGCTGCAGCTACAGAAAGCCCACGCGCAGCAAGAAAGACCCAACATAGCTAATACATAAATAAATTAATTTAAAATAAAATAATAATAATAATTCCCACAAGTTTGAGTTATAAATTTTCTGGTATAATAAATATCCACATAGCCTTTTACCCACACTTAAGTTCTAAACTCCCACTAAAGATAGTGCAAACCAAACCATTCCAATTTAGATACATAGGACAGTGAACATAGAAATGATTTTTCAGAAAAGAAACAATGTTGAAGTACAGATATTTAATTTTTTAATCACTAGTATTTTTAACTTTTCCTGAAAGCATTTACTTAGAGATATAAAGATGTAATTAATTCTTTTTGGGGGGGGGGTTAACATCTTTATTGGAGTATAATTGCTTTACAATGGTGTGTTAGCTTCTGCTTTTTAACAAAGTGAATCAGCTATACATATACATATATTCCCATATCTCTTCCTTCTTCCGTCTCCCTCCCTCCCACCCTCCCTATCCCACCCCTCTAGGTGGTCACAAAGCACCGAGCTGATCTCCCTGTGCTATGCAGCTGCTTCCCACTAGCTATCAGTTTTACATTCGGTAGTGTATATATGTCCATGCCACTCTCACTTTGTCCCCGCTTACCCTTCCCCCTCCCCGTGGCCTCAAGGCCATTCTCTAGTAGTAGGTCTGCGTCTTTATTCCTGTCCTGCCCCTAGGTTCATCAGAACCTTTTTTTTTTTTTTTAGATTCCATATATATGCATTAGCATACGGTATTTGTTTTTCTCTTTCTGACTTGCTTCACTCTGTATGACAGACTCTAGGTCCATCCACCTCACTACAAATAACTCAATTTCGTTTCTTTTTATGGCTGAGTAATATTGCATTGTATATATGTGCCACATCTTCTTTATCCATTCATCTGTCGATGGACACTTAGGTTGCTTCCATGTCCTGGCTATTGTAAATAGAGCTGCAATGAACATTGTGGTACATGACTCTTTTTGAATTATGGTTTTCTCAGGGTATATGCCCAGTAGTGGGATTGCTGGGTCATATAATTAATTCTTTTTAATGGCATTTTTCTCTTTTCACTGGATGGCAAAAGGCTCTATAAAGTAAAATTTTGCTTGAGATATATAATCAATTGTTTTTAATACTAAGCATACTTCTATTCAACTACAAATACTTAGACGGGATAGGTATATTTATTCACTTTGCTTCTATGAAAAGAGTAGGAAATATAAAGATCCAGAAGAGTCTATGAGCCTATAACTAAATATAAACACATTTTTTATGGGAGAAGGTAGCTTTGCACTGTACACTACTGAATTCTTTATTTAATTAAACCTTGAATGAGTTAGGTGATGAATTAGCATAACTAAAGTAAGGGTTAAAGGTGGTAGGGCATTAACTCTGTGGAATGTAGTTATAAGCATTTTCTATTTAGGGTTATTACTTTTTTACTTATTTGTCAGATGTGTGGACTGTGACCTCTGTTCTGAGTTCAGTGTAGTAAAATCTTCTAAAGGATAAAAAATAGTAGAAAGTTCTAACAGAGCAGTATAAAATATATTATGGCCCCTCAGTAATTATGCTATAATTCTGTTGGAGAAAGCAATTCTATTACAGTCCTTATTGTCAGACACTTACTTTTACTGTCTGGAAAAAAGAAAACTATTCCTTTTAGGTAGGATTTTTGTTCTTGGCATGTGTTCAAAAATGAGTAATATTGCCTGATGATTTTTTAAAGAAGAGAGAACACATTATACACACACATACACACATATATACCTACACATACACATACATATGTGCATAGACACACACATATCTTTATGTTCTGACAACCTTCTTTAAAACACCAATCTTGTCATTTTCATTCATAGAAGCATAAGGATTTATCAGTTTACTAAATCTGAAAAGAATCTCAAGAGTTCATATTGAGCTCCCAGACAAGAGTGTGAATGTTAGTAGGGTTCTTATTTTATTGTTTGAGAAAGATTCATGACTACATAGTACAAGTCAACCTCATTTCGGATAAAAATAATTGCTTCATATGTACTCACTGAGTAACACTTAGCACAGAATCAGTTCACATACCTTCTCATTTGCAATAAATCTTCTAAGAATACTGATGGGCCAAAACATACTTCACTTGTACTATGACAATTATATTTGACTTCCGTATTTTTTTTTTTTGGTCAAAACTACTAAATGGTACCTGGGTGCTCTTAACCAGAACATAACACCAAGGATTTCTTTACTCATCTGCCAGAATGTTCCCCTCCTAGTCACTATGCTGATTATCTTTAGAACACAAATAAAATTCCCATTTTACATCTGAGGTAAAGCGTGGTCTTTTAGAACTCAGAGATGGCTTTAAAGATCTTTTTCAGTGTTGTAAGTCTATGGAACACCTATAATTCTCTAAGATTATATTTGCAAAGATCCTATCAATGTTATCCTTTATAAGAACCCAATAACAAGGTCTCTTGTCCATTGGCTAACTCATGCCAACATTATTTATAAATAACAATAATTAATGAATTTTGCCCTTATTTTACATACCAGTAGAGAAATTTCCTAAGATCTGGATTCATGGATGTCATTGTGGTAGTTGATCCTGTCCTTTACCCAGACACTGCCCAACTAACTACTCAGAGACAGCGGCCACCATAATTAAACTACCTGGTAAAACACATCAAAAGACTGAAACTACTAAAGAAAGTCAACGTTTTTTGAAATCTTTATCTTTTACAAGAGTTAACACATGGCAGCAGTGAGTCAAACTTATTAAACTTGGCATGGAATCTTGTCAAACATTTAAGAACAACTGTAGGCATCTATGAAGTGCTGGAATTTATCTATTTCTGTAGGCATCTATGAAATGCTGGAATAGTTTAAAAAGCAGGGAATTTTGGAATCAGACCTGGAGAGACTCTGACTGCTTTACTTAAGACAAGCTATACAGCTTTCCTGAGTCTTGCTTTTACTCATTTATAAAATTAGATAATAATACCTAGAACTAAATGAGAAAAATAAATGAGATAATGCATATAAATTTGGGGTCAAATAGTAGGCCCTTGACAACATGGTAACTTTACTGACAATAAAGATGAATTTAGTTTCTTAAGAATGGATGAAATAGAATTAGAAAGTATTAGAGAATCTTAAATTTGAAAGCCCTTCCGTTACGATTACTGAAGAAAAATACCTCCTCCAAAAAAAAGTTGAAAATGAAAAAAATTCTTACATGGGGGAAGATTATAATTACAAGTATATATTAGATGAGAATGAAAATAAAAATGACACAAATCTGCTCTAATGAGGGGGATGAGGCAAACAAAGCTTGAAGATGAGAGGAAGTAAAATCGGAAGCAAGTTATTGTCCCCAAAGAACTGGAAAATAACCTCAATTGAAATTAATTTCCTAAACATAGGCACAGATGTTTCACATACTTTCCACAACTTTACCTCATATGTTGGCTCCTAGTATTAAGGAAATGAAATTAATTCTACAGTTATATGTAAAATTATATCTCATTTCTTCTCACCTGTGTTTTATATTTTACGATAGCCATTTAATAAACTGAAGCAAAAGATGAGTGGGACTAATGCAGATATGAGTGTGTGAAAGTTGAACTGACACACCTAAAGTACTAGGGATACAGGCAAAGTAAAATCTGCAGATATAAGTATCACATGTATAATAGGCATCTTGATCAAGACGCACTTTGCAATTCAGTTGGACAAGTAAGAAAGAATGTTGCATGCAGTACAACCAGTGGCTCATGATTATGCCTGGTGTAATTCTCAGCATTGGCATTAATAGGAATACCATTGCAGGTTAGAAGATCATTCCTCCACAAAAATGACTGCTGTAGCTTTAAAAGGCAACATGACCCCTACCACTTATAGGTTTTGTAGTTGATCCTAATGGCCAGTACTGTGCAGAGAGCATAATCCTTAAAATATTAAGGATGTTAAAATTGCCCATGGATGTTTTTGTGAAACTAATGACAGTGAAAGTTCATACTAACATACATGAGAAAGGTTCATTTATTCTCAAGTGAATATAATTTCTCTTTCTGATTGAATTTAACTCCAGAAACTCATCCACAGGTGGGAAAATTACCTTGTTGTTAAAGTGATTTGTTGAAGAACATCAGTTATGCTTACTCTGAATATTTGATTTGAATTTGTTTCTTCACTCATTTACTCATTTATTCAACAAACTTTGATAGAGTTCCTACTGTATGTCTGGCTTCGAGAATGCTACTGATACGAAAAAAAGAAGCAAATTGTGTTAATTTCTCATTTAGGTATTGAGCAAAAACCCAACTTGCCAAACAGTCTAGCTAACAGAATATTGCTTTGACGTTTTGATCTCAAGTTACAAGCCCACTTCTATGCTAGACATGTTACAAGGATAAACTAGATATGATAAATAAACTAGGTATGATATTTCTTATTAATTAGCATGTAAGATATATTAAATATGAGAAAATAAAAATATGTAAAATTGACTGGGATGTAAAATACATAAAATAACTGACTAAAGTAGCCACGCACTGAATTTAGTCAGCAGATCACATAGCATCGATGAGATTTATTACTTAATTAACAATACTTTGAGACCAGCCCAACTCAAAAATATAAAGAAAGGTGGCATAGTTATCTCCTATGTGAGAGAAGCAGCAGAAAATGCCCTGTTTTGGATGCAGGGTATCCTAGATTTGAGGAACCTTGGTCCACTGGGTCATAAGCAATGCCACTGAAGAGTTTAGCACCCAGTTTTGGAGAACAGGTATATAACAGCATGACAATATTAGACAGTATACCTTAAAAAAACCTGAAGGAGTTGTGTGGATAATTGCTAAACAGATTTGAGTGAACAGAGAGTCCACAAAGAGGTAAATATAGTAATTTAGCCTTAAAAACTGAGGTACTGAACTTTTAATCCTAGGAAGGTATTTGAAGTAAGAATCAAAAATTGGATATGATATATGGAATCGCTCTACTGTAAATCTCCAAGGTTTTCAGGTAATGACTAGTGCTATTAATAAACAAGAGAAGAAAATAAAAGATAAATTAAAAATTTAAAAAGCCAAAGACATTTTTGTGAATATGTTATGGGAAAGAAATAGAGACTAGAAATGAGGAGGGCATTGCAATAAGATGGGTTTGGTTTTACATTTGAAGAATCTGAGATGCCCTGCAAGCAGTCAGGAATATGGGTATAGCAATTAGGAATATGGGTTAACTTAAGACTCAAAACAAGTACGTGGACAAGTCATGAGAGATTTAAAAGGTAGGCCTTTTGAGAACAAGAGTGTGCTAAAACTTTGTAATAGGATGCCCACAGTCAGGAGCCAAGAAAAGAAAGAGCCAGCAAGTTTTACAGTGATGTCAGAGAGCAGGAGGGCTAGAGTATTCAGTTTTTCAGGGAACTGTGGGGTAATCATTAAGAAGGGAGCAGGAATATGGCAGTGGAGAATTGTTAGCAATGGAATTAAAGGCCACAGAAAATTCTAGGTTGGTTATAAGTCAGCCTCTGATGGAGACAAAAAGGTGTGCATAATCATGGTAATTTACAGCAGTTTATGTTAGCTTTTATAAATGTTTAATTAAATTAAATGGCATATATATATATACACACACATGTGTTTGTGTGTGTGTATATCCTTATGTACATGCACACATTATCTGTCCAGGAATCTTAGGGAAAAGCAGAGTCAGAAAATGAGGGAAATAACAAAACAAAAATGTGCACCTTACTAGCTAGAATGTTTTAGAACCTAGTACGTCAGTCATCCATCCCCCTACCTCCATTACAAATATTTGTTGTATAAGCCTGATCAGAGAAACGGCTCACCATGACTCAGCTGGAACGTTACTTATAGAAGAGTAAGAAGAAATTGTTGCTAACAGGAGCCCGGAAGGGAGTGCTCTCCCAGCACAGCCCTCACACTGGCTTTGAAGACATTGCTCTGGACCTTCTTTCCAATAGCAAGGATGAAATCCTGCCCTGTCACCACTTCTGTGACTACCGAGGACAAAGTGAAGTCAGAGGATGTCTTGTAGATTCTACAGAAACACAGAGGGAATGAACACTTGTGGAGCACTTTTTACACTTGCTGTGTACTAAACCTGGGTTGTCCCATTTCATCCTTAATAATACACTGCGTGGTGATTGGGATTACATGAGGAAATTGAGTTTAAAGAGGTTATATGAAATGTCCAAGAGAAACAGTCAGAGGCAGAGCTGGAATTCAAAGCCGAGTCTCTCTGTCTTATTAAATATCCTTCTTTTCACAGCCTTATCTGAATGACATGAATTCCAGAGCTCTTTCCAGGCACAAGCTAAAAGAAGCAGCAATAAAGGATTAACCATTTGTAAACTGTGGTGTTTACCTATCTCCTTTCCCAGCCTTTAGGTCTAACACTTGATTAACTATGTAAGTTAATTAGTGTCACCGACTGTCATTATTTCCTAACATTTCTAAAAATCCAAAGTCCTTACAAAATACTCTTACCTTCAGGGAGATAAAATTACCTTTCCCAAGGACAAGCCAGAATAGCTGCATAAATGTTAGAATTTATGCACCCTTATGAGGCATGAGATAACACCTCCTTCACTGGCGGGTTTCTAATATCATGCTAGCAGCCTATAACTGCCTGCATGTAAGTATACCTGAAAGAAAACACTTAGAGTTAACGACACCTAGATAGTACCTCAGCCATCCTAGGATAAAGGAGCAACAAATGTCCAAATTGCATTTGATAATTCTCCCCAGATGAATTAAAATTTCAGATTTGAAATCTCTGTCTTCATAAAGATAAGGGTAATTAGATTTTGAACATCACTGTAAACAGAGACACAGATTTTGTTACTGAGATACCTGCAATTTGCTACCTGATAACAACAGACAAGCAATCCAGTAGCTAGCTAGACACCACTGATCAATAAGCCAAGCATACTGTAAAGCAATGGAGCAATGGTATTCAGAGATCCAAATTACCAATCATGAGATGCTCAATCCATCCCACTTGGGAAAATCAGTGCTCACTCAACAACTTGGCACAGCGTCAGAGTTTCATGCTAAAGCAACAGGAATATCTTTAAATGGAATATAATAAATTCCAGGCTACTGAACCTCTAGCATTTTGGATGAGGGTAGTATGTTAGATGGTATCGTATGTCTTTCTTATGTATATATGTATGTATGTGTGTATGTATGTATTGGTTTGTTTGTTTTAAATGTTGATACATATTTGAGTAACAATAATTACTTATAAATGTAAAGGTAAAGCAAGGTTGTCTTTGTCCAGCTGACACAGATTTAATTTATACTAATTTACAGAGTTGATGTTAAAACTTCTGGGGATAGGCCTACTCAGCTCTCGTATTAGTGGGCTTGGACCACCATAACAGAATACCACAGACTGTGTGGCTTAAACAGCAGAAATATATTTTCTCCCAGCTCTGGAGACTGCTAGGCTAGGATCGAGGTATCAGCAAGGCTGATTTCTGGTGAGACTTCTCTTCCTGACTTGTAGATGGCTGCCTTTTCACTATGTCCTCTCCTCACATGGCCTTTCCTCTTTGTAGGTGTACTTCTGGTATCTCTTCTACTCCTTATAAGGATACCAGTCGTATTTGATTAGGGCCCCACCATTATGACCTCATTTAACCTTAATTAACTCCTTAAAGGCTCTATCTCCAATACAGCTGCATTGGGGATTAGAGCTTCAACATATGGATTTTGAGGGAAGACAATTCAGTCCCTAAGAGACATCTTCCTGTCTTTCTGTTTAAATCTCCTTTATGACTGCTTCGTGCTTTTCTTTAATTTTTCAGGCCAAATACAGATGGAAAGGTACTTACAGCAGCAGATAGCAGTGATACAGATGAAAAATAAGAAAAAAAAATATCTCGTTTTGTTTCTTTCTCTCAGCAGGTTTCCCTTTCTCCAACTGCATAAATTATTATAATCTACTCTCCTTTTATTAGATAACCAGCTAATAATTATTTACTAATTTATGATAACTACATAAAAACAACCCCCTATAATTTTGAAACCTGTCTTTAGACGCAGCTAGCCCTCCTTGAAAGGGAGCATGACCCTTTCCACAGAATGAAAGATTTTAAATAACATTAAACAAAGCATAAGAAAATTATTAAGCTATGATGGGGTACTCTGCAATTACAATTTCTCTTAATTATATGCTGCTCTGACACTCAACAGAAAATGCAGATGAACCATTTAATGCATGTATAAGTAAGATCAAATCTGAATATTCCCACTAAAGATGCCCGTGGTATTTGCTATTAACTCCTTGCTTGGGTCTTGTTTTCTTCCCCACCTTTGGCATAACCTTGTTATTAGAACAGAGATACTGGTTTCAGGCTTTAAATACTGTAAAGCAGTCAAGAGGGAAAACACCTAAAACCTCATTCAAATAATCATTTTTGACTTGTAAGCCTAACCTGACATTATTATAGTCAGACCAGAAGAGTTTTGCTCCAAGATGATAACCCTTTCTTTAACACAAAGTCCACATATGATAACTTGTGTATTCTTAATCATGAAATAAAACCATGGGAGACACTGGTCTGATTAAAAGACAAGTGCATAACCATGGAAAGAGACAAATCCAAATTAAGACTTTTTTTTTCTTTAATGTTTTCCTTTAAGAGTTGGCTTTAGAAAGAGTCACGCAGGCATATTTTACTGGTTCTCTGTTGTCTGAAGGTTAGGACAATTTGAAAGGAAAAACAGTGCCAGGATGATTCCTGTTCAAATGCAAACACACACACACACGGACACACATGAAAAGACACACACACACACACACACTCACACTTCCCTGGGGAAGAATTTCTTAAAATCCTTGATTTTTCACTTTAATTTTACTTTACATATATATTTTAGTTCAGTTCCAAAATGTTGTTTTCTTTGAGGTGTTTTTTTTTTCTCTCAGCTTGCTGTACTCCTAATTTTGAAAAGTCACTAAGGGTATAATTTTGGAAATCCACATTTTAAAAGAAATGCTAGTTTTATTTACAAAAACTTTTCATCAAAGCTAAGAAGCAGAACTGAGTTCTTTTGTGATTCCAAACATATTTTTGAGGAATGGTTACATCATATATCTATTCTTGGAAACATTAAATAACAGAAAGCAAACACAAAGGTCTTGTCTTTGGTCTTTCATGCAATGACATCTTTGCAAATTAGGCTGACAAATTTACCTAGTCTTCCTTCCTTCTACTGCTTATTGTCAGTATAAGATTGAATGGAAAATTGGTCTTAATCAAAACTAAAAGATTCTGCTTATCAAAAAACACCATCAAGAAATAAACAGGTGCAGAGGAAGAAAAGATATCTCTTTTCTTCTACCCTTTTAAGTTCTCAACTGAGATCCCTGTAACAAAAGACAGATTAGCAAGAGAAAAGCATGCAAATGTATTTAAGTTTTATATGACAGGAAACTTCATAACGAAATGAAGACCCAAAGAAACTGTTAAACCTTTTCTATGTGGCCTGGGCTTCCTCACAACATGGTGGCTGGTTCCAAAGGCAAGTGTCCAGAGAAGAGCCAAGCAGAAGCCATAATGCATTCAATGATCTAGCTGCAGAAGTTAATCTGCATCACTTCACCATATTCTACTGATCAAGACATTTACAAAAGCCCAGCCAGTTTCAAAGGGAGGTAATAAATACCCTCCACCACTTGATGAAGGCATGTCAACATCGAATTTTGAGAAAAGCATATTGCATGGGATACACACACACACACCACACACACACACACACACACTCACTTAGCAATCTTTGAAGAAATGATCTGCCATGGACATCACATAAATCACAAATTCTTTAGTATAAATTTTATGAAGGAGTCTCTGCATGAGAACATGGAACACATAAAAGGGAAATGACTGAAAGGAAGTACAGGGAATCTAAAGAAGGAAAGGTAATGAAAGACCAATTTCACCTGCTTTTGGCCAGCCCTACCAAAGCATGTAGGTGAGAATATACCATTAAAATGTTAACATCTCACAATAAAATGTAAATTCAATCATAGAAAAATTATATGTAAATACTTATTAAACACTTTTAATTAAATACAGATAGTTACTTGCTTACAATCATATTAACCACCACTTACTGAGCGATTATTGAGCTTTCAAAGTGATGAGATCTTTGCATGCATACACTCATTACACTTTGTCCTTAAGACCCTATGATGCAGGATTATTTTAATCCCCATTTTACAGGTGAGAAAAGCTAGTCTAAAAAGGTTAAGTAATTTATCCAAGGTCATATAGCTTGTTAATGGCAAAGCTGGGATCTTGACCTCTAAGTATACTGTAACTATTCCACTTTCCACATGTTTTCTTTTTAACTCAAATTTTTCTCAAGCACACGGTTAAATTGTAAAGGCCCAACAGAAGAACATACATCAGTATCCTAAAAGCACATATGCTACAAATCGCAATATCTATAATATGGCTGTGGGTAAACCTGAGCTCAGCTTTTTGTCTCCATCTACCTTCCACTTAGAGTTTCTAAAGGAAAGTCATGGGGCGAGGGGATGGGATAAACACAAGACAGAAAATGAAAACCTAAAAGATTCTTCAGGCAAAGTATTAAAACTGGGAAGAGAGTATATCATGATAGCAGAAATTTAAGATCAGTATATAAAACCATTCCCCACCCACAGCAACAACGAGAAATTTTCATTTTAGTAAATTACTTACATATAATAACATTAAAGATATACAGTATCTAGAAAATATGGCAAAAATATATAAGACCATTTGGAAGAGATTTTAAAACATTATTGAGTAACTTTAAGAATTAAATAAACAAAGAAATAAATAGATGTATAAGAAGATTCAATATCATAACCATGTCATTCACCTAAAATTGGTCTACAGATGTAATTCAATTCCCACCAACATACCGATAGAGTTTGCAAAGAAACTGTAAAAGTTGATTTTAAAACTTGTATGGAAAAGCAAAAACTAGTAATAGTTAAGATACTAAATTTATTTTTAAAAATTAAGGATGTGACAACTTAACCTATTAATTATTGTTTTGGTTATCACCTGCTTTGTAGAAAACTATTCCAAATTGCAGTGGCTTAAAACAACATTTATCTATTAATTTCATGATTCTATGAATCAGGAATTTGGGCAGGGTTTAGCTAGTCTATCAGTAAAAGTTCAATCAAAAAAGCAAAACCAGTAGGATTTATTACAAAGATTTATGTATTTCAAGGAACTGGCCTACACAATTGAGGGGGCTGGCTAAGTAAGTCTGTAGGGCAGGGCATCAGGAAGGAAAGATTATATACAGGTCTAAATTCCATGGGCATAGGCAGAAGCTGCTGTCCAAAGGCAGAATTTCTTCTCTTCCTCAGAAAACATTCAAGCCTGCTTTTAAGGCCATCCAACCAATTTAATTAGGCGCACTGAAATAACTGTCCTTACTTAAAGTCAACTGATTAGGGGCTTTAGCTGCATCTGCAAAATCCTTCCACAGCAACTCCTAGATTAGTACTTGACCTAAAAATGGAAAGTTGACATATCAGGAAGGCACCACAGCTAGGGTTTTTCTCTCGACCCTGTGTGGTGTCTGTTGGGTTCATTCAATGGTACTCAGTTGGATGCTAACTAGTCTGGAGGGCCCCAGACAACTTCACTCAAATGCTGGGATCTTGGCAGGAACAGCCAGCAGAGTGAATTTAGCTGGCCCCTCTCCCACTCCCTGTAGTCATAAAGGTCTCATCATGTGGCATCTCCAGCAGGGCAGGTAGACTTCTTACTTGGTGGCACAGCAATCCCTTGAACCTCACTGGAAACAGCCAGATATCTTAAAAGTCTAGATCTGGAGCCATATTCCACTGGTCAAAGCAATCACAGGGCAGCACAACTTCCAGTGGAGGGGAATAGACTCTACTGTCTGATGGGAAACGTGTCAAAATTTTTTTGCCATTAAAAAGATTAAAATCTTCCACAAACATCCAGACATTATAAAACTACAGTAGTAAAGAGAATATGGTATTAGCATGGACAGAAAATGAGTAAAGGAAAATAATAAGTCCAGAAACAGACTTGCACAGACATGAAATTTGATATATAGTAGAGATGGCACTGCAGATCATTAGACAAGAGACGCATTAAACAATAAACAGCTCTGGCTAATGGTGCGAAAAACTGAAATTGAATCTCTACTTCAAAGCACATGCAAAAATCAATTTCAGATGAATTAAAGACTTAAAGGTGAAACAAGAAACTTTAAAACTTTTAGGAAAAGTATAGGAGGAAGATATCTTTATAAACTTTGGGTAAAAAAGAATTTTTCAACTAAATACAAAAAGCTCTAATCATAAAGGAAAAAAATCAATTAGACTGCATTTAATTGAGAACTTGTGTTCATCAAAAGACTCCATAAAGAACGTAAAAAGACAAGCCAAAAACTAGAAGATATTTGCAACATATTTAACAAATAAATTATTAAAATTCAAAATGTATTTTTAAAATTCTACAAAATAATAATAAAGGCAAACAATCCAGTAGAAAATGGGCAAAAAGGTATGCATTAGCATTGCACAGAAGAGGAATCACGAATTGCAAGTAAACATAAGGAAGGATGTAGTATCACTGGAATGCTATTTGATACCAAAGTGTAATATAATTTTATATCTACTAGATTGCCTAAAATTAGTAAATCTGGAAATAAGTATTGGCAAATATGCAGAGAAAATGAAAATTCTCATACCCTCTAGTTGGAGTATTAATTTGAACAATTATTTGGGTAAACAATTAAGCAGTTATTTTGTAAAGATGAAAAGATGAATATCCCATGACTGAGCAATGTACTCGCAGGTATACGCCAGAAGTCTGCAAATTGTGCATGTGTAACCCTGGGGTACATGAGGAGTCTCTTACAGACACAGATACATTTAAAGGAATAAACTGTTAGACTTCCAGCATCCATATGAAATGTATATACTCTGAAGTGATCTGAGAATGTGCCTTCATTAGAGGGTAGACATTTCATGACAATTACTTTTCATCTCTCTTTTCACAAAAATCATCCTTTCTTCCATTTTATTAAAAAAATAGCTCTCACCCATCTTCAATTTCATAATAATGCATTATCCTAAATAGCATAAATTCCAAGGAAGCCAAATAATGGTAACAATTCAAAATACTGGTGACAGAGAATTCTCTTTTAATGATGGTATCATCCACACTGTCTTTTTTGACCATATGGCTTTACGTCTTTCCCAGTCTTATATATAAATGTGTTTCTATCATGGACATTAGAAATACCCCCCCCCCCACACACACACATATACTATATTAGGCTGCAGTGAATACATATATATTGTAGAGTGGGAGTCTGGGACTAATGACTACTTCCATTTAATAGCCTCACATTCTCTTGCCCTGTAACTGTGGGAAAAGGCATTGTACCTGAGGGAAAGACCCTTGTTCATGAGAGGAGAGCAGAAAAGGGTGAGGGTAAGAAATATCAAAGACAGCACAAACACAAGATAAGGTTACCTGCCTTACCACTCTATCTATCATATAATTAAAATGTTCAGAATGTTTGAAAATGCACCCTAGAATTAAAACAGTGTGCTTCAAATCTCATGCCCTGACTTTTTCTGGAACTGTTTCTCAATCGGATATTTTACATGATTTCAAAAATTTTAAATGAAAATGTTTATGTTATTTCTGACATCTCAGCATCACATCTTCAAGAAAATGGAACATATACTGGAGGTAAAAAGTGTTTTGTATTTTCTTCAACATTTATTATTCATAAGAGAAACATTTCCCTGAATTTTACCAAGAAAAAATCATCAGACACTTTAAAAATGTATTTGGTTTTGACTCAGTAATAAATATCCTTTCCGGCACTTGTCAACCACTTCTCTACTTTTTGATTCCTTCCTATGGGAATAGAAAATTGTACTATGCACAATGCATACTTAGCAATGGTTACTCCAATACTTTGGGTAAGCCCTACACTTACTGGTGGCTGAATACTTTCTCTTACCGTGAATTTCCACTGAATCTGTCTCATTCCAGCAGTTGATGATAGTCATCCTAGAACTAGGAACAAATAGAAAAATAACAGTCAGATCCATCAAAAGAGATGCATTTCCAAATAAAGTTTTACTTTATGTTCAATAATTATTTTCAAAATGGCTTTAACCAACTGTGCACTAATAACAATTGTTATGGTAACTAAATCCAGAAAATAATTAACATTTAAGAGTTTTAAAGGCACAAAAATTTTTTTTTAAATCAAGTTTATATATATAATTTTTATTGTAAAGTATAAAAGGGTGACTAATGAAAATGTAAGTGAAAATATATACTGCATTCGGATAAAATTCTGTGGGAGTAGTGAAATGAAAATATGACTCCAGGAGAAAAAAATATAAAATTTCTGGCTTTTAAAAAAGACCTTTTCATCTGCATTTTATAAGTAAATGGTAATGGGTTAAAAAGTACAATGGTATTTGTATTCCATTCGATCTATTTTTAAAAAGGATATTACAGTGTCAGTTTAAAATGTCAATATACAAATATACCAGAAATTACATCATTTGCAATCACTTAAACAGTTGATTTAAAAAAACTAGGTACCAACTTAAAAATGTGTGAAGAATCACACAAGTTTTCAAAATTCTGTTGGAGGATATGTGAGCAAAATTTTGAACACTATATGTACATAAATATATATATGAGGAAACCTCTTGCACAGGTACATTTAGGAATCACATACAATATTTTTTGTTCTTTTTTCCTCTCAACAGTGACAAGCATTTATTGAGTGCTCATTACATCAGGCACCTTTCTAGGTTAAAAAAAAAAAAATCAATAGACAAACATCCCTGTCCAGGTGGAGTTTATACTTTAGGAGCATATTGATACCAGCATGTTAATAGAAAAAAATAAATAAAGAAAAGGAAGCAGCCATAGGCAAATCAAATGTCCATACAAAGGAGAAAGGATAATCACTTTATGAATATTATACAGCGGTAAAAGTAAATATACTCAGCTATAGGCAACAATTTAGGCCGAAATTATCATTTGTAGTATGATAGAATATTTATAAAGTTCAAAAAAAAATCAAGGTAAGACAAACATTTAAAAACATAAATATGTGGTAAAACTATCAATATGTGGTTTAAAATATGTGGTGAAAAGACATAATGGCTACCCATACAGGAGTGGCACAAGGATGGATTAATTAACAACAAACAAAAATAGCTTCAACATTAGGAATCAAGTTCTGGCCCTTAGGTTCTTTAGGTCCAATGGTGGATTCATGGGTGTTTATTTTATTTTCATGCCCCATTTTCTAAATATATCAGCTATTACATAAAATATGAATAAAGGCAGAAATTAACATGGTTGAGGTTCCTTACAATTGTTTGCAACTATTCAGAAATTGAGAGACAAAGTAGGTTTACAACCATCAAGGAAGAACTGTAACATTTCTCTCTAATGTCAAGCACTGTCCCCCATGCCTCACTCCCCATGTCTCCTCACTCTGCCAGCTGTTCACACATCCACTCTTTTATTTGACATTAAATGACTGACCACTATATGCTGGACACCAGACTAAGTGTTAAAAGAAACATTCTTCACCACTATTCAACACCAAGGAATTTGTCTGAAACACAAAGGCCTTTTTCATACTGTCCCTTAGGACTACTTGGTGTCAAGATCTTCTACATTTTGCCTCTAATAACACAAACTGATAGGTAACCTATAAAATTCACTGTAAGTCATTGAGGAAACTGCTCCTCCTTGTGACCAAGACCCTTTCTATTAATCTGTCTTATTGCCACCAGTAGCCTGTTATATGGCCTGAGCTATGCATTACTTGGATGCCCCACCTCATTCCAAAACGCAGTTGAAATTTAGTAATTATAGAATAAACAACAAGACATAAAATTGAGTAACATTCCTCTTTGCCAGCTGGCATACAAATACCTTTTCTTGAGCATATGTAACATTTTGATTAGTAAAGTGATGCTCATTAAACAGACATGTTTATTATTAAAATAATTATTTAAGCAAAAAGAGATTTCTGTGGCATTTTTTACATTTAATGGTTTCAGATTTGTTACAGAAAATTATAAAGGCAAAAAAGAAAAATTATATACTTATGTTTCACAGTTTCAATGACAGTCATAATTTTAAATATTCTGTCCCCTATAAATTCATGTTTATTCATCCAAAAATATGTGCTAATATGTGGATGTTAAAACCTGTGTTCTATGGCTTCCTTACCACTGCCTCCTTCTCATTCTCCTTCCCTGATTCAGCATGTTCCAGAATATTCTCAACAGAATTCAGACTCATTCCATAGGAGGCATATCTTTGTATTTACAAGTTTTATAATGTACACATTTATTCTTAAACAGTAGAATTACTATTATTTTTAGCATGGCAACGTTAGAAAACTAGAAAGGAGCTGAGTTTTAGATTTGGAAAAGATACAGTATTTAATGCATTCATTAATTGGGATCATTCTCCCATATTTATTTAGTTTCTTTTGATAAAGTGTTCCTTTATTCCAGGAATTACTACTTATCTGAGACAATATTTTTGAAAAAAAAACCCACACAAATATAAATCAATTGCAAATTTCCTGGTATCATGGAAAAATCAATTGCAAACTTCCACTGTATCATGGATTGATTTCCATGTATCAATCACTCCATTAATGAGGGTCTTAAGATACAGGGTAAAAACAGAAGGTAAACTGCCATCCTTCATTATCCATCACAATAGAAACACTAGAATGACCCTAATTGATGAATTTGCTGAGAATTACTTCCTATTTATGAATAGTATCCCAAGTTTACTCTTTACATATATTATATACATTACATTCTTTCTTGTTACAGGTCCTTATAAACGGTACCTACAGTTCGACGCAGAAAATGTGGAAAGAATCCAGTATCATAGTTAGCAATTGGAGTAAGAATATTCTACTTATGATGGCATTTAGGAATGAGAGAATGATAATAAGAAGTAACTTAGAAGAGGAACTTCAAGATGGCGGAAGAGTAAGACGCGGAGATCACCTTCTTCCCCACAAATACATCAGAAATACATCTACATGTGGAACAACTACTACAGAACACCTACTGAACACTGGCAGAAGACCTCAGACCTCCCAAAAGGCAAGAAACTCCCCACGTACCTGGGTAGGGCAAAAGAAAAAAGAAAAAACAGAGACAAAAGAATAGGGATGGGACCGCACCAGTGGGAGGGAGCTGTGAAGGAGGAAAGGTTTCCACACACTAGGAAGCCCCTTCACTGGCGGAGACAGCGGGGGGCGGTGGCGGAGGGGGGAAGCTTCAGAGCCACGGAGGAGAGCACAGCAACAGGGGTGTGGAGGGCAAAGCAGAGAGATTCCCGCACAGAGGATCGGTGCCGACCAGAACTCACCAGCCCGAGAGGCTTGTCTGCTCACCCGCCGGGCCGGGCAGGGCTGGGAGCTGAGGCTTGGGCTTCAGTCGGATCCCAGGGAGAGGACGGGGGTTGGCTGCGTGAACACAGCCTGAAGGGGTTAGTGCGCCACAGCTAGCCGGGAGGGAGTCCGGGAAAGTCTGGAGCTTCCGAAGAGACAAGAGACTTTTTCTTGCCTCTTTGTTTCCTGGTGCTGGAGGAGAGGGGATTAAGAGCGCCGCTTAAAGGAGCTCCAGAGACAGGCACGAGCCATGACTATCAGCGCGGACCCCAGAGACGGGCATGAGACGCTAAGGCTGCTGCTGCCACCACCAAGAAGCCTGTGTGCAAGCACAGGTCACTGTCCACACCTCCCCTCCCGAGAGCCTGTGCAGCCTGCCACTGCCAGGGTCCCGTGATCCAAGGACAACTTCCCCAGGAGAACGCAAGGCGCGCCTCACGCTGGTGCAACGTCATGCCAGCCTCTGACGCCGCAAGCTCGCCCCGCCTCCTTACTCCTCCCTCCCCCATGGCCTGAGTGAGCCAGAGCCCCCGAATCAGCTGCTCCTTTAACCCCGTCCTGTCTGAGCAAAGAACAGACGCCCTCAGGCAAGCTACATGCAAAGGCGGGTCCAAATCCAAAGCTGAACCTCAGGAGCTGTGCGAACAAAGAAGAGAAAGGGAAATTTCTCCCAGCAGCCTCAGGAGCAGCAGATTAAATTTCCACAGTCAACTTGATGTACCCTGCATCTGTGGAATACCTGAACAGACAACGAATCATCCCAAATTGAGGCAATGGACTTTGGGAACAACAATATATATATTTTTCCCTTTATCTCTTTTTGTGAGTGTGTATGTGTATGTCTGTGTGAGATTTTGTCTGTATAGCTTTGCTTTAACATTAAGTCTTGGGGTTCTGACTGTCCGTTTGTTTTTTTTTTTAAGAATAGTTTTTAGCGCTTGTTATCATTAGTGGATTTGTTTTGTGGTTTGGTTGCTCTCTTCTTTCTTTCTTTCCTTCTTTTTTTTAAATTACTTAAAAAAATTTTTTTAATAATTATTTTTTATTTTAATAACTTTATTTTATTTTTTTCTTTCTTTCTTTCTTTTTTTCTCCCTTTTATTCTGAGCCGTGTGGATGGCAGGGTCTTGATGCTCCGGCTGGCATCAGGGCTGTGCCTCTGAGGTGGCAGAGCTGAGCTCAGAACACTGGTCCACCTGAGACCTCTGAGCTGCACGTAATATCAAATGGAGAAAATCTCCCAGAGATTTCCATGTCAACGCCAAGACCTAGCTCTACTCAACGACCAGCAAGCTACAGTGCTGGACACCCTATGCCAAACAACAAGCAATAAAGGAACACAACCCCACCCATTAGCAGAGAGGCTGCCTAAAATCATAATAAAGTCACAGACACCGCCAAACACACCACCAGATGCAGACCTGCACACCAGAAAAACAAGGTCCAGCCTCATCCACCAGAACACAGGCACTAGTCCCCTCCACCAGGAAGCCTAAACAACCCACTGAACCAACCAGAGCAACTGGGGACAGACATCAAAAACAATGGGAACTATGAACCTGCAGCTTGCGAAAAGGAGACCCCAAACACAGTAAGTTAAGGAAAATGAGAAGACAGAGAAACACACAGCAGATGAAGGAGCAAGGTAAAGACCCACCAGACCAAACAAATGAAGAGAAAATAGGCAGTCTACCTGAAAAAGAATTCAGAATAATGATAGTAAAGATGATCCAAAATCTTGGAAATAGAATGGAGAAAATACAAGAAATGTTTAACAAGGACCTAGAAAAACTAAAGAGCAAACAAACAATGATGAACAACACAATAAATGAAATTAAAAATTCTCTAGAAGGAATCAATAGCAGAATAACTGAGGAAGAAGAACGGAGAAGTGACCTGGAAGATAAAATAGTAGAAATAACTACTGCAGAGCAGAATAAAGAAAAAAGAATGAAGAGAAATGAGGACAGTCTCAGAGACCTCTGGGACAACATTAAATACACCAACATTCGAATTATCATGGTCTCAGAGAAGAAGAGAAAAAGAAAGGGACTGAGAAAATATTTGAAGAGATTATAGTTGAAAACTTTCCTAACATGGGAAAGGAAATACTTAATCAAGTACAGGAAGCACAGAGAGTCCCATACAGGATAAATCCAAGGAGAAACACGCCAAGACACATATTAATCAAATTATCAAAAATTAAATACAAAGAAAAATATTAAAAGCAGCAAGGGGAAAACAACAAATAACATACAAGGGAATCCCCATAAAGTTAATAGCTGATATTTCAGCAGAAACTCTGCAAGCCAGAAGGGAGTGGCAGGACATATTTAAAGTGATGAAAGGGAAAAACTTATAACCAAGATTACTCTACCCAGCAAGGATCTCATTCAGATTCAACGGAAGATTACAACCTTCACAGAGAAGCAAAAGCTAAGAGAGTTCAGCACCACCAAACCAGCTTTACAAGAAATGTTAAAGGAACTTCTTTAGGCAGGAAACACAGGAGAAGGAAAAGGCCTACAATAACAAACCCAAAACAATTAAGAAAATGGTAATAGGAACATACATATCAATAATTACCTTAAATGTAAATGGACTAAATGTTCCAACCAAAAGACATAGACTGGCTGAATGGATACAGAAACAAGACCCGTATATATGCTGTCTACAAAATACCCACTTCAGCCCGAGGGACACATACAGACTGAAAGTGAGGGGATGGAAAAAGATATTCCATGCAAATGGAAATCAGAAGAAAGCTGGAGTAGCAATTCTCATATCAGACAAAATAGACTTTAAAACAAAGACTATTACAAGAGACAAAGAAGGACACTACATAATGATCAAGGGATCAATCCAAGAAGAAGATATAACAGTTGTAAATATTTATGAACCCAACATAGGAGGACCTCAATACATAAGGTAAATACTAACAGCCATAAAAGGGGAAATTGACAGTAACACAGTCATAGTAGGGGACTTTAACACCTCACTTTCACCAATGGACAGATCATCCAAAATGAAAATAAATAAGGAAACACAAGCTTTAAATGATACATTAAACAAGATGGACTTAATTGATATTTATAGGACATTACACCCAAAAACAACAGAATATACTTTCTTCTCATCTGCTCATGGAACATTCTCCAGGATAGATCATATCTTGGGTCACAAATCAAGCCTTGGTAAATTTAAGAAAATTGAAATTGTATCAAGTATCTTTTCTGACCACAACACTATGAGACTAGATATCAATTACAGGAAAAAATCTGTAAAAAATACAAACACATGGAGGCTAAGAATTACACTACTTAATAACCAACAGATCACTGAGGAAATCAAAAAACACCTAGAAACAAATGACAATGAAAACATGATGAACCAAAACCTATGGGATGCAGCAAAAGCAGTTCTAAGAGGGAAGTTTATAGCAATATAATCCTACCTTAAGAAACAAGAAATATCTCAAATAAACAACCTAATCTTACACTTAAAGCAATTAGAGAAACAAGAATAAAAAAACCCCCAAAGTTAGCAGAAGGAAAGAAATCATAAAGATCAGATGAGAAATAAATGAAAAAGAAATGAAAGAAACAATAGCAAACATCAATAAAACTAAAAGCTGGTTCTTTGAGCAGATAAACAAAATTGATAAACCATTAGTCAGACACATCAAGAAAAAAAGGGAGTTTATGTTTGTGTATGGTGTAAGGGAGTGTTCTAATTTCATACTTTTACATGTACCTGTCCAGTTTTCCCAGCACCACTTATTGAAGAGGCTGTCTTTTCTCCACTGTATATGCTTGCCTCCTTTATCAAAGATAAGGTGACCATATGTGCGTGGGTTTATCTCTGGGCTTTCTATCCTGTTCCATTGATCTATATTTCTGTTTTTGTGCCAGTACCATACTGTCTTGATTATGTAAGGCTAGACACTATCAAACTCTTAGAGGAAAACATAGGCAGAGCACTCTATGACATACTTCACAGCAAGATCCTTTTTGACCCAACTCCTAGAGAAATGGAAATAAAAACAAAAATAAACAAATGGGACCTAATGAAACTTAAAAGCTTTTGCACAGCAAAGGAAACCATAAACAAGACCAGAAGACAACCCTCAGAATGGGAGAAAATATTTGCAAATGGAGCAACTGACAAAGGATTAATGTCCAAAATTTACAAGCAGCTCATGCATCTCAATATCACAAAAGCAAACAACCCAATCCAAAAATGGGCAGAAGATCTAAATAGACATTTCTCCAAAGAAGATATACAAATTGCCAACAAACACATGAAAGGATGCTCAACATCACTAATCATTACAGAAATGCAAATCAAAACTACAATGAGGTATCACCTCGCACCAGTCAGAATGGCCATCATCAAAAAATCTACAAACAGTAAATCCTGGAGTGGGTGTGGATAAAAGAGAACCTTCTTTCACTGTTGGTGGGAATGTAAATTGATACAGCCACTATGGAGAACAGTATGGAGGTTCCTTAAAAAAGGAATATGCCCTCCTGGGCATATACCCTGAGAAAACCATAATTCCAAAAGAGTCATGTACCACAATGTTCATTGCAGCTCTATTTACAATAGCCAGGACATGGAAGCAACCTAATTGTCCATCAACAGATGAATGGATAAAGAAGATGTGGCACATATATACAATGGAATAGTACTCAGCCATAAAAGGAAACGAAATTGAGTTATTTGTAGTGAGGTGGATGGACCTAGAGTCTGTCACTCAAGAGTGAAGTAAGTCAGAAAGAGAAAAACAAATATCGTATGCTAACACATATATATGGAATCTTAAAAAAAAATGGTTCTGAAGAACTTGGGGCAGGACAGGAATAAAGACGCAGACGTAGAGAATGGACTTGAGGACAAGGGAGGGGGAAGGGTATGCTGGGACGAAGTGAGAGAGTGGCATGGACTTATATATACTACCAAATGTAAAATAGATAGCTGTGGGAAGCAGCTGCATAGTGCAGGGAGATCCGCTCAGTGCTCTGTGACCACTCAGAGGGGTGGGATAGGGAGGATGGGAGGGAGACGCAAGAGGGAGGTGATATGGGGATATATGTATATGTATAGCTGATTCACTTTTTTATAAAGGAGAAAGTAACACACCATTGTAAAGCAATTATACTTCAATAAAGATGTTTTTTTAAAAAGCTTATTATAAATATTTATACTAAAATAAAAATATAAAGACAGCACAATTAATAAAAAGAATATCAATAGTATTTCCTAAGTGAATACTGTATGTGAAGTGCTGAGCTAAAAGCTATATATATAGAAGCTCATCCAAAAGTGGTTGATTCAGTAGTCTATGAACCAGAAATCTTTATTACTAGGCAATTTTGTGTTTTCATAATTCAGGGATAAATGATGCTGTAAGATAATCCTAAACACAATAAACATATGTCAAAAGAACTTTCTAAGTCATCACAGAAAGATTACAGTTAGTTCAAATAGTTACATATTTAAGAATATGTGATCTAACTAGACAATGAATCATCAACATTTACTGTTGACTATTACCATGATCCATTTACCCCAAAATAGGCCATTTTAAGGAAAGATATTTTTAATTCCTGGGAATAGGATCTCTTCTTATTTTGTATCCTATTGCTGATCATATAGGACACTTTTGACAAGTTTTTATTTGGCTAATATAGAAACTTGGTTCTGAATTCATAACTGCTAGAGAATGGACTATTGTGAACCATTGAGGTTTAAACCCATTTCCATATAGCATGATTCTTTAAGTGAGAAAAACAGAAAGAAAGCTGTATACACGCCACAGTAGCAAACAAGGAAATATATCTAAGAAAAAAGACTAGAAAGGAATAAATACAAATACACTCACTCATAATACCAGAACCGCAATGATCGTACTGGCATTATGAGTGAGTGATTTTACTTCTGTTTTCCAAAACTTTTTTCCAAGCAACAGATAGTTGGGTCTTTTTATTAATTATTATCCAGTCTCACTCTCCCTTTTAAATTGGGGTGTTTAGACCACTGACATTTAATGTGATTATTGTTACATTTAGGTTTAAATCTATCAGCTTGTGATTTCTTTTCTATTTGTTTCATCTCTTCTTAGTTCCCTTTTCCCTCTTTTTCCGTCTTCTGAATTGATTCTATTTAGTGATTCAATTATCTGTCCTTAGTTGGATTATTAGCTATAACTCTGTGCTATTTTAGTGCTTGCTTTCACATATATAATGTACATCTTTAACTTATCTTTAACAGTCTACCTTCAAGTGAAATAATCCCATTTCAGATCTATATAACAAATTTATAACAGTATTCTTCCATATCCTTGCTTTAGTACTACTGTTGTCATACATTTTACTTCCGCATATGGTTTAAACTCCACAATACATTGTTATATTTGCTGTAAGTGAAAATTATCTTTTAAAAATATTTATATAATAAGCAAAAAATTTATTGATATTTACCCATATACTTATAATTTCTGGTGCAAAGTAAATGGCAAAATAGAAAGATATGTATTTTTATATACATATTGCATAAAGAAGACAGAGTGGTGGAATTTTGTTTTCTCCCTTTTATTTTGCAATTTGCTTTAATGGACTTATATTAATTTTAAAAGGAAAGGAAAAAGTTAATATACCTTCAGTTCATTCTGTTTATGGGAAGTATAAAAATATTTGGGGTATAATAAAATGTTAAGTGGAAAGAGAAAGAATAAAAATATGTTATATGGCCATAATTACTATTATGTTCAAAATAAAAAGTAATACTTGTGAACTTATATACAAAATCAGGTAGTATCACTTTACTGAACTGCTGTAGACTGGGGTAGGATGGGGTGGAGTGGGGCACCAGACTGCAGAAATAGCATCAGCTATCTGCTAGGTATCTCACATCCTAAAGCGGAAATTACTCTTCCTGCCATAAAACATCTAAAACATCTACTTTCTCCCTGATTCAGAGAATGAATGCTGATTAAGAAGAAAATAAAATGGCTACAGTAAGAGAACAATGAAGTTAGAGAGGGAGCTACAGTATTAACTGGTTAGAGCATGTGTTGGTAGGGTGTGTAAAGCAATCAATAGACAGAATCTTACAAAATATAGAAGAGGAAGCACACTAGTTAACTGAATAAAGACTTCTTTGAGTATTTTGATTATAAAGCGTTCAAAGACTAAGTAACAGGGCCTTAGAATATTTTTTCAAAGAAAAATAAAGGTACATCACAGCATAAATCAGCATGATACACAAATGGTGTGAAGCATATCAAGGAAGGTTAGTAAAATTGGAATCTAGAATGAATTATAACAATGATTACTTTCTTAACCACAGCTCATGAGGTATTTCTATCTGTTTCTTGGTGAAGAGGAATGAAAAGTTTATAGCAAACTATTTTACTTACCCATTAGTTTATAAAATACATTTATACCAATGTAATCTTCATAATAAACATACATAGAATCATTCCAGGGTCTGTGCTCAATCATTTGCAATAGATTCTTTTGCTGTGTTTTTAAAGCCCCACGTTGAAGTAGCCTTTAAAATATGTAGAGAAAGTTACTAGCTTGCTGGACTCCATGGAACTACTGCAAACAAGAGCGTTTTGCCTAGAGTGGGACAAAAGAGGTAAGTTCTACCCTGCATGGAATGTTGCTTTAATAAGATTTATTTTTGTTCAATGTAACAAAAAAATGGGACATAGTCCAAAAAGTTGACAGAATTTGATGCTGTAAAATGAGCTTTTGAGCATTTTTAGCCTAATCTTTGCTTTTTCCAAAATATTTCTAATAGTTAATTTGATATGAAAGCCTTTAAAAAGTTGCACGCTTCCTAAACTTAGTAAGGATATTAAACACAATATATTTAAACCCTCCCTTGATGTCTAGGAGCCAGGCTTATGATTCTTAGTATACCTTCTCTGGAGAAGTGGTGCTTCTCTTGGAATAATTACTAAATTGAGTAGAATACAGTTTGCAGACATCGTCTTAGGATATTGTGTTTCCTCTATCTTCTTCCTCAGTTATAGTTGAGATCATTCATGTGGCAACTTCTAGTATCAACTTGCAATTTGGCATTTGGCATACAATATACCAGCAGTTGTCCACTAGAACTAGTCAAGGTTCTTAAAACACCTAATTTTGGGGCTTCCCTGGTGGCGCAGTGGTTGAGAATCTGCCTGCCAATGCAGGGGACACGGGTTTGAGCCCTGGTCTGGGAAGATCCCACATGCCACGGAGCAACTGGGCCTGTGAGCCACAACTACTGAGCCTGTGCGTCTGGAGCCTGTGCTCCGCAACAAGAGAGGCTGTGATAGTGAGGGGCCCGCGCACCGCGATGAAGAGTGGCCCCCACTTGCCGCAACTAGAGAAAGCCCTCGCACAGAAACGAAGACCCAACACAGCCAAAAATAAATAAATAAATTTATTTAAAAAAAAGTAATTTCTCTATAAAAAAATTTTTAAAAAAACACCTAATTTTACACATAACCCTAATCCAACAGTGTTTTCACTGAGATGTGTGAATATATACATATACATTACCAGGAAATTATTTTCCCTAGAGCTAAGGTTCTCCCTCTCTTGCTTGCGTGCATGCTTTTTCTCTCTCTCTCCATCCCCCCTTTTCCCTCTCTCTCTCCTTTTCCTTCCTCCTATCTCCCTCCCTTTCAACTTCCTCCCATATGTGAGTTTTAGCTAGCCAGCAACAAAAGGTTCATAGAGCTTTTTCCCTAACTGTACTGGCCACCTGTTCTCATTGCTCAGTTGGCTGAGAATCCTGAGAGGCACAAAAGGAAAGGGCAGGGATCTCAGAGGGCAGTCCCTTATTCCCCAGGTATGCTGGCCTGCAGGCAGCTCCTAAGGATCACAACCAATTCTTAGGACCTGGCATTTAGTTCAAGGGCCTTTTAGAGTTCAGAAGCATTTGGGTAAACAACGGTGGAAGTAACCGGCATAGTTTTCTTTATGGGAGCTACATTAGCTAAGACATGCTGAAATGCCTAAAAGTGAACTGTCTTCTCATACCACTGATGATCGGTTAACTCAGATTCTCCCTGTGCCCTCAGTCTTCCATTCATTTAATCAGGAAGGTAGATTCCTCAGCTTTCGAGTATTTCTTTCCAAGTAGAAAACCACTGTATTTTCTCAGAGCATTTCCTTGTATGTAACAACGTGTAATTTAAAAGGAAGAATAATAATAGTTTGTGTCTTAGTTCTCAACAGGAGATATATCAGAATCACTAAGAAAATTTTTCAAAACTCACATTTCCTGCATAAAGAAATGCCCTGGTGAAAAAGGGAGGAGGGGAAGGGGAAAGTGTGACTGGTGGCTGTGTACTTTGACCGAAATTCCTAAATGACTCGTGCCCTCTCATCACTCATTGGTATGATGGAAAGAGACTGCCCTTCTGAATAGGGAAACCTAGGTTTGAGTCAGAGCTCTGCCATTCTTCATTAATTTATTCATTTAACTAATACTAAGTGAGTATTTCCTGTCAGGCACCAGGCTAAGTTCTAAGTATGGAGTGATAAACAAAACAGAGAAGCTCACTGACCTTTTGGAGCTTAAAGTCTAGTTGGTATGACAGATATTTAGCAGATGATCACCTGAAATGTAATTAAATTTGAGACGCATGCAAGGAAAAAAATACAGTGTGCTCTGAGAACCTTAGCTATGTGACTGCAGAGAAGTAACCAGGGCCTGTGTCTGAGCTTCACCATCTGCAAAATGGCATAATCCAGACTTGGCAAACCACCTTACTAGACATATGATAAGAATATTGAGAGAAAATGGATGTAAGTGTGATCTGGAAAATTTCACGCGGTAAATAAATATCAGTGTTTGCCATCAGTTAGAGAGATTTAAAAAACAATATACGGTAACCCACATCTTCCCCTTTTGCTAGCATATATATTACGGTGGCATGACCAACAGAGAGAAGGAAGGTGCAATATATCTAGCTAGCCTCAATGAGTCCTACAGTGGATGTGGAATCATTTAAAGTTAACTGTTAATTGATGACTAGGTACAAACTGTTCTAATTACGTATTATGGTCAACAAACTAACCCAAACTTTAGTGGATTAACACAGTTTAAGAATTCAGGAGGGACTCATCTGGAAGACTGTTCTGTTCCCAGAAGATTGTAGCATCAACTGCAGTCACTCAGTAATATTCAGCTGGTGGTTGGTCTGGTCTGGGAGGTTGAAGCCTGGCTCCTTTCAAATAAATCTGGAAGACTTGCCTCCGTGGGCCCCTTTCCCCCTTCATGTAGTCATGCTTCTTACATGGTAAATCAGGGATCCAGAGTGAGAGTTCCAAGAGAGAGAAAGTAACAGCTATCGATGTATTAAGGTCTGGCCCTACAAAGCAGCATTGTGTCATATCTACAATATGACATCAGTCAAAGCAATCAGAGTCTGCTCAGATTCAAAAAATAACCTCACTTCTCTGTGCAAAGAATGTCAAAGAATTTGCAGCCATCTTTGATCTGCTATATAAACGCTGTTAACAATCAGCTGTAGCTTAACTCTTTTCTCTGTTAGCCTCAGCCCCCAATCATCCATTCTTGTTTCCACAGTATATGTAGACCAAGCAAGCTCCAGCATTTATATAAAATTTATAATAGGGAGATGAAACAGGGGGAAAAAAATCTTTCCCTAGGCCCCTATTAGAGGAATGATTGAAGAAAGAAATTTGAAAGAGCTCTTCTAAACAAACCAGCACATTCAATCCACAAGCGTAGGGGAGGAGAGTGTAGTTCACGTTGAACCTTTCTCCTTCCTGCATTGAGTGCAAAAAATTATTTTGTTTTTCCATCTGATAATTTATTGAAAAATAGAAAAACAAAAAAGTCCTAAGTGACTGTCTTCTTATGTTCAATCCTGACTGTAAAAGGGATTTTTAACAATATGGTCATTATGATCAAGTGATAAGTGAATTTGAAGGTCTTCAGGAGTTTATGATGACAGAATTTAAACTGTTGTATAACTGTATTTGCTGTATAAAATGTACCTAAAATGGTGCTTTATCCTCAAAGAAAAAGCTTGGCATAAAAAAGAAACTTGGGTTTTAGAGTCACATAGATCTGAGTTAGAGAAGCATTTTTGCCACATAGGAACTGTGAGACTGACAATATTACACCTGAGCTTCCAGTTCTTCAACACCATTGTTGCTGGAGAAATTGAGAATGAACTGTGCCTGTGTAATGACTGACACCAACTAGATTCTCAAGAAATGTTTGCCAAAGGAATGAAAAAAATCCACACCATCAGAGTAATCATCTGAAAAAATAAGATTTAATCAAGAAAGTTCTAAGATAATAGAAGAGGGTAACTAAGGTTTATTAAGTACCTGCTATGCGGTAGACATCACACAAGTTGCTGGAGGGAAAGATGAAAACCACAGGCTTTCTTCTCAGAGAAAAGCAAGTCACACAAGGGCTACAAGAGAGGAAAACATGGTGTGCAGTGGAAATGCAGGCCTGCAGGTCCTAGAGAGGGAGAGGAGGGCTGGGGCCTAGGTGGATTTTTAAGAACAAGTAGGAATCAAGCAAAAAGTAGGGAGGAGAAGAGGCAGGCACAGTGATTATTGTGCAAAAAGGCCCACTTAAACATTTTTGAGATTAGGGCTGAGAAGTAGGGGAAAATGACCCTGCAAGTCTATATTCCTTTTTCATCATTGGATCCTTGGCAATGAGCCTAGTTCCTGGCATATAGTGGGTACTCAATACAATCTCAAAAAGGAAACGAGGGAAGGGGAATGTGAGGTGCCTGATGGGTTTCGTACTCTGTTCTAATGACTTTGGGTGTTGCACTGAAAGCCACAGGGATAGGTTGAAGGATTTCAAGTGAGGCCAATGTGATCACATTCTCCTTTTCTAACCATGCGTCTGACAACACTCTGGGGACAGAATTGGAGCAGATCCAACATATAGGTAGGGAACAGTTAAGGACCTATTATAGTAATCTTCCACTTGTGAGCTGCTAAATTTTACAAAGATTAAGGCAGATGTAATATTATCTGTGTCACCTGAATCAGAGAAACTCAACTCTGCTTCCACACTTGCCCTGACTATGAAATTTAGACATGGGTCAGAGTGCCAGTCAGATCACAGTATATTTCTATTGACCTGCCTGGTGCTCTCCTGGCTAACAAAACTCTCTCCTGATGAAGTGACAATTTGGCTTCTAAGCATGTTTTCGCTGTGAGAAGATGTGTGAAGCACAGGCCAATAAAACCTGTCTTGTACAAGGGTCTCTTTTTTTTTTTTTTTTTTTCATGTCTTTTCAGCTTCTTTTTAGATTCTGCTCTAAGCTCTGGATATCAGTAACCTCTCAACTCAAAAGTTCAATCGAAGAAAACACTAGTTTGTACATGATTCTCATCATGGCAAAATGGCATTGTCTGCTTGAGGCTGTAAGACTGTAGATGAAAAGTGGATTGAACATCAAGTCACTAGTATATCTGCCTGTCAGGCGGAAAAGGGCAAGTGGTCAGCTGGATGAAATGACTTACAAGCGTCTCTTACAAAGTCAAATATTTATCTAAAGGTGGTCAGAATATAATCTTGACCCACCCAGTCTTATCTTTGGCTTTTCACTTACTTGAATTACATCCATTCATTCATTTAACAAATACCTCTTGAGAGTCTATTTTACCATAGGCCCCACTCTGGGTGTGGGAAGTAAAATGATAACTAGATGAAGATAGGCCCTGTTTTCATTGCACCACTTCTTAGAAATTAGGACAATCTTCTCATGGCTTCTGAAATATAGTCTAATTAGTCCTACTCTCACACTTGGTTTGTGCCCTCATTCTCAGAATAAATAATTCTACTGTTCAATGATTTACCCTTAATCTTTCTCTTCTCTGAATCTTCCTTATTATTCTGGCTCCAACTAATTGCCTTGTTTCACAAAGTTTAGCCCTTGATTTATAATGTGTTACTCTCTGACTGATGTATCACTTGAAAGAACATACACAGATACATTGATATACAGATATCATGCATAACATGTGGTTTTCCAAATATCCATTTACACGGCAAATAAAGATGAGTGTTTACAATCGACAGTGTCTTTGAAACACCCTCAGCAGGACTGAATTCCAACTAGTTCACATGAGCACCGCAAAAGACAAACTTAAAGTGATTGTTTTATCCTTCAGGTCAGAATCCACTTAAGAATTATGACTAGCTATGTCCCACGTTCAATGGGAGGATATTATTAGTGACGGGATGTGACAAGTCACATATTTCAACTGTGAAGTTTTGAAAGCTGGCATATAAAGGAATAAAGAAAAGAGAAGAAAAGAAATTCTACTGCTCATCATCCGCTAAAGAACACATAAAGCTGTCACAGAGGAGAACAATGGAACTGTTCTCTACCCTCCAGCTGAAATATTTCAGAAACAGGAGATTAAAATGTGATTTGATCCTCAGTGCTATGCCTGAAAGAAAGTGTGCTGTGGGTTTTATGAACAACTTGCCAGTAGGGTCAGGCTTCGGAGATAGTCTCAAAACCTTATCTATCATTATTACCTATAAACTGCTGAACACAAAAGAGGAAGTAAAGCCAAATAGGACATGGAAAGCTGAATAAATTCTGAGACTTTTGTAGTGCAAAAAATTTTACTCCACCTCTTCATCTCAGTTTCCCATCCACTATCTGAACACTTCCCTCACCTCCCCAAAAGCCTATAAAATATGTCCTCACTATTTACAGGGTAAGATTTTTCAATCTCTTTTCCTCTTAGATCAAATATCAATGGAATTGCTGTCTTTCCACATTGCACTGTCATATGAACACTCAAAAGGAAGAAAGAGAGTTTTACATTCTTTTAAGTAGTGAATTCTCCTAAGTCCATTAAGAGTTGAGCAGAGAATTTGCTTGAGAGTTATCAAAAGGTCAAATGTTATGGAGGCATACTGTGATGTACACAATTATAAAAGATTCCATTTAATCCAACCATTTGTAATCACAAAATTCATTTTCCACAGGGATCAATCAATTCAACTGAATGTTTTGTAACCTATACTCCCTCTCTGAAAAGTAGAGCAAATTACTGTTATTTCTAATTACAACTCTAGGAATTTTCAAGTTATACATAACAAAAAAAGGCTCTTTAATACTGGCACTGATTAATAATGAGTTCATTTTTAATTAGAAATTAAACATAAGAACTATTTAAGACTGTTCTAATTTTTATAAGGTATATCAGTAATTGTGAGTGGGATGGGTGATAAAATAAACATAAATTGAAATGCACGGGGTACACGGTAGTCACTTAAAATATACTTACTGAGTAAATGAATGTATACTTATTATTTTCAATAACTGAAAATATTGATGGGAATAAAATTGGAGTAAAATTCACTGGCAGTGTTGAAGTTATCCCAAACAAACTCGTTTGCTTCCCTTTATTCCTCCTGAAAGAAAATGTGCCTTCCTTGCATAGAATTCAGCTCCAAGCATGGCAATTCTTCAACTAGGCACTTAATCATCAGCAACAGCTGACCCCAGGCCATCCTAGACAACTTGCAAAAGGGCAATACAGGAAAAATTTATATGAGATTGATTGAAATGGGGGGTAGTGTTATTTTTGGTTCCTTATCTTTTTGGTTTCTATTCAAGGGTAAGAAAACAAAGAAACAAACCAAAACCCCCACTTTTTTATTTCTTCCAGTTTTATTGAGATATAATTGACATACAGCACTCTGTAAGTTTAAGGTATACAGCATAATGATTTGCCTTACATACATCATGAAATGATTATCACAATAAGTTTAGTGAACATCCATCATCTAATACAGATACAAAATTAAAGAAAAAAATATTTTTCCCTTGTGATGAGAACTCCTAGGATCTACTCTCTTAACTTCATATACAACATACAGCAGTGTTAATCATATTTATCATGTTGTACACATTACATCCCTTATTTATCTTATAACTGGAAATTTGTACCTTTTGACTACCTTTGTCCAATTCCCCCTCCTCTTACCCCTGCTTCTGGTAACCACAAATCTGATCTCTTTTTCTATGAGTTTGCTTGTTTGCTTTTGAAGTATAATTGACCTACAACACCATGTTAGTTCCTGTTACACAACATAGTGATTCAATAATTCTATATATTTCAAAATGATCACCACACTAAGTCTAATTACCATTTGTCACCATACAAAGATATTACCTAATCATTGACTATATTCCCCACACTATACATTTCATACTGGTGACTCATTTATTTTTCAACTGGAAGTTTTTACTTCTTAATCTTCCTCACCTATTATTCTCCTCCACCACACCCCCTCTTCTTCTTTGGCAACCACTTGTTTCTTCTCTGTATCTACGACTCTGTTTCTGTTTTGTTATGTTTGTTCATTTGTTTTGTTTTTAGAGTCCACATACAAGTGAAATCATATAGTATTTTTCATTCTCTGTCTGACTTATTTCACTTAGCATAACACCCTCTAAGTTCATCTATGCTGATGCAAATGGCAAGATTTTATTCCTTTTTATGGCTGAGCAATATTCCATTTTATATGTACCTTCTTTATCTATTCATCTGTTAATGGACACTTAGGTTGCTTCCATATCTTGGCTATTTTGCATAATGTTGTAATGAACACATAGGTGCATACATATTTTCAAATTAGTGTTTTCATTTTCTCTGGATAAATACTCAGGAATGAAATTGTGGGATCATATGGTAGCAGTATTTTTAATTTTTTGAGGAACTGTCTTCCACAGTGGCTACACCAATTTACATTAACAACTGTGCACAAGGATTCCCCTTTCACCACATCCTTGCCAACACTTGGTATTTGTTTTCTGTTTGATAACAACCATTCTGAAAGGTGTGTGATGATATCTCATTGTGGTTTTGACTTGCATTTCCCTGATGATTAGTGATGTTGAGCATCTTTTCATGTCTGTTGGCCATCTGTATATCTTCTTCAGAAAAATGTCTATTCAGGTCTTCCATTTTTTTAATTGCATTGTTTGTTTTTATGTTTGTTTTTTAGGCTTGTATCACTATAAACTACCCTCTTAGAAATACTTTTACTGTACCCCATAGAATTTGTATTGTTGTGTTTTCATTTTCATTTGTCTCCAGGTAATTTTTATTTCCTCTTTCAATTCTTCAGTGAGCCATTGGTCCTTTAATAACATATTGTTTAGCCTCAACATGTTTCTGTTTTTTGAAGTTTTCTTTTCCTTATAGTTGATTTCTTATCTCATAGCATTGTAGTCAGAAAACATGTTCAATATGATTTCAATTTTCTTAAATTCACTGAGACTTGTTTTGTGGACTAGCATGTTATCTATTCTAGAGAATGTTATGCGCACTTGGAAAGAATGCATATTCTGTTGCTTTTGGATGGAATGTTCTATTTATATCTATTAAGCCATATGATCTAATTTGTCCTTTAAGGCCAGTGTTACCTTTAATTTTCTGTCTGGATAATCTGTCCCTTGCTGTAAGTGGGTGTTAAAAATCCCCTATTATTACTGTGTTACTGTAAATTTCTCTCTTTATGTCTGTTAATATTTGCTTTATGTACTTAGGTGCTCCTGTATTGAGTGCATATATATTTACACTGGTTATATCTTCTTCTTGGATCAATCCCTTCATCATTACATAATGTCCTTCTTTGTCTCTTGTTATAGTCTTTGTTTTAAAGTTTATTTTGTCAGATATAAGTATTGTTACCCAGCTTTCTTTTTGTTTCCACTTGCATAGAATAACTTTCCATCCTCTCACTTCAGTCTCTGTGTGTATTTAGACCTGAAGTGAGTCTCTTATAGGCAGCATACATATATGTGTCTTCTTTTAGTATTCATTCAGCCACTCTATTTATTTTGACTGGAGCATTTAGTCCATTTACATTTAAAGTAATTACTGATAGTATGTTATTGTCATCTTGTTAACTGTTTTCTGGTTGTTTCTATAGTTCTGTTTTGTTCCTTTCTTCTTTTGCTCTCTTCCCTTGTGATTTAATGACTATCTTTATTGTTATACTTGGATACCTTTCTCTTTTTTGTCTATCTGTCATAGATGTTCGGTTTGTGATATACCATGCTATATATAGGAAAATATATATATAATTATTTTAAGTTGCTGATCTAAGCATGAACACATTTTAACAACCCTGTATTTGTATTGCCTGCCCCGATGTTTACTGTTTGTGACACCATGTTTTACATCCTTTTATGTATCACTCAACTACTTAATGTGGATATAGATGATTTTACTCCTTTTGTCTTTTAACCTTCCTACTAGCTTTATAAGTGGTTGATTTACTACCTGTACTGTATATTTGCCTTTACCAATGAGATTTTTCCTTTCATAATTTTCATATTTATAGTTGTGGCCTTTTTCACTTAGAGAAGTCCCTTTAACATTTCTTGTAAAGTTGGTTTGTGGTGCTGAACTATTTTAGCTTTTGCTTGTCTGTAAAACTTTTCATTTACCCTTCATATCTAAGTGATAGCCTTAGTATTCTTGGTTATAGGGTTGTTTGTTTGTTTTTTTCTCTTTCATCACTTTAAATATGTCATGCCACTCTCTTCTGGACAGCAAAGCTTCTGCTCAAAAGTCAGCTGATTATGTTATGGGCGTTCCCTTGTATGTAACATGCTGCTTTTCCCTTACTGCTTTTAATATTCTCTCTTTATTTTTTTCCATTTTAATTATAATGTGTCTTGGTGTGGTCCTCTTTGGGTTGATCCTGTTCGGAACTCTCTTTGATTCCTGGACCTGGATGTTTGTGTCCTTTCCCAAGTTAGGGAAGTTTCAGCAATTATGTCTTTAAATATGTTCTCTGCCCCTTTCTCTCTCTCTTCTCCTTCAGGGACCCCTGTAATGTGAATGTGAGTGTTCTTAAAGTTGCCCAGACATCTCTTAAACACTCCTCATTTTTTAAATTCTTTTTTCTTTTTTTGTGTCTACTTGAGTGATTTCCACTACTCTTATTTTCAGTTCACTGATCCATTCCTCTGTATTATCTAATATACTTTTGATTCCTCCCAGTGTATTTTTTATTTCAGTCATTGTATTCTTCAGCTTTGTTTGGTTCTTCCTTATATTTTCTAACACTTTGTTAAACTTCTCACTGTGTTCGTTCATTCTTCTCCTGAGTTCTCTGAGTATCTTTATGATCATTAACTTGAACTCTTTATCAAGTAGATTTTTTATCTCCATTTCACTTAGTTCTTATCTTATTCCTTCATTTGGAACATATGCCTTTGTTGCCTCATTTCACCTAATTTGTTGTTTTTATTTCTACGTATATTTGGTAGGTTGGTTATGTTTCCTGATCTTGGAGAAGTGGCCTTACATATGAGACATCCTACATGTCCCAGCAATGTACTCCCCTCTGGTCACCAGAGCTATATGCTCTGGGGGTGCCCCCTATGTGGACTGTGTGGGCCCTTCTGTTGTGGTGGGTTGACTACTGCAGTTGGTCTGGTAGGCATGGCTGACCCCCGGTCCCTCTGGTTGCCAGGCCTTGCCTTGTTTAGAGGTTGCCAGCTGTTGGTGAGCCCGGTTCGGCCATGAGACAACTGGCTGTGGAGCTTCAGGGGATACGAGGGCTAGTGCTGGCCCACTGGTGGATGGAGTCAGGTCCCAGGGTGGCTGATCGTGGGGCCAGTAGTCCCAGACTAGAGTTGGCCTGCTGGTGGGTGGAGTTGGTTCCTGACATGGCTAGCTGCAGGATCCATGGTGTCCCAAAGCTGGTGTCAGCCTGCTGGTGAATGGGGCCAGATCCCAGTCAGCTGGCTGAGGGGCCCAAGGCGTCTTGGAGGAGGTTTCAGCCTGCTAGTGAATGGGTTCTGGGCCCAGAGGGTTCTAGGGCTAGTGCCGACCCACTGGTAGGCACTGGGATCTCTGACTGCAGGGCCCTGGGGATCTCAGAGCTGGAGTCAGCCCACTTGTGGGTAAGGTCAGTTCCTCACATGGCTGGCATGTGGTCCACGGTGTCCCAAATCTGGTTTCAACCCACTGGTGGGTGGGGCCGTACCCTGGGATAGCTGGCTGAAGGGGCCATAGTGTCTTAGAGCTGGTGTTGACAGGTTGATGAGCAGGGCCAGGGCACAGGAGTTCTTCGGGCTGGAGCCAGCTTGCTGTTGGATGGGCCAGTTCCTGACACTGTAGGCTGTGAGGCTCCAGTGGTCCTGGGGCTGTTGTCCACCTGCTGGTTGATAAGGCCAGGTCCTAGGGCATCTGGGGTTCAGGGGGTTCTAAGGCAGCTGACCTGCAGTGTGTGGGGCTGTGTGTCTACCTGGCTAGCTGCTTGGCCTGGGGTGTCCCAGTACCAGTACCGAAAGGCTGGGGAAAAAACCACTACTTTAGGGAAGAGAAATAATTTATAATTTATACTTCTCCATTTTTGTAAGGAAATGTGAAAATCTGAGTTAACTGACTCTGCTACAGATGTTTGTGTGACACTTCTCCAACCCTTCCTCAGATTTATGTGTTGAAACTCTATTCCCCAGTGTGGCTATATTTGGAGTTGGGACTCCTAAGGAAGTAATTAAGTTTACATGAGGTCACAAGGGTGGGGCCCTAATCTGATAGGATTAGTGTTCTTATAAGAAGAGGCATCAGAGAGCTCTTTTTGGCATGCAAATACTGAGGAAAGGCCATGTGAGGACATAGCAAGAAGGTGGCTACCTGCAAGCCAGAAAGAGCGCATTCACCAGAAACTGAAACCCTGATCTTGGACTTTTAGCCTCAAAAATGGTAGGATTGTGTTGTTTAAGCCACTTAGTCTGAGATATTTTGTTATGGCAGACCAAGCAAACTAATAGAGGCCCCACGTCTCCTCTTTACCCAGTGAGTAGTAGTGGCCCTTGGAGACTGACACTGGTGATGTTGCATGGATGATCCATATCTTCACCTGAATTTGCATTCAGGCAAAACAATGTTTTTGGCATCCACCAAATGGCTTGACCTCCTGCAGTAGATGCTTTGATGTACCAGCCAGCTCCTCCTTCAGTACTGAAAAATTTACTCCTCCAGAAACTAGAAGAGGGTTAACAGTTCTCAGATCTCAGCCCTTTCAATAAACTGCCCTCAGTTGGAGAAAGCTGTCTCAATAAGGCCCCAGCTTTCATCCTAGCCCCTCACCACATCAGGGACTAAGAAATGTCATCCCCACTTCAGAGCAACCTGTGCGGTTGGCTGAGACATTCAACAGGCTGCATCAGGACCAAACTTCTCCCCCAGCTGAACCCTCTGTCCTTTCTTTCTCTTCAACAGGTGTTGATTCCAAGAGCACTTCACAATAAACTTTTCCCAGGCTTACCTTCACATCAGAATCTGCTTCCTAGAGAACCCAACCTGTAACTCCCCTCATCAGAATCACCTCTAGTTTTATTTTTCTTGCGTGGTTTAAAGTGTATTTCCAATAAAATACTACAGGAAAAAAAAAAAACTGTTGTAAGTACAGCCTAATCCAAAAATTAGAAGGAAAGCCAGGAGGGGAAAATAAAAATTTCCTGAACACCTGGATATGCCTGGATTCTAGTTTTGTTTCTTTCACAGGTGTTATCAAGGTTTTCCTCCCATTTTTTAATGGCAATATATTCATATCATTCCACAGAAACAACATCAAATTAAAATACAATCACTGCTAACAAACTTCATGTAAGAAGAAACCAATGCCCATTTTCAACCTGTAACAGATTCACAGTAACTTCAAGATCTCTGAATGTACCAGACCTATTCCTGTCTCCTATCTTGTTCACTCTCTCCTCTTCTTCCCATTCACCTTTACTAAAATACAGTCAATGCTACCTTTCCTTCAAAGTCCAACTCAAGTCTCAATTTCTTTATAAAATCTTCCTTGTCCAACCCTATCTCTGAGTTTGTGTGTACTATCCTTGTTAACGCACTGAAAGCTTTTGAGTTCTACAGTTTATACTCCAAATGTCTTATAGGCTTTTAGAGACAGGGAGTTAAGTGTTGTAGGTCTTTAAACCCCTCAGTGGGCCCAGTATCTTGAATATCACCTACTGGACATCAAATTTAAACATATATAAAAACTTTATAGTTAGGGGACTTTCCAATGAATGTTGGCAATGGTGATTTCTTGCTTAATTTTCAGTGTTATTTCAAATTCTGGTCATCTTTATGTCTTACTAAATATTTTTAGGGGGAAGTCAGGAGATCTTTTTGTCTTTTACAAGACACCATTTTAAATAGTAACTTCACATAGTTTTATTTAAATTTAAAACAGTAATGTTATGTACAATAGTTTCATTTATTAACCAAGTATGGTAAGCTCTGTTTGATACAAGTGAAGTAAGATTTTGGAGATTATTCCTAATATAATACAAAAATAATTGGGTGGTCATTGCTTACTATGTTTTAAGAAGAACAAAACAATACTTTCTGACATTTTTCCTTCCAAACTCTAATGTCATGCAAAACTCCTAGAGCAAAATATCAGTTTCAAAACTCTGTAAAAAGAAAACTCAGCATCTGTGAAATTAGGTGGTTAGAAGGAAAAAGGTAGTAGGTATAAAGAAAATACATTAAAGTTTTATTTTTAAGTTCCCCTAGGGTCTATTTGAGTATAGTTTTTAGCTAGTTAAGGCTGTCACTGCTATTATAGGCAAAAAGAAAATTAAAATAGAGAGCAAATTATGCCTCATAAAGATGTAAACAAGAAATATCTAATAGGAAAGCTTTAGCAGACAGTATCTCTGACAGTTGTTTTCATTGACTGTGTTGGAATAATAGTACCAGTATTATGGTGCAGTAGCTAAGAGCAGACAACACCTTAGTGTTAATATTGCACAAGTTATTTAAGGGGTCTGATGCTCAGTTTTCTCCTTTTCAAAATGCACAGAATATTGTGCTTGGTGCATAATACTTTTAAAATGGGGCAGGTTTTTGCAAAAAATAAATTTTATGTATTAATACTCTGAGAAATTTTTCTTTTCATAGATTTGGATGTGTGAATCTAATAAATGTGTCTCCCTTTCATCAGGTTGGTTAGCCAATGTTATGTGGACTACTTGTTCCTTACTTGCTCACTGGAACTAATAAAGGACATGATGTTGATTTGATTAGACAGCAACAAGCTTTATATGCCTAATTCTTGGAATATTGTGAGTGCATAATAAATATTTGTTTAATTAACTAATACCAAAAATTAAACCACCCCTTCTTTATTTATTAGAACCACTTAAGTTTAACCTGTAGAATATCTGGATACTGCTTAAGGATTATCAGGTATCTCCAAACCTCCCTGTTCAATATTAAATACAGATGAAGGCTACAGATATAGATAAATTATCCATGCAATTATGAGTTAGGAATGTTTCCCCTATTCTTTAGGTAGAAGACAATTTAGACATTCTTCATGAAAGGACTACCTCCACTTTCCTTTAAAAATCTGCATTGGAGGCAACTTGCCCCAAAGCCTCTCGCCCCAAAGGCTTTGAGAGGCTTAACTATTGGAGACACAGGTTATCAAAGAAGTGGGGTGGATGAGGACTGAAAAGAGAGAGATTAATTGAAAAACTTTATACAGGGCAGCTGGAACATCCCAGGTCTCTTCCTCCATGCCTGTAGTTGAAAATTATTCCCCACATCCCCCTGCACTGCCAGGACAACAGTTGCCGACTCTCTGAAAGGCTCTAGACTGTGCCAGGAGCACAGTGGAGAGAAGGAGGGTATATAGGAGTGAAAACGAGATACAATGAAGTCAACATACTGCACACTCTTGGGAATCCCTCTCCTTCTCTTGCCTAGAAATTATATGTAAAGATCATCTCCCCTCTTTCCGCCACAAGAAGCTGGAAAAGGGAGCTTCCTGGGTGTAACTCTACAGCCCAAGAAAAATCCTCATTGTGGCATTTTGTGGTCCCTCAATCAAAAGGCTGGCTTTCTTCCTGCTCACAATATAGTTTAACTAATCTTCCAACTAAGAAGCCCACTCTTCCACGAAGGCACTCAGCTTCCAATGAGCTTTTTGATGCCTCTGGAATATGAATAGACAGATCAAGATCAGCTGCTATTTAAAAAGTGTTTTCAATGTCAAAAAGAGAAATCAAAGGAATTCAAAACAAAACGAAAGGAAGGGAGGGAGGGAGGGAGGGAGGAAAAACCTAAGTGCAGAGAAGAGAACAGATGAAAATTGTATACATATGATATATACTCAGAATCAAGAGAAAACAGTGTCTACAAAGTAAACAATAAATTTAAAACAGATAAACATAACTGTCATTAAGAAAAATAATAAACAAGCCTTTAAATTAAAACATATTTGAAATTAAAAATCAGAAGTGCTACTACCTAAAGCCAAGTAAATCTCTCAGAAAAGAACATGAAAGAGAAAAGATAAACTATGATAATTTTGAAAATCAATATGGAAAGTACAAAATCCAACAATTTTGAAATTTCACCCCCATACCATCTCTGAAATAAAGAACTGAAAAATCAGAGAGAAGTAAATTACGCATATGAAAATTTCTCAGAATGACTAGGCTAATGACTGAAATAAAAAATTTCAGAACAGGCATAAAAGGAAACTCTAAAAGCTTCCAGAAAAATAATGCAAAAACAAGTACCAAAACACAATCAAAGGAAAAGGAATTATGATAGCATTTGGAATTTTTATCAGTCACACTGGATGCCAAAAGACTGAGGAATGATGCCTTCCAACTGTGAGAGAAAAATGAAAACGGAGTCTGCTAAGAGAGCTCGCTGAGATAGAGCCAGGAGGCCATTAAGGAAGTGTGACTTATGCACCCATCTCAGCCTGGATGGAATCTGACCACTGACCTGAGGAAGTCGTCCAGAACACCTGCCAGAAACTCAAGATACTTACTGGACCCTTACTCTAAAATAACTCATGACAGTCTATCTACTTCTCAGACCCCCACCCTAAAACAACTCAGATTCCTTAACGACAAATATTTTCTGACTCTCTGATCAGAGTCAAGCACAATTCTTACCAGGTAACTTTCAGCAACCATGGGACTCTTTGTCTTTATAAGCCCCTGACTCTTCCTCTTCCTCAGGACACTCTTTCAGGGTTAATCAAATCTGTGTCTCCCAAACTGCATTCTTAAACCCCCAAATAAATTATTTTCTTTTTTGCAGCCTCCTGCAATATATTTTTTTTTTTTTGGTTGACACAACTTGTCAGGGAAAATGATTTTTACCCTACCCAAACTACCCGTCAAGTGGGAGGATAAAGTTATTTTCAGACACCCAGTAATTCAAAAGGTTACTACTCATCTTCCTCTTCTTGAGAGGTTACTGGAGGACATATTTCAGCAAAATAAATGAAAGAGAGAAGTAGGCATGATATACAGAAAACTGGGGGTTCAATGTAGGAAATTTACCAAGAAGTTCCAAGGCAGCAGCTGTGCAGCAGGCCTGGAAAGCAATAGTCCACGTCAGAACATGAGGTTAGAGAGTTGGAAGAGGGCAGTTTCCAAGAAGAATAACAAATGGAAGTAAACATCATCTGATAGCTTTGAGTGTTTGGCGAAAATCGTTACTAGGCATTTCCCAGATCTGTTGGAACATTTATTAAAGGACTATTGATAGGCACATAGAAAACTAAGCAAAACAAAAAGCAATTACCAAATCTAAGACAAACTAAAGCTAGTATACTATTGAAATAATAGTGTATTCTTCAGCTCAGTAATGAGTAATACTTATATAATCATAATGTAAACACGGACTGTTGATTTAATCAAAGTTGTGATAAAATCATTTTTGGAAGACAGAGGGAGAGGAAGGATGGTGGTAAGAGCCTAAAACTCAACTTGTCAGTAGATCATATTTAAAATGGATACATCAACAGAGAACAGAATAAAAACATCACTTTAACATACAGAAGTATAAAATAGAATTTACAGCTGGTAGAGTTAAATGAGAGCAGAGCTGTGTATAGAAAGGGATGGAAAGGGGTGAGAGGCAAGGAACTGCTGATTTTTAATGTAAACCCTTTAGATCTATTTTTTTTTAACTGTATACTTGTACCACTTTATTTTTTTAAAAAAATCAACATTATAAAAAGATGTTTAGATGTTCCAAGAAAGAACTGAGAAAAACTGAATAGGATCAAAACACAATCAAAAACATAATTGAAAAAATTTCTATGATTAAAAAAGTAGGTAGAGAGAACAAGGCAAAATTATTTAAAATAAATTCATCCTTAAATACACCATGGAAAAATATTTTAATTAACAATTTTTTAAAAATCTCAAGTCTCCAAGCCAAAAAATATATATATAAGATATTATGGAACTTTGAAGGTAAAGGCTGTAAGTCAATAATTTAATACTGAAACAAATTCTTGTGCCATGTTTGAAAGCAAATTAAATACATATTCAGTCAAAGTTTAAAGTGTTCAGAGCTAAAATATTAGCTACCTATGTAGCATTTTTAAAAGAAATTGCTTGAAGTTTTCAGATAGTCCATAAATGACTCAGAATTAAGCTGAACAGAACAGAGGTGTTATGTATTAATAAAATATTCTTGCTTCACTGTGGGAAAATCAATAGGCAGAATGAAAATTAATTATAAGACTCCTGAGGGGAGTGGCTCCCTAAACAAATCTTACCAAAATGATACCAAAACTGAAAAAATGTGGAGGGGTTTTTGCCACCTTCCCCTGAGACATCTGGCTGAAATTTAAAAGCAAAAAGTTTTTTTAAGCTTTATCTCTTGTAATAGCAAGAGCTCTGTGGTTAGAACAAGAAATCCCAAGGGAAACATCTACACTTTCTGAAGTCCAACCAAAATTGATTTTCATCTCTTTTTTCAAATGCAAACAGCAAACTAAAGCATGGTGGATGACTTTTTTTGTTGTTTATCTTGTTTATATTTTCTAAATCTTCCTTAACAATGAGAATTCATTTTACTTATAAAAGAAAGAAAATGTCCATTATAAAGAAAAAATCCAGATATAGAAACAAGAATATACTGAAAAAAACCTGGAAATTATACCATTGTAAAAACATTCTTACTCAATTAAGAGAATTCATTTAAATATTTTACATAACTACTATGTGCCAGGCACTGAGAATACAGCATATACGTGTGTTCCTTGACCTCGCGAAACTTTTAGTCTAGTGGGAAAGATAGGCATTTATTACATAATCATGAAAAACATTAATCAAAGTTTAAAACTCAACTAATACTTGCCATTAATGTCCATTCAATAATGATAAAGAGCTATGTGTCAACGTTTAATTTTTATTTACTTCCTTTACTTCTGACATATGAACTATGAAAAAATGGATACTGTATCTACCCTAGAGGTGACTGAGATACGGATTTGAAATGTTGGAAAAGATGTGAAGATTCCAAAGTTTATTTTCTTTGATAAGTAAGAGGTTATTTGGCCCTTTTGATTATTCTTTTTTACTTAACGTAAGAACTTGGAGAAATCACATCACCACTCTGAACTTCAGATTCTTCTTTTATGAAATAGAGATACCTTTCTCATACTGCTTATATGAGGATGAAATAAAATAAAACAGCCATATCTGGTGCCAAATACTGTGCTAGAAACTTTACATAGGTTACATCACTTAATTCTTACCATAATTTACGAAGTTATTATCATCCCCATTTTGCAGATGAGGAAAGTGTGGTTCAGAATGATTAAAAAATATATTACAAATTATACACAGGGTCAGAGATGAAGTTGGGACATGAAACTAAGTCCTTCTGATTCCAGATCCTTTTCTCTTTCCATTAAACTTTACCTTATCTCACAGCTATTTAGATTTTAAAAGAATATCTTTACAAATAATACATAAACCAAGAGATGAGGTTCTGCTGGTGAAATGGTTGTTGCCATGACATACAAATGAATGTCTCTCAGGAGTTGGTATAATTCTGTTTGGGAACTGGGGGACAGGGTGTGTGTGACTGGATATTATTTGAGATTATTCTCAAGCCTAAGAATTTATGTGTGTGTGTGTGTATGTGTGCACGTGCACGGTTGTGTGTGTGTGTATTTAGATATAACCACTCCTTCCCTCATCTAGTGGTGAGACCTCCAAAGTTCCTCTTAAAAAGCCAAAAGCAGTAGCAGTTGCCAAGACTATATCTTGCATTTGTTTCTAACGCAGGTGGTTCAAACTTGAGTTATACTGAAACACAATAGCAATTTACGTGTTGGAAAGCTCCCATGTCTGTCAAAACATGTTAGACACTGCATCAACAGCAGGCTGCTTAAATTGTCACAGTGAATTTCTGAGCTATTTGCAAACTGGAAGTATGAAAGGGAAGAGTGTAAACAATTCATGAAATTTACAAAACTGTTTCAGCACCTTGGAAATATAGCTATTTAAAAACTTGTGTGTCTTTTAAAATTAAAGTACAAGGAATGTTAAATTTAAAAAGACTAGATTCCAAATCATCAGAAGACTAAAGAAGCTGGGCTTGGTTGCCAGGGGTGACCACTTTATGTTATCTTCCCATTGCAATGAACTGGGGAAAAAAGCAAAGATCATGGCCATGAAATCTGCCATTTAGAAGCTTTGCTTCCTCAGAACAATTTATTTTTGGTTTGACCCACAAAAAAAAAAAAAAAAAAAAGCAGCAGCAACATGTACAAATTTGTATTAAAGAAGATTTCCTCTTACTCCCAAACTCCCTTTTTATCAAACTAGCTCTGCCAAACAAAACAAAGCAAAAGCAGAAGGCACTTTCCCCCTTTCTCCCTGGCCCAGTACAGTCACTTTGCTCTTGTGATTTCTTGAGGGTGTTAAAATCTGGCTGGAAAGCAAATAAGCTGATCAAGACCAAAGAATAGTAGCGAAAGTGTCTTGTGGATAATCTATTTCTGCCTCCAATGTAGATTCTGGGCCTAAAATTAGGAATTCTAATCCTGCTTTCCTGGCTTTTTGAAGTCATTACTCTGTTCAATGTCTCAGTTTCTCAATCTCTAAAATAAAGACAGTAATATTTGTGTGTTCTATAACACCTACACAGGAGCAGAAAAGAAAATATCTGTATAATGCATTCTCTAAATCTCTTTAAGAGAAAAGGATGATTTATGCAATCATCATCATCACCATTATTACTAGACAAAAGAATAAAACAGGTTCAATTCATTCCAATATTGATATTCACAGCTTATCTAAATTTAAATTAACAAGAAAAGAAGTTCTGAAACTGCTAATTACTAAATGTCATTTGCCGATCAAGTCACCTGGATATTTTTTGTGCATGTACGTCTGGTTGCAGAGAGAAGCAGAGTGTGTGAGTGTGTGTGTGTGTGTGTGTGTGTGTGTGTGTGTGTGTGTGTGTTAACTCTGCGTGGCACAAAGAACTAGTCATCTGGGAAGATCCACATGATAACACCTTCACTATAGTTCTCTGGTATCCAGGTGTTGCTCAGGACCCTATTTATCTACCTCATACTGTAACCTGACCCTGTATCTCATGACTTGCTATTTTTAATGTCTTTTTTAGCTATGCCTCCAGGTGTATTTTGTGGGGCTAGTTACTAATCTAGATTACTAAACAAATAAATCACTCTATGAGATACAATTGTGTTTTCAAGGTGATGAAAACAAGAGCAGAGGCCAGGTTTTATATTCATCTTCTATCCTCCTTCAACACCTAATGCAATGCCTGGCACCCAATAAACGTTTGTTGAAAGGAAATTAAATACTAAACAGATTGAGATTGTGAGTATGCAGGGGAAAGGTGGTTGTTGCCACTGATGGTGGGGGCCAGAATCCCAACTAGGAAAATGGCTTTTGTGTTCATTCTATTTCTGTCTGTGAGTCTGCAGATTGACTGATAGACAGCTTAACAGCAGGGTGCAACCAGAGAGAGAGATCCTTTTTGCTTCTTTTCCATTAGACGGAAACTAAAAACCACTGAGACTTCCCTGACAGATCCTGATCATGGAGATTCACGAACAAAGAATGTGGGACACAGTGTCTTCCTGTGAGTCCCAAATACCCAATATTTATCAAAGCTGCACCTTCAAAATCCCCTCCACCCCTGCTGCCATCACCTCTTTTTAGTGCTAGTCACACTATCATGAGTCAAAAAAGAAAAAAGAAAAAAAAAGAAAACCAGAAAAAGAGTCCAGGGTTGCTAATCTATATAAAAGTTCTAAACAAAGCAAATACAGCTAATACCATGTCTTATTAAATTGAACCCTTCCTTACCAGAGTGATAAAAGGTGATAGGATCTATAAGACTGAATCCATTTTACACACTACTGTTCAAACTAATCCTCCCTGTGGTTCAGGGAACAAAGAATCCTGCAATGGGGAAAACAGGGGACCTGCTTTTTATTCCCTGACTCTCCTGTGCTTGCTCGTCAAAGCAAAAGCCATTAATCTAATACCCTACACTGTATTCAGAGCCCCAGCATCGTAAAGCAATTGGTGGTCTGGACAACTAGCTATTAAAAAACAAATAGTCATTCTAGCTTTAGAATCTTCTCGCATAGACAGAGTAACCACAGAGAAAGCATCAGCAAAAGGTAGTAACTAGGCTGAGAGAACTTCTATTTCGGACCTCTGGCTTAGTCTTGAATTTAACTAAAGCTCTTTGAAAAGTTTTAATACTTTAAAATGTGAATTTTCTCTTCCTTGTGGAGCTATCTCAATCAGTATTATTTTAACCTGGTGGACATTAAGTCATTTTCAAAAGATTTACAATAAATCCATCTACTAAAATCAAGGTCAAACTTTTTCCCTAATATTGAATATTAATCAATATGTACAAAAGAGTACAGTTGGCATAGTTATAATTTATTATACAGAAAAAATATCAGCATTATTCCAAACTGTAAGTTTTTCAAGACCCTATTATCTATGGGATTTCTAAAATTTTTTCAACTTCTTTAATGGTAACCCTTTCATATTCACTTAACTCCTTAAATTAAGTGTAATAAAGCTCAAAGTAACCTTTTGTTAATTATCAAGTATTGTGATGTGCTTAAGGTATGCTCATACAAGCAGAGGCAAAAGAACAGGAATGAATATGATGTATATCAGAGAGCCAGGGGTACTGACCCCAAGAGAGAACCAAGAATGGGGTTTTTCCATTCATTCATTAACAATTATTCATTCATTCCTTAACGATTATTTACGCTCATATTACTTTTACAACTGTGTGTAAAATTCAAGTATGAGTTCTTGACAAATGAAGAAAGAGTAAAAGAGAGAGGAAAAGAGGGAGAAAGGGACAGAGGGAGGGAGAGAGAGAGAGAGAGAGAGGGAAATGAATTATACAGTATCCATTATTTAGTGAAAGACAGTTTAGGAAAGACAGTTTTGGACAGTTTAGAATGACCGTCTTTTCTAGGGAAAGAAAGTTTATTTACTGGAGATGTAAAAAAAGAAATAAGAAAAGTAGATTGGATTCAGAGTAAAGGATCAGTATGGAAGAATGGTAATGCCATTTAAAGAAAATAAATGTCCCACATCCAAGCGGAAGATGTCCAGCACCCAAGCAGATTTTGCAGAAAGATTAAAGCTGCATTTATAAAACTGGGAATCACCAGCTGAGAAGTGAGAAGCTATACTTATTATGGTGGTGAATGTAAAGAGTATAGTAGAGACTTCAGGGTTGGATTCTATAATTAACTAGTTTTGTCCATTCCTTTCTTGGTCACTGCCATTTATCCTCTTTGGTACTCACTGTTCAAACAAATGCTGATCCATTATTTTCCAGATTCTGTGGAGCACTGGAAAAGCACTGGTGAGATAGGAATGGTTCCAGTTTTCAACGAGTTTCCAGTACGGTGAGGATGACAAACTTAAACACATCATTGCTATGGAACCCCAGAAGCACAACGACAAGGCCACCAGATGAAGGTCAGGAAGGTTTCCCTGAGGAAGTGAATGCAAATTGAGTCCTAAGGGAGGAGGAGTAGGAGCCCCAAGTAAGGGGAGTAAAGTTACTGAATGAATGAGGGCAGGGCAGCCAAGGAAGAGGAAACAAAGTGTAAAACATCGTGTGTTTGTGTAGGGGAGGGTGGGTGCATAAAGCAGAGAGGATTGCAAGCAATTCAGTATTACTAAAGCTTTGACTCAGGAAGTGGAAGCATATGTGAGATGCTGGTCTAAATCATGGAGGGTTTCATATGCCCTGTTGAGAAATCCAAACCATATCCTCTGAGACAGATATAACACTTCAGCCATGGTGCAGGATGAATTAGAGAGGTAAAGATAGGAGCAAAGAAATCTGGAAGAGGTGAGGACCTGAACTAAAGTAGTGATAATGGCAATGAAGATAGAGGGCAGGAATGTGTCCAGGAAATATTTGCAAGGCAAAATCTATGAGTCTACTAGTTGATGTTGAAGGAAAGTTGAAGGAGAAGCTAAGGATGGCTACAGACTTTCAGGTTAGATGACTATTTAAATGTCCATGTGATTAGCTGAAATAAAGAATTCAGAAGAAGAAGCAAGTTATGTTGGTATTTTCTTAGGATAATAGAGGCAAAATACGCTAAGTTCAGTCTTGGATATTTTGACTTCCATGTAACTTGTTAGAAATCTAGTTCAACATTTTAATGCATGGCTAAAGCTCAAGCAAGAATCAGTGCTGGGTATATAAATCATCAGTAAACAAATGATAGATAAATATCAAAGTCAGGGGATGGAATTTCAGGAAGAATTTACTTTTCTATTTTACAGGTGAGATCTGCATAATTTCTTTTTATTCATGGCCCTGGTTGCTTTTGGACTCAGGGGGAAAAACACACCAAATTTATTTTCCTTATTTAAAATAACAGAAGAGATTTAAAATAAAATAATAAAATAACAGAAGGATAAATGAAATTCTATGAAAAGTGTGCAGACAGAAACATGGGGATGCCAAAATTTACAAGGCATCTAGGAAAAGATCAGACTAGAAAGAGGCAAAAGAGCAAGCATTAGAGAACCTGATGTTTTTAACTTTATTTTTACACTCACAAGATGATAAATGATGCTTTTCTTTCCCTGCTTACTCTTCACCTTCTAGACTGATATACTTTTTAAATTTAAGTCAATATACCATTGCTGTAATGCTTAAGTATAAGGAACCCTAGAAAACAAAAGTTGAATGGTGGTAAAGGTTTATTTGTGCTGATTCCTGTGGCATTTCTCCATGATGAATCCAGTAGCAGTTCTTTGATAGCATAAATTTTGTGATTTTTGCAGCTTTCTCTGAAATGAACTCAACATCTTTCTCAGGCATTACAGTCATTATGCAAAGTCTGTAGATGGCTCTTTCACTGCTGTCTAAGTTCTTAACTATTTATCAAGTGTTTATCCAACTTAATCATGGCACATTCTGCTTCCCTGACAGAAAATTAGTCTAAGGAAGATGCGTATGCCATCTCCTTAGGTGAGCTCTGGAAACAAATTACAAAGTCACGAAGGTTTTCCCTGGAAATGATCTTCAGACAAAACATTCATATTTTTATAAATATTTTCATCAATATTTATTTGGATATTTTGAACGTATGTGTTGGAAGGCAGGGAAATGGATCACTTGGTAGAATGTATGATGACTTCTAGAATGTAGATTCCTAAATTCACTAAGTTAAAAGATTTTTTACTAAAGTCCAAGTTCATACTTCATGTGTCTTTGTCACCGCCACCTAGTGTCTAACACAGTGTTTTGTAAATGGTAGATATTCCACCAGTTGTATTATGCTGCAGCTACTGAATTATTTTCAAGTATAATATTATATTTATCTTATTGTTGGCTTGGAAGATCCAAACTATACATTTTATAATTTTATCACTGTATTTATAATTTTCACACCTCAACTTAGCTGCTATATTAATTCAAATATTGATCATCCCTGGTTTACTTAAGTATTGTTTCACTATCTGGTGAAGTTGAAAAAGACTTTTGACAGGAGGTCTCTTGCTGTCCTCTAGGACTTTGTCAGTTATGCAGTTGGTCTGCAGTCTTGAACAACTGTCTTTCCTGGTCTCAGAAATTTAGGCAACCTACCAATAATCTGAACCAATTGTATTTGAGAAAAGGGAATATTGGTTTTATTTTCTCCTAATCTCTTTGAAAACACTTCCTTCTGTCTGTACAATTTCCTTTGTTCATCAACACCCTTATTCATCCAAGAGTCTTTGTACCCTATCAGTTTTCTTATTCTGACTTTTTGACTTTGTATTCTTACTTAAAGATTTCATAAATATTTTTTAAGTGATAGTAATTCTCAAGAGAATTTGCCTTCAATGGACAGCAGGCTATATTGCAGTAGCGTGGGTAATGTACTACTGCTGCTTTTTTGTTCTGGTATTTCATGATAGAATGAAAAAGAATAGAGAGGACAATGGAGAGACCGCCAACACTCGCTAGCTGGTGGAGCTGTTAAGGGAGGGACTAATAGGTGAGGTTTTCAGAGGTGATGAAGAAGAGAGCCCAATGCTACTGAAAATTAGTCCTTGGGCCACCTTTATCTATATGTCTTAGGTCTGATTGCTACTTTACATTTAAACAAGGTTTTGTAACTTTCAAAGCTTTTATATGTACATTTTCTCTTTCTGGCTTCTAACAGATGGATGTTATACAAAGTCAAATAATGAAGTGTGATCTTGAATACCTGCTAATATGTTATTATATTATTTTTTTCCTAATGAAGTTCCTTTACAGATGGAAATTATTTTGCTTGTCTTGAAGAGTTAAGAACGGCTCTGGTTTAATTTCCAGCTCTAAAATAGAAAGATGCATCTAGGTCAGACCTGGTAAACATTAGGCTCTCATTGACTATGCTGCAAATGACATTTTTGTTACAGATATAAAGTTGAGACACTTCATAATGGTATTAAGGGAAATGTTAACAATACCTTTGTTTTTAGCCTACAGATCTTTTCTTTAGGAACTAAATAATTGAAAGAGAGAGAGAGCACAAAGCAAATAACCTTATTTGGTATTAATTCTGCAATGCTATCAAAGTCTTATTTTTCAAATTGGCATAGACTTGTTTTAAGCTAAGAAAATCTCTATTGATGTTTATTGAAACAGTACAGCTAAAATCAATATGTTTCTTATGAGATAATGCAAGAAACACTTGAGAAGTATGTGGAGGAATTTTTCTGAATTTGGGAAGAAGTCTCAGCTGTTATGAACTGAAACAAATCTAGAACTGTAAATTCTGATTCCTGTTTCTATATCTTCCATTGTAGATCAAGTCACAATCTTGGCACATTGTTTCTTTTTAAAAATTGGGCAAAATCAATCTATTTATAAATTTTAACTGAAAAGTAGAATGCTTTATATATGTTATCCTTTAAAGTTATGTTTAGGTGTACCTGGATTATTTACAGCCAAGAACTAAAATACAAATTGGAAAATAGTTTTTTGCATTTTTATATTTTATATGTGGTAAAACCAAGATTAACAAGTTAATTTACAATGACAACCACATAACCAGTCATTTTAGAACCAGGAAATTTAATGCATCAAGCTTTTATTCCTTTTCCTCTGGGGGAATTTAGCAGAAACATGTTTCTCAGAACCTAAGAGATTGTTAAAAGAAACATCCTTAGAATTATGGTCATGTCTTCTCTAAACAGAGGTATCTCTGAAGAGCATGTTTAGTATGGAGGAGTGAGAGGGTGACAGCTAGTTGATGATTCTTTATAGTACTTTGGAATCGAAGGGGCACAGTAACAAATTCTTGTAGACAACAGCTGCTGTAGGTTACAGGTATGCATCATAGCAATAGTAATGGTAATGCCCACATGAACAATATCACCCCCTGTGCTTCCTTCCTATGTGAAAATAATAATGGGAAACACATGGTAAAAATTCAAATATGATGATTGCCCATTTACTAGCTACTCATACAGATTATTCCAAACTGTATTTTCTGATTGAATGGCTATTCCATGAGGAAGGAAGGGAGAGAGGGAAAGAGAGAGGGTGTGAACCAACCTTGTAAGATTTCATTAATGCTTTGAACTGGTATCATAAACAATAGGCAGAATTGGATTATTATGAAGAAATCAGAACAGGAACCCTAGAGAGCACTTCTCTTTATATCTAGTATGGGGAAAACAAACATATTCAGACATCCAGAAAGTTGGGCCATGAGCACCATGGGAAACTGTCATCAGTTTATGGAGCTTCAGAAATGAAAAAGAAATAAAGAAAAAGAAAAATAAATGAAAAGAAGTGTGGGGTACAGAGAAAACACTGTAATCGATGGAAGATACAAATGAGCCCTTTGAGGACTAGCAAGAGTTAAAGCTGTCATAGCAGGGAGTCAAACAGTCATTCATCCTTTTAACAAATATGTATTAAACACTTCCTGCATGCCAGAGACCACCCTAATGTTAGGAATTCAGAAGTGATCTATACAAAGTCATTGTTCCCAGAAACTTAATCTAATGGGGTAAGCCCGATGTAACTGGTAAATAAATATATATACAATATATTATTAGGTATTTTAAGTGTTATGAAGAAAAATAAACAGATTAAGGAGTTGGAGAATAACTGAGGCATATTTTAAGTGATCTCCTCTTCGAGGAGATGATACTAGGGACAGCCTTGAATGAAACGAGGAAGGAAATTCATGACATTCTCTTCCCCTGCATCTTTGCATAGATGCAGGGGAAGAGAATTTCATGAAGAAGAAGAAGTCTACAGTCCTGGACAGGCAGGAAGAAGTGTGATAGGAGAGGTCATCAAAGATATAGACAGGAAAGATTATGGAGCATCTGTAATTTATCCTAAGTGTGATGGAAGTTCACTGGAGAGTTTTGAGCAGGGGGAGACATGATTTGAGAGAGACTGATCTGTTTTCTGACTGAGGAATGCATTTTTAGAAAGGTAAGAGGGGAAGAGGGAAACCATTCGATAGTTATTGCAGAAATCAGGGAGAGAAATAATGGCTTGAACTAGAAAGGTGGTGATGGAGCTGTAGTGAGACATGAAGGGATTCTGGATATATCTTGGGGATGGAGTTCATTTCTGAACATGTTAAATTTGAATGAAATTAAAATAATGATGATATGAGATACTGCTATATAGTCACCTTACTTCCCTTATTTTTCATCCTGACACACAGCTGAACTGCATGTCCCAATTTCCCCTGCAATCAGGTTGGGTCATGTGACTGGATACTGGTTAGTGGAATGAAGGTAGAGCTGATATACAGCACTTCTAGCCTTAGCTCTGAAAACAATTCCACCTACTCTTCCATCTGCTGGCACTCTTTCCTCATCTACCAGAGGTTGCAGAGGATCTCCTCAAAGACTCCAAGAAAAGAAATGGACCCCATTTAATTCTGGAAATATCAGTCATAAAAATAATGATGATAATAAAGTAAACATTTTTATAGAGACTGTCAGGCATTGTTTTATGTTCACATAAGTTATTTGATACTTCTGATGCCACTATGAGGAAAGTAGCACCATTATCCTCATTTTACAGATGAAGTTATCTCTGTGAAAATGCCTGATAGACAGTTGTTAAATGCAGAATTTAAGTAGTGGAGCACAGTGGCTTGGACCTTGGAACACAGAGTCAGACAGATGTGAGTTCTGATCCTGGCTCCACTGATTACCAGTAGTATGATCTTCTGCAAATCATTTAACTTTTCTAGCTCTCAGGGGTTTTTTTGTACCTGTAAAATGAGGACAATAATATGTACATAAGCAGCTGTGAGAATGGAATAATTTTTAAGCATATTGTACATTTTTTTGCAAAAATTGCTTTATAAATAATAACTGGTATTATTATTATTGTTTTATAAGTTGGAGATGTCTTTAAGAACAAAGCAAAAATTCAGTGATAAGATTTAGGCCAAAATGACAGAACTAAGAGGCCCTTAAAATAACCCTGTCCCACAGGATAGAATCAGCTCAAAATATGACATGGACTCGTGAGAATCAGGCAACCAGGGACATATATCCTTCCAGCTGTCAACATAACCCTTTTCTATTTTTGCCACTTGGAAAAGAAAAAAAAAATTGTCTTAATTTGGTTTTCCCAAAAAGAGGATCCTGAGACGAGGATTCAGCTTATTTGGGAGATTATCTCAGGAAACAGAAGTGAAGGTGAGAAAGGAATGGGAAGAAACCTAATAAAGTTTACTAGGTTGTAAGTTATTGAACTGGTTCTACTGTGGGCAAATGAACTCAGTCCCACTGAGGACCCTCTGTGGAATGGTGTAGTCTGCACCTCAGGATCATCTATCCAAAGGACAGAGTCTGGGTCGTTCATCTTTCACCTTATTGGCTGAGAGTTGCCACCCAGAGGTTAATGCCTCCTCCCAATCCCTCTACCTCAGCACTTTCAGAATGTCCTGTGTTTGGGGTGAGTGACCTACCAGACTACACAAAAAGTCCTGAGGCAAGGACATGGAGAAGGCAGGGAAGAACTTGGAATGTGATGTGGTCAGCACGCAAAGGAGCTGTCTACCAGGGCCACAGCTAATGTCACAGCTGCACCAAAGGACAGGTTTTGGGTGGATGTGGAAAATCAGCTTCTCCTTAGGATCACCTGTCTGTAAGTATTAACCTTTCCATACTCAACACCATACCTATAATAGGTGAAAGATAATGGGACTCAGTGAGTTGGATCCAAGAGGAAACTAGTAATTCACTTGGATCTAGATTTCTGAATGCTTTTGCACAAGAAGGTGGTAGTTGTACCATATCAAAAAGGTTCCTTAATAAAACACATTTTGGAAATCTTGACTTAAAAGTGTTAAACAAATATCATCAGTCTAGAATTTTTCTCATCCTTTAATATGGGAATAGTGACAGGGAATACTCAAAGGGATATATAGCATTTGGCATTTTAAAAATCTATTTAAGTGCTTGTTAACTTTTCATGATACACTATTGACATTTCCCAGAACAGTGTTTTGGAGAATCTATTTGAGGAAGTATTCAATAGGACTGTATTGTCTGACAGAATAATAAAGATAACGTTCCTTGTGATGTAAGTGGAAGGAAGTTTTAAGGGATTCACAAGCAAATTATTAGGCTTGATAAAGGTAGTCTCTGGAAATACGAAAATAAGGGCTTGTGTTATATGACCACCTCAAAAGAGGACACCTTTCTACTTTCCTGTTCACATTTGACCTGGGTGTGAGAGGTGAGGAGAAGGGGTGCACAGATGCTACTGCTTTACTCTTAACCTCTCTTTTCTCTTTCACTTAGGTTTTAACTCAATATCCCAGCTGATGGCTCCCAAATTTTGACCGTGCCAGAATCTCTTAAAGTGTGTGTGAATCAGACTGCCCCTTACTCCAGGAATTCAATTCTCTTTACATCAGTCCTTAAATAAATGTAATAAGCTCTGAAATGATACAAAATGGGAAAGTGAGACAAACTGTAAACGACAGGAAGGCTCTAACAGAGAGTCTAAAGAGGACTTTAAAATGTGACTCAGCTTGGGAAATTGAAAATTAATACAATGAAGAGAAATTGGGCAAGATGCTAAGTTTCCAATGTCAGGAGAACCTTAGAGATCAGTAAAATTAAAGAGAAATGTGTGTGCAGCAAAGGAATAGTAGAAACAGTTTACAGCATGATATGAAAATTCTTTGCCAAGGTTACTTTGATCACTGTGCAAGGAATAATATAATGAAGAACACTTGTGTAACTGGGTACTCTGTTTTAATGATCAAGCTAAAGCAAAAATTTCAAGATATAACTATGTGGAACAGTCATGTAGCTTAAGCCCATGTGTCCATACATTTGCCAATCATATCAGTTCTGGCAGACAGAATCACAATTTTATGCAACTTAAGTGAGCAACGGAAGTCTAAATTAGCAAGCTCGAGCGTAATCACAAGAAGAAAAAGAAAGCATAGTAAAGCATGATATTTGAAACCTGGTCAAGGAACAGGTCAAGAAGGAACCCTGGAAGTCTGAAAATAAAGGATACCATAATATCCTGAAACCTTTCAGTGAGGATCAAGATTTTTTAGCATGTTCTAACTAAATGAAAGCTGTTTACGAAAACCACTGAGGACAAATCTCATCATCATTATTCCCACCATCTGGAATACTATTCCTTCCTAGGCTGGCAAGGAACCAGCATCTCTCAGCTTTGGTGCCGCCTTCTCAGCAGCCGTGAGCTTGGCTTCCACTGCTCTCAGAGGTTTCTTCCCCTCTGTCACAGAACTTAACTATTTTTCATTTTTCTCATTGAACTGTTAACTACTTAAACACTTTAAAACTTTAACTACTTAAACTACTTTCACATTTTGCATACCTGCAATCAACAGAGAGTTAAGGCTCTTAGTAAGTACTTAATAAATGATTAGTAATAGAGTGAAAGAATAATGGGTGAACAATTTAATGGTGACTGGAATTAAAGTTAGACTTTGGAAAACAGGTGAGAGATACTAGCTTTTGAAATAAAAGTCAATTAAATAAACCAAAGTCCAAACTTTAGTTTTGACCTAGGCAGCCAGAATAATTTTGTTTTCTTTATTTCACTTGAAATACCACAAAATATTTAAAACTGCTAAGTGCAATTTTAAAATAGATTGTTTATCATTTCCATACCTTCTCAAAATTCACACTTTGGCTATTTTAGAGTTTAAACTGAAAATAATCTTGTAATATTTCAACATCTGCTAATTTGTTTTTAAAAATCAGGTATGTTTCTTTTAATGGCCTTTGACATACTAATAAAAAATTAATCTCTGATAAAAGGTCTTACTGGAAAGGGAGTAACACATAGTGGTTTAGCATGTGGCCTCTAGAGAGACTGTCTGGGTTTAAACTGGGTCTGCCATCTAATGGCTGTTTGATTTTTGACTAATTATTTAGCTTCTTTATGCCTCTATTTTTTCACCCATAAAGCAAAAATAATAATGATACCTGACACAGTTTTTATAAGAATTAAATGAAGTTATACATGTATTGACAGAAATAATCAATAACCAGTCTATAATAAGAATAGAAGAGAGATGTATTCAATCCAAACTGAGGATTATAGCCCAGGAGACAGCCTCTAAGATAGCTCTGAGGAACTATTCCAAAGGAGCATGGATTTCAGCATAGTCTTTTTTGGGGGGTAGGGGAGGGTTACAAAAAGAGGTACTTTTAATTTAATGCTGCCTTAGTGAAAAGACCAAACCATCTGCAATTTAATACTTATTCTTTTTCGTCCAAATCATTCTTTTCAAATACGGAAGCCAAGTCATCGTTTTTAATGATCAGTACTTTAAGTTCCAAGGAGAAAAGAGAAATAGGTTGCCAAATTGGAAATTCCAAATGTAGAAAAAAGATAAACCACAGACACCTGAAGATTCAAAGGATAAAATGTTTACTGGCTACAATTTTCTTACTTAGAACAACAGACAATAGACAGTTCCTGGAACATCTTGCTTAGAAGAGTTGTGGTAGACATAGAGAACACCACCTCTATTCCTACATATCTTTGTGACAGATAGGTATTCCAAGAGAGTAAAGTCCTGAGGTCTAATCATTAATCTCTCGTCAGCACAGTCTTATATCTTGTCAGAACGAAGAATATCAAGCATGACAGGATACATCCCTTCAAAGTTTCCCCCCCAAAAAGACAGATCAGCACGTACACAGTGAGTCAGTATGGCCTTGGTGCCTGGGAAGGGAGCCTTATATAGAAGGACTCCTGGCACTGATGTCCCAGGAAGGGAGGCATTTTTCTCTATCTTCGAAAGGGACATTCCTTGCTTATGGACAGTGCACCCTTTTCTTCAATGGTTAAAGCAGATGTACTCTGTACGTTTAATGAGCCACAAAATGGGCTCTTCTAGTTAGCATAAAGTTTAACTTAAATCCTTATAGGCCAGCATGACTTCCACATACCTCAATATGTGAAAATGTCTTCCATCACATGGAAAACATATAATTCAGTCTCTTACATAAGTTAAACATTCAATAAATATTAGTATCACTTGACCATTGGTATAATGGTCCACCGCAGTATTTGCAGATGTTACATGTATTACCCAGAAAACCCAAAAACTGAAATATAAACTGTGAAAATTCTTGCTGAGCTGGCCTCTCTCCTCAGGACTCTCACAGGCTGGTCCTGTCCTCATGCTGGGCCATCATACATATAGTCTCTACTTCTTGGTCCTGCTCTATAAGTTACAATGCTAAAATCTGAGGAAATACTTTCCCCTAATCTTAGTTAAACTCTGTTGTTAGGCCACAAGACACAATGGCTTTACACTTCTCAATTTTTGCTGTGCCTCTAGTGATATTACTTTTTTACTTAACTTATGCTTTAATATTTTCTGACCTTCTATCAGGTCTGGGAGCAGATAATACATAAAGGGAATGTTGGTCAGAACATAACTGAGTGATGGTGCAATGCCATGCCCTCAAATATAGTCCTTCCCTCATTCACAAACTGGGTTCCCCACATCTATCTTGTTTCCTTGAATTCTTCCTCAGCCCTGACTGGGAAAAATGGGGGGCCACTGTTTTAAAATGTTAGATGGTCTTAGCCCTGGGCCCAGCTTATACCCAGAGACCATCTCATCAGGGTTTGTCCTATCAGGTTACAAGGACCCCTCTGGTAAATGACACTGTAGTCAACACTGCCCAAACAATCCTGGATATGCACAAATTCTGAATACATATACAGCTTAGACCCTGACTCTGAATTCTCTCTATATAAGCATCTTATCACCCATCCTGGGGTCATTAGAAGCATAATAGAATATGGAAAAGACATTCATCTGGTATTTGAAACTTGGACCCCCAAAAATCACCTCCGTCACAAAACAGAAATAGGCTGTCAGTTTTTCTATTGTGATTTTCATTTCCTTATTTCTAAAATGAGGTTATTTGTTTATTTTCTATCAATTTTATAGAGTTCTCATAAGAATCAAATGAGATAACATAAAAAATAATAAGGCTTGAAAATGTAAGGTGTCAGCATAGTAGAGTAGGAGGAATATCAATCTTCAAGTCAGAGTGACCAGGGTTTGTAGTGACATTCTGGCCCTGGATAGGGGGGTGAAACTGAAATTGAGCAAGTTTCCAAATCATGTAAGCCTCATTCATAAAAGGGGAACTTAAATGGTTTCCTCTTGGAGTTTCATAATGTTTAGATGAGAAGTACCAGAAGCACCAGGCAAAGTTTCTAGAACTTAGAATGCATCCACTAGCAGCTGTCTGTCTCTTCCTCCAAAACAAATTAAACAATTATACAAACATTAAATATATTTTTCATTATATAAATATGCCAAGAGTACAAATGCATGGCCTTTAGTTAATGTGTTTTATTTTGATACATCCTTTGAAATAATCATCCTTTGAGTCATTCTTTTTCCTTTTAAGTCTTTGACTTACCTGGTCATGTTTTCTGGGCAAAACAGAAAATCTAATTTATTTTTTTAGTTTTTATTTTTCTGTAAACATATCCTAAATAATTCTATTACTCCTTTTCAGCGTCTACATGTCCTTCAGTTTCAGTGTTTTTCTTTGACCCGCAGAATAAAGCTTTTCTACATGATGTTTTAGAGATTGTACCCATGAATTCCCAAGGATCTCTTGTCATATCATTTGTTAAAACGCCTATCTTTTACTTGCAAAGCACACTGTGTTTTTTTTTCTTTCACTCCCTTCATGAGATCTTAATTTTTCCTGCTTCATCTATAGACTCTTGATGCGATAACAGTAAAAGGCGAAATTTAGTATTTTATTGAACAAGACTTCCCAAACTTGAAAATATGAAATTATCTTTGTGAAATGCATCTTTTTTTCTTACAAAGATACTCAAGGTAGGGGTCATGTTTTATCCTTCTATGCAACAAGCAAATTTTAAAGTTTCAAATATTAATAGCATAGACACATGCTGGGTTCTGTTAAAAAGAATCATGGTATCAATTTGATTTATTCTGTGGGTTTTGAAAATACACTTAAAGAATTGTATCACAATATATGTGATAGTGTATTCAATAAATACAATATGCTTTTCAAAAACACCTTCTTTGTTTCATAGCTAACCTTGTTGATATCATGCATATCACACCAGGAATATTCTTTTATCTCTCCATATGAACCCTTGTAACCTTCAGTAGCTATACACTTCAAGGAGGTAAAATACCTTGAAAATAACATACTTAATAGAAGGCTGTATGCCTTCCTATTCTGCAATCTCTCTCAGTCTCTCTGAAAAGTTTCATTTAAATGTCTATATTAATGATGTTTATATGTGGGCGTCTTTTTTCAATTTCAGGGTGGCTGAATGAACTTCCTTAAAAGTACTAAAACTCAAGTGTGACTGAGTTAAGGACATTGGTAAGGACAGTATGAATAGAATTTATGAAAAGGTTTTTACTAAGCTATGGCTTGAAAACTACTTTTGACGCAAGACGGTCTGTCATGAATCTATGTCCCTACTGATACTAGGAGAGATAAAGCCTCTATGTTCCCACACTGAAATGAGCTAAATGCATTTTGTAATGTTATACATGCATATTTTACATATATATTCCATAGGGGCCACTTCTAATTATTATTACTTAATATAAAATGCTTTTGTATTTATGCATTGGACCTTCCAATCATGTTTACAGTCACCAGTACTGAGCAGGAACTTAAAATTCCAATACTAGGTCCTGAGTAGAATCTTGATTAGACTTATACAGATAAACTTACAGATTGGAGAGCAGACACAAGGCGTGTCTGTGTGCCATATTTTAATGGAAGTTTGCAGTAATCCATGCAAGAATGACCCGTATTTCCCAAGTTCTTGCAGAGCTAATGGTTTACTGTATTTAACATTTGAGGTTAACCTAAATCATGATATGTTTTGAATATGCCAGTGCAAAAACAAAATGGTGGATATTTCAAATACAGGCAACCAATTTACATAAGACATATAAAACTTAACTCCAAATTCATTAACATTTACTATACCTTTAAATAAAAGTTAGCTTTGGAAGCTTCACTGGACACCACAGAGAGGCTCTAGGTCCACACAGAGACTATTAGTCAATAATAGGCCAGGTAGCCACAGTCAACTGGAGCTTCTGTACTGCACACATGGTAAACGACGGCTGTAGTGTGTGATGCATTCCCAGGAGACAGGACCACTCAGAATAATAGGGTTTACTGAATTTTAAAAATATGATTCAAAACTCCTTTGATCAGTTTGCTAAAAGATCAGCATTGCCTAGAACCATAAAATAATAACAATGTGTGAATTTTCTCCTCCTTTGGCTCCTTAGGGTCATTTCAGTTGTTAATATTGAATTTTGAGGAGGTGCATAAAGCAAATATCATCCTTCCCAGGTGCAATCTAACTGCAGCTGACATCAGCCAAGGGAATAGCATGAAATTTCTCTTATTTTTACTTTGAATGACACTTTCCATACTGTTTTTCTTATAGCTATAGAATAAACATCATAAAATAACTGGACTCTTAGACCAAAACTGTTATAATCTATAATCTGGGGTATATATATATATATATATATATATATATATATATATATATAGCTCAGTCCAGCAAACACAAACATTGTAGTCATGGTTTTAGTTCTGGTCAGCATAGTGGTAATAAGGTCTGTCAAAGAATAAAGCCTCTATTGACTAAATTTTGCATCCTTGCATGCCAGCATGCATCTTTCAAGATAAAGTGTCAACGACAAAATGAACCTACCTAGCAAGGGTTGACAGATCTCTCCCAAAACATTTCCCATAAACACACACACACACACACACACACACACACACACACACACACACATTACAGAAAGTCAGCAATTTTATTTTTCTCTGACCCCATGTCTATGAAAAAATCATTGCCCTTAAACAAATGAAAACCTATACATTTGGGCATCAGGAGCTACAGAACATCAAAACAACACGTTGGATCTTTGAAGATAAAGTGAATTCATTCCAGCTCAATTGTTTGACGTTCTTACCTCAGGTTGTACCTTCTATTCGTTACTAAAAACATGAGTTCTTAGGATGTGTCAGTTGGTTTTTCTAATAGGGAAATAATTTTTTATTTGGTAAATAGACCGACTGTTGCTTCTGTAGTACAGCATGGCTATAATAATGGAAAAAAATAGTAATAAAATAATATTTGAGTTAATTTAGAAACTAGACAATACTTTTCATATTAATCCCATCCTATATATTAAAACCCAGATTTTGTTTCTTTTTTAACCTGAAAATCACTTTTCCTAATCACAAATTAATACAAGCTGGGAAAGTATGTGGTTTCTTTTTGGAAGAAGAATAAAATGAAAATAAATAAAAGTCCCCTTCTACTCAAGCAAGCATCGACATTCTGACACTGAACTGAGCAGAGGACTGGCCTTCAAATCAGTGCCCTAGATGGCTATGAGGTATATTTCAAAAGAGTTCATCAGGATTTCTCATCAGGCATTCCCTGTGAAGTACAAACATCACCTTGTCTCGTTTATTTGTATAGCACTCATTCATTACAAGAAATCTAGAAAGAACAAAAACAAGTGTTGAGAATTTTTAAACATGCTTTTCCATTTGCCATTAAGAACTTTTTTCAGTCTATCCATCCAGGAAGCATTTCTCTGCCTCATCTATATTTCATATGTTTTAAAACTTCCTTTAATTCTCTCAAATGCTTTTCAACAAGCTGGGAAACATTTCACTGTGAGATGGTACCCCCCCCTCTTTTTTTTTTAATTTTTTAATTTTATTTATTTATCTTTGGCTGCACTGGGTCTTCGTTGCTGAACGCGGACTTTCTCTAGTTGTGGTGAGCAGGGGCTACGCTTCATTGCGGTGTGCGGGCTTCTTATTGTGGTGGCTTCTCTTGTTGCGGAGCACGGGCTCTAGGTGCAGGGGCTTCAGTAGTTGTGGTACACGGGCTCAGTAGTTGTGGCTCGCAGGCTCTAGAGAGCAGGCTCAGTAGCTGTGGTGCACGGGCTCAGTTGCTCTGCGGCATGTGGGATCTTCCTGGACCGGGGCTCAAACCTGTGTCCCCTACATTGACAGGCGGATTCTTAACCACTGTGCCACCAGGGAAGGCCGGTACTACTCTTCTTTTCCTGGGCATGTATCACTTGTCTATCATTTCTATTTTATTCTTGGTCCTTCTTGTTTCCCATAGTGAAGATTCGAAATATCAATAAGAACTTCATGTAGTATATAAAATAACACTTCCATTAACAACAGAATGTTTACCAAAGGAGCAGCAAGACAAACAGCCTTCTTGATAGAGGTTAATTATCAGAGATTCATTTAAAATGAATATGGGGACTTCCCTGGTGGTGCAGTGGTTAAGACTCCATGCTCCCAATGCAGGGGGCCCGGGTTCAATACCTGGTCAGGGAACTAGATCCCACATGAATGCCGCAACTGAGTTTCACATGCCACAACTAAGGAGGCCACATGTTGCAACTAAGGAGCCCGTGAGCCACAACTAAGGAGCCCACCTGCTGCAACTAAGAACCAGCATAAATAAATAAACAAACAAACAAATAAATATTAAAATGAATATGGAAAAAAAAGTTCTGAGAAGAGACACAAGGACTTAAAAGTTTAGTAAGGTTACTAGAAAATGATTCTGTTGAAGAATAGGGAAAATCCAAGTTTCGTTACACCATTAATTCCCAGTGGGGTCACCAATAAATAGTTTATCTTGGGTCATTTTTCTCCTTCTACATTACAGTGATCTGTAATGTCTTCATATAAATTTCCTTCACACATCCTATGGGGATGCTGTTTTGCCTACATGCTCTCCCGACTTGCACAGGCCACTGTCCCCCAACCCTTATTCAAGGGAAAGATCTGTTTAGAAAATGCTTACCCAAAGTCAGAGAAAACACCTACTTATTCTAACAATTATAGTCTTTTTAAGACACAAATTTATTCAAATATATATACATATAATAGTCACAAGATATTTGCATCACAAGATATTTAAAGTGTATCAACAGAGTGAAGTAGGAAATGTAAAATAAAGGATCCCAGTAGAAAACTTTTAATCACTTTGAATAATATATTAAATTATTATCACAGGTGACAAAGAAAAGAACAATCAGAAAACACGGCAATCATTGTGTCTTTTTATAAATATGGAGTGAATGATAGAAAAGGAAATATGGTTGAAAATAAAGTCAGTGATTTTAAAGACCAATATTAAGATGATAAAGTAAAACAAACACACAGAAATTGAGGGGGAAATTATGAAGGCTGCAGGAAGTCTGACAGCCTTCTAAAAATATTTTCAAAGGAGAAAGCAGAAACAGTGGAGAGAGGGTCCAATCAGAATGCAATAGAATATCCCCCTATTTGGAAGAAGTTTCAGATTGAAAAGACCTGAAGGATTTGTTAGGAAAAAGACCAACCTCTAAACACAGCACTGTGAATTCTAAGGATAAAGAAAAAAAATTTGAAAACTTCTACAGAGAAATAAGAGTTACCTACATAAGTGGGGGTGTTCACTAAATACTTCTGTATCACTTAAGTGAAAATCATGTACCACTGACACAGATTTTCTTAGAACGAAACAAGGGGTGAAAGAATGTTTTCAAATTCTGGGTGAGAAATATCTGGAATATTACACTCTCTACCCTGCCAAACTAACAAGAAAATCTGAGAACAATACAAAATCAGTTTTAGATTCTAGTTTTATAATGCCAGAACTCAGAAAATTTACAATCCCTGTACCATATATGACCCAGAAGGTTTGCAGGAGATTGGACAGAAAATAAAAAAGTTTATTTGACATTAACATTTGGAAGGGTCTGTTGTAAAACGTGAATTTTTAATTCCTTAGGATCATATTTTCTTTTCTATGGGTCCATTCACATTCTTGACTTTGTAGCACAAAATATTTAGAAAAACATATTGTAAATGCTGTCCCTTAGCCTTTGATTATTTGGAATCAATCTAAACATAGCAAGAAGACTTAATATTTAAAGAACAGAATGAAATGCTATAAAGTTTGGCAACATAAAAATGGTAATAACTAACAAAAATTGAAGGTAAATGAAGAATTGAAAGAAAAGTTAGTATGCACAAGTTCTTATTTTTATGGTGGAGATTCATTAGGCACTATATTAATTTGACAAGTCAGTAAATCATATATCAAGTGAATTTGTTATTTGAAATGTGAGGGACAATAAAAAGAAAAGCAAACAGTTAACAGTAGTTTCCTTCGGATAATGAAATTGGCTGGGGATGGATACTGGAAAGGGGATAAGCCAACTAGATTTTATATTTTATTTAATTCACTATATAGCATGAATTTTTTTAATCAATGAAATGAATTGATTCTATAATTAAAAGTGTAATAAGAAACACATTGGACTTCCCTGGTGGCGCAGCAGTTAAGAATCTGCCTGCCAATTCAGAGGACACGGGTCCGAGCCCTGGTCCAGGAAGATCCTAAATGCTGCAGAGCAGCGAAGCCTGTGCACAACAACTACTGAGCTTGCGTTCTAGAGCACGCGCACCTACAGCCCGCGCTCCACAACAAAGAGTAGCCCCCTGCTCACCACAACTGGAGAAAGCCCGCACGTAACAACAAAGACCCAACGCAGCCAAAAATATAATTAATTAATTAATTTTAAAAAGAAACACATTCAATATTGTCTCTGAATATTGCAAGCAATTAAAAAATAAGGTATAATTTTACTCAAGTATTTAAGAAAGCCACAACCTCAGAAATGCCTTTAAGATCATTAATATGTTGAATGATAGTTATCAAATAAATAAAACCATTTAAAACCCAAGGGTCAAAAACACCAGTAACATTATGGAAAGTCTAGATGTTGTCATTCTTTCTTTTCTTCATTGAATTGTGATCTGTACCAGGTTGAGAGGATAGGTACTTAGTCAAGTACTAAGTAAAGTACTTTTACTTTTACTTAGTAAAACCAGAAACTATGATCTTTGACCAGACATAGAGGCTGAATAAGCCCAGAAATGGCCAATGCTCCCCACTCAATAGCTTGCTCTGAGGTGCCATCAGTGGTCTCTCCCTTTAGCCACAGTGACTGAGTAGAATCCAAGATATACTCCACCTCCTCACCTACCTACTGAATGTCATGCAGAGGGAAGAAACCAGGCCTCATCAGAGAGTATATTTCATAGTAGTTCCAATTGTTAAAAAAATCTTCATCCTACCTGGCATTGAATATGTGAATGTTCCTGTCCTCATAGGAGGTGTTATTTTTTAGAGAAAAGAGCTATTTATAGTCAGACACCCGTGAGTTTGAATTCTTACTTGTGAGCTGAAATATCTGGATTAAGGAAACTGTTCAAGATAACACTGCTCTTGATTCAGTTTCTTCATTTGTAAATGCAGACCACAACAGCAACTGCTCAAGGCTGTGTTATAAATTGTAAATAAATATGCTCTTATCTAGGATCTCACGTAATCCCTTTTATGGTTTAGAATGAGCAAATGAAAAGAATAATTAATGTGTACATGTTCATTGTCATTACTAAGCCTAAATACAATTCAAGGCGTCATAAACAGTAGCAATCCCTTGCTTGAGAAAACATTAAAAATGTCAAATTCAGATTTTAAACTGTAGTACCATTCATATGAATTAGAGGTTTATAAACAATTATTCATCAAAGATCAGATTTTAGAGAACCACATATAAAGCTCAGAAGAAGAACCTAACATTGTCATCTGAGCTTTCCTAAATCAGTGAATAATTGCCTGTTGGGTGACAAGAGATCCTGGTTTTTGTTTTACTGTTACTCTCTTTTAGCTTGGAACTAGGGATTCTATCAGATTGTTTCTTCCACCATAATGACATAAGGGACCAATGACTTAACTTTCATACTTGATTTTTCAGGTGCTGAAGATCTCACAAGTAAGAGGTCATTTTGTCAAGCATACAATTAAAGGAGGTAGTTTCCTATAGAAAAAGGTCAGACTTTAGAAATGCCAGGAATGCATAAAAAGATGGGCTATCCAAAACTAAACTGGGTTTTTCTTATCTCTTATATTCCTTTATTATTATAACTCAATTCCCTTTCTGACCACATGCATCAACTGTGCACAAATCTGTTCACTACTGATCCTGGCTCTAGGAAAAAGACTACACTTGAGGGGAAAATATGAACCAGCTTTTCCCTTATAAAAAAACTGAGCTCTTTACCAATTTTAACTTCTTTTTACATTTACAGTAAGAATAATGTACATGTTTTCCCATTTATTACTTGAGGGACTTTTGGTAGATGTGCTAAAGGACGTGCAAATTAAACACATCCTAACCTTCTATTATTCCACGTTGTATTATAGCCTCTGTGCTTATAGGCCACTTACACTTGAGGCTCATCTGCAACTACATTCATGCTCCCCTCCACTTCCTTGCTGTAATTCAGTATCCACTGAAGTCCCACTTTGTTCAATTCATTGAGTGTCTGTTGAAGAACATGTCCTCATTCATTTTTCTGAAGGTCTAAGAGAGATTGGTACACTGTCTTTTTTTAATAGCAATAATATCAGAAGGATTTCTCTACTTCTCCATCCTCAGATTATTCCATAGAGACCATTATCTCGTTTGGTTTCTCTTCCTGGAACTTCCTTTAGCATAGACTGTCTCCCCAGATCAAACTTTTTAATTATTTACAGTGATAAGTGTTTCTAAGTAGGATTAATGTATCAGCACTCAAAGTCAATTCCCTGGCTCCCCAAGGAAACTCTCCTCCTCACACATTGTACTTAGCTTGTACAGACTATGAAAGTATCTGTAGTTAACTCTACTTGGCTCCTCAACTTTTTGCTGTTATCTTTTTTTCCTTGTTTATATTGGGTAAGAAGAATATGAGCTTTTCTTATTACTGTTGCTGAAATGCACTCTTCTCTACTACTTGATTGACTTTTTGGAAGGGATTCTGAGGTGCACTCAATTGAAGAAAACAGACCTTCTTTTACTGGAAGAAAACAGACCTTCTACACAATGAGCTCATCACCTTTCCATCTTGTGTACATTCTTGCCTCTACACACTCTTTCCAACTTGGACAAAAAACACTGTCTATTCAGTGTGACATGTGGAAGAGCTCTCTTAATTGCATTTCACACTTTACTCATAGAATTTTTTTAGAAATGCTAAAATCTAAAGAATTTACCAAATGTCAAAAAAAAAAAAATCTCCCTTTCTTTTCCTAATGCTCTTTTTTCAGCTTTCAATCAAGACCTGAAAGTTCCACTGCATCCCACCACTAGAACCACAGCAAGAGCCTACACCAGCTTCTGTCACTCTGCTTCTATTCCTTTACTCCTGTGTGTATTGCACTCTTGTCCTTTCTACCAACCAGCCCTAGACCTGACTGTACCAAATAAGTCTTTCTTTATTGACATTACATCCCCGTCACTCTTGTACTTCCCAAGCTCCTCCTCACCATCTTCCTTATACAATTTTTGCTTCATTGTCCACTGCTTGAGGATATGTTTTGACCTCGTGTTAAACTGTGTTTCAATAGGACAAAACTGGTTTTTTGTTTTTATTCACAGATCTCAAAATGCGAACTTGCTGGCGCATCGTCAAAAAAATACTGAACTTGCTTCGGAACACCTGGGTTTAACTCTTAATTCTGCCACTTGCTAATGATAAAAAAAAATGGTGAATTATTTAATCTTTCTAAGCCTCTGTTTTCTCACTTCTGAATTAGGTATAATAGTATCTACTTCACATGACTGAAATCCAATGAGAATATTTGAAAAACCCTTGCAATTTTTCCAGAATAAAGTAAATATTCAATTTTTGAATACCCACTCATTCTGAACCAGCACTGTGCCTTTTTTCCACGTTGAGTATCTCTCTCTCTTTCAATCCAAGTTGTACTAATTCCATTTTTTTAAATGAGAGCATATTTTGTAACGAGTAACAATCCATTCCATTGGAGGATCACCACATCTGCAAATTTTTCTGAGCTATACCCTCTCTCCCTTAGGCTAAGAGTCAGTGTGCTCTGGGACAATGCTTAGGATTCCTAAGCAGCCCTCTTCTCTAAGGAAGTCTAAAAAGCGTGTCCTTAAAATGTGTTGAAAGAATGTTTTCTGTACACAGATTATATGTATAGAATTTTGATAGAGAGTGTGAGTAAAGGATAACTTCAATAACCTTGGCCTGAGCAACTAGAAGAATGCCGTTGTCATTTTCGGAAATGGGGGTGATAGTAAGAGATACACACTTGAAGGGCAAGAACAAAGACATGAAATGCTCAGTTTTCTATGTGGTATGTTGAGATGCCTATTAGACTTGCAGGTAGAGATGTTGATCAAGCAGTTGTATATAATGATCAAGTAGCTGGATATTGATCAAGCAGCTGGATTTAGGTGAAAAGTCCAAACTGGAGATGATACACACTTGGGAAGCATTGTATAGTGATAGTGCTGTAGCCAGCCACCAAGATGACCTGCAGTGACATACTTTCTGGTATATGAGCCCTTATGTATCCACTCCCACACTGAATTAGAGCAACCCTTGTGTGACTAATAGAATACAGTAGAAATAAGAATGTGTGATTCCCCCGGCTAGGTCATAAAAAGGCATTATAGCTTCTGTCTTGGTATCCTGAATTGGTTGCTCTCAGGGAAGCCACCTCCATGCCATGAGGACATTCAACCAGCCCTGTGGAGAGGCTCATGCAGAGAGAAACTAAAGCCTCTGGAAAATAGCCAGCACCAATGTGCTAGCCATTTGAATAAGCCACCTTGGTATTAGACCCTTCAGCCCCAGCCTGAGAGTATCTGATAGTAACTTCATGAGACAGCCTGAGGCAGAACTATGCAACTAAAGCACTCTTGATTACTGACCCCCCTGCAAAAAACATAAAAGATCAATTATTTTTGTAGTTTCAAGCAACTTAGTTTTGGAGTGATTTGCTTTATAAAGTCAAAGTAAAAATATGAATTTTGGTAATAGGGTTAGGGTGTCACAGTAATAAAACCTGAAAATGTTAATTTGTGATTGAGCAACAGACAGAAGCTGGAAGAATCTCAGGTGAATATTAGTGAAATTCTACGGTGCTTAGAAAACGTCAACAAATCCCAACAGCTCTAAAAAGACTACGAGGGACTTTCCTGGTGGTGCAGTGGTTAAGAATCCACCTGCCAATGCAGAAGACACGGGTTCGAGCCCTGGTCTGGGAAGATCCCACAAGTCACGAAGCAACTAAGCCCGTGCACCACAACTACTGAGTCCATGTGCCACAACTACTGAAGCCCACGTGCCTAGAGCCTTGCTCCACAACAAGAGAAGCCACTGCAATGAGAAGCCTGCACACCGCAGCAAAGAGTAGCCCCCACTTGCCACAACTAGAGAAAGCCCGCATGCAGCAACGAAGACCCAATGCAGCCAAAAAATAAATAAATAAATAAATTTATAAAAAGACTGTGAACTAGGGCTTAAAGAAAAGTGATGAAATGTTATTGGAAGATGGAGAAAGAGGGATTGCTGTTATAAGTACCGAAAATTTAGCAACACTGTCACCTGTAATGACATGGGAAATATAAAATATACTTAATAAACAGCATTATTTAGTTAAAGATATTTCTAGGCAGAGTATTGAAGGTATCACCTGGCTTCTTCTGGCTTCCTATATTAAAATGAATATTAAAAAGTTAAGCAAAAAGAATCATGATTAACTATATAAATTATCCATGGCTTTCTGTGTTCAAAATAAAACTGTACCTAAGTCCTGCCTCTTCTGGTGACAAACAATGTTAAAACTAAGAAAATACCTTCTAGGAAAAGATAAAATCCAAGGCATTGTCAGGAAAACTTTGGCTAAAGATGAAGGGTGTGACTGTAAAATCCTTCGTCAAGACCTCAGAAATATTTAAAGTGGTATCTCAAAACAGAAAAAAGGAAGTGGGTGGGCTTTAAGTATCCTAGAGGCAAGCCTCACAGAACCTCTCCATTAAACAATAGGACGTCTATGATTCTTAGGTGTGTTTTCTTATAGCAGCCTTATAGGAAGCCCAAGGTGAAGAAGGGTTCATTATAACAAGAGTTGTTGATCAACGTGGACTTTTGCTAATTGAATGAACCCTCAATATGATTCATAGGAGACCCAAAAATTTTTTAAGTGAATTATATTTGTGGAAACACTGCTAGCTTGGACTAATAGGAACAGAGACAATACAAAAAAAAGGAAAAAAAAACAAAGGATGATTTTGAACTTGGAAATTACAGTGGGCTGGAAGCAGGCTGAAAAACTACTCAAACACAAACCATTTATTATGAAAAAGAAGGAATGATTCAGAATATGGAATCAACACCTCAAATGGCAGAGTTAAGCATCAAAATGAATAATCTCCAGGCAATAGGCATGTGCCTTAAGCAAGAGTAGGCATTTGCCTAGCTGGAGTTTGGAATTGCTTGACAGAAGTTGCTCCTGTGAGCCTCCTATTTACCTCCTTTATGAAATGGAACATTTGGGGCACTTATCTTATGTCTGTCCCACCAACATATATTGGGTGTGTTGGAGACAGATAACTTGTCTCTTTAGCTCACGGGTCTTTAGATCAATAAGAATTTCACTTGAAGACATGTACTCCATGAACTTAACCTGAGCCACTTCAGTCATATCTGGACTTGATTTAGATGAGGAGATGCTTGACTACAGCCTGCACCTGAGGCATAAAAGATGCAATTTTAGAGGGTACTTGGGGGAAGAGTGAATGTATTTTGTATGTGTGAGGTATATCACAAGGTAGACTATGGTAGCTAGCTTCAAAGAGGGCCCCTAATGATCCACGTCTCCTGGTCCTTATGTCTTTATGTAGTCCATTTCCATATTGAAGCAGGACTGGCTCGATATGACAGGCAATGGAAGTCAAAGTGCATGACTTTCTATCTACAGAGATCTATGGAGAGTAAATGAGGCCTCTGGCCAACAGCAGGGCCAACTCACCAGCTAAACAAATGAGCCACCCTGGAAGTGAATCCTCTAGCCACAGTAAAGCCTTCAAAATGACATCTGACTGTAACCTCATAAGATACCCCAAACCAGAACCACTCGACTGAGAAACCGTGAGAGATAACAAATGACTATTATTATTTTTAACCACTAAATATTGGGGTGATTTGTTACACAGGAATAGATACATAAAATCAAATATTTAGAAAATTGCAGGGGATTAACCAAGATGGCGGAGTAGAAGGACGTGCTCTCACTCCCTCTTGCGAGAGCACCAGAATCACAACTGGCTGCTGGACAATCATCGAAAGGAAGACACTGGACTTCACCAAGGAGGATACCCCACGTCCAAGGACAGAGGAGAAGCCAGAGTGAGACGGTAGGAGGGGTGCAATCAGAGTAAAATCAAATCCCATAACTGCTGGGTGGGTGACTCACAGACTGGAGAACACTTATACCACAGAAGTCCACCCACTGGAGTGAAGGTTCTGAGACCCACGTCAGGCTTCCCAACCTGGGGGTCCAGCAACAGGAGGAGGAATTCATAGAGAATCAGACTCTGAAGCCTAGTGGGAATTGATTGCAGGACTTCGACAGGACTGGGGGAAACAGAGACCCCACTCCTGGAGGGCGCACATGGAATAGTGTGTGCATCGGGACCCGGGGGAAGGAGCAGTAACCCCGGGGGAAGGAGCAGTGACCCTGTGGGAGACTGAACCAGACCTACCTGCTAGTGTTGGAGGGTCTCCTGCAGAGGCAGGGGCTGGCTCTGTTTCACCGTGGGGACAAGGACACTGGCAGTGGAGGTTCTGGGAAGTACTCCTTGGCGTGAGCCCTCTCAGAGTCTGCCATTAGCCCCACCAAAGAGCCCAGGTAGGCTCCACTGTTGGGTTGCCTCAGGCAAAACAACCAACAGGGAGGGAACCCAGCCCCACCCATCAACAGTCAAGTGGACTAAAGTTTTACGGAGCTCTGACTGCCACAGCAACAGTCAGCTCTACCCACCACCAGAGCCTCCCATCAAGCCTCTTAGATAGCCTCAACCACGAGAGGGCAGACAGCAGAAGCAAGAAAAACTACAATCCTGCAGCCTGTGGAACAAAAACCACATTTACAGAAAGATAGACAAGATGAAAAGGCAGAGGGCTATATACCAGATGAAGGAACAAGAAAAAACCCCAGAAAAACAACTAAATGAAGTGGAGATAGGCAACCTTCCAGAAAAAGAATTCAGAATAATGATAGTGAAGATGATCCAGGACCTCGGAATAAGAATGGAGGCAAAGATTGAGAAGATGCAAGAAATGTTTAACAAAGACCTAGAAGAATTAAAGAACAAACAAACAGAGATGACCAATACAATAACTGAAATGAAAACTACACTAGAAGGAATCAATAGCAGAATAACTGAGGCAGAAGAACAGATAAGTGACCTGGAAGACAGAATGGTGGAATTCACTGCTGCGGAACAGACTAAAGAAAAAAGAATGAAAAGAAATGAAGACAGCCTAAGAGACCTCTGGGACAACATTAAACGCAACAACATTCGCATTATAGGGGTCCCAGAAGGAGAAGAGAGAGAGAAAGGGCCAGAGAAAATATTTGAAGAGATTATAGTCGAAAACTTCCCTAACATGGGAAAGGAAACAGCCACCCAAGTCCAGGAAGCGCAGAGAGTCCCATACAGGATAAACCCAAGGAGAAACATGCCGAGACACATAGTAGTCAAAGTGGCAAAAATTAAAGACAAAGAAAAATTATTGAAAGCAGCAAGGGAAAAATGACAAATAACATACAAGGGAACTCCCATAAGGTTAACAGCTGATTTCTCAGCAGAAACTCTATAAGCCAGAAGGTAGTGGCATGATATACTTAAAGTGATGAAAGGGAAGAACCTACAATGAAGATTACTCTACCGGGCAAGGATCTCATTTAGATTTGATGGAGAAATCAAAAGCTTTACAGACAAGCAAAAGCTAAGAGAATTCAGCACCACAAAACCAGCTCTACAACAAATGCTAAAGGAACTTCTCTAAGTGGGAAACACAAGAGAAGAAAAGAAACTACAAAAACAAACCCAAAACAATTAAGAAAATGGTCATAGGAACATACATATCGATAATTACCTTAAACGTGAATGGATTAAATGCTCCAACCAAAAGACACAGGCTTGCTGAATGGATACAAAAACAAGACCCATATATATGCTGTCTACAAGAGACCCACTTTAGACCTAGGGACACATACAGACTGAAAGTGAGGGGATGGAAAAAGATATTCCATGCAAATGGAAATCAAAAGAAAGCTGGAGTAGCTATACTCATATCAGATAAAATAGACTTTAAAATAAAGAATGTTACAAGAGACAAGGAAGGACACTACATAATGATCAAGGGATCGATCCAAGAAGAAGATATAACAATTATAAATATATATGTACCCAACATAGGAGCACCTCAATACATAAGGCAACTGCTAACAGCTATAAAAGAGGAAACTGACAGTAACACAATAATAGTGGGGGACTTTAACACCTCACTTACACCAATGGACAGATCATCCAAAATGAAAATAAATAAGGAAACAGAAGCTTTAAATGAAACAATAGACCAGATAGATTTAATTGATATTTATAGGACATTCCATCCAAAAACAGCAGATTACACGTTCTTCTCAAGTGCGCACGGAACATTCTCCAGGATACATCACATCTTGGGTCACAAATCAAGCCTCAGTAAATTTAAGAAAATTGAAATCATATCAAGCATCTTTTCTGACCACAACGCTATGAGATTAGAAATGAATTACAGGGAAAAAAACGTAAAAAACACAAACACATGGAGGCTAAACAATACATTACTAAATAACCAAGAGATCATTGAAGAAATCAAAGAGGAAATCAAAAAATACCTAGAGACAAATGACAATGAAAACACGACGACCCAAAACCTATGGGATGCAGCAAAACCAGTTCTAAGAGGGAAGTTTATAGCTATAAAAGCCTACCTAAAGAAACAAGAAAAATCTCAAGTAAACAATCTAACCTTACACCTAAAGAAACTAGAGAAAGAAGAACAAACAAAACCCAAAGTTAGCAGAAGGAAAGAAATCATAAAGATCAGAGTGGAAATAAATGAAATAGAAACAAAGAAAACAAGAGCAAAGATCAATAAAACTAAAAGCTGGTTCTTTGAGAAGATAAACAAAATTGATAAGCCATTAGCCAGACTCATCAAGAAAAAGAGGGAGAGGACTCAAATCAATAAAATCAGAAATGAAAAAGGAGAAGTTACAACAGACACCGCAGAAATACAAAGCATCCTAAGAGACTACTACAAGCAACTTTATGCCAATAAAATAGACAACCTGGAAGAAATGGACAAATTCTTAGAAAGCTATAACCTTCCAAGACTGAACCAGGAAGAAAGAGAAAATATGAACAGACCAATCACAAGTAATGAAATGGAAACTGTGATTAAAAATCTTCCAACAAACAAAAGTCCAGGACCAGATGGCTTCACAGGTGAATTCTATCAAACATTTAGAGAAGAGCTAACACCCATCCTTCTCAAACTCTTCCAAAAAATTGTAGAGGAAGGAACACTCCCAAACTCATTGTAGGAGGCCACCATCACCCTGATACCAAAACCAGACAAAGACACTACAAAAAAAGAAAATTACAGACCAATATCGCTGATGAATATAGATGCAAAAATCCTCAACAAAATACTAGCAAACAGATTCCAACAACACATTAAAAGGATCATACACCATGATCAAGTGGGATTTATCCCAGCGATGCAAGGATTCTTCAATATACGCAAATCAAGTAATGTGATACACCATATTAACAAATTGAAGAATAAAAACCAAATGATCATCTCAATAGATGCAGAAAAAGCTTTTGACAAAATTCAACACCCATTTATGATAAAAACTCTCCAGAAAGTGGGCGTAGAGGGAACCTACCTCAACATAATAAAGGCCATATATGACAAACCCACAGCAAACATCATTGTCAATGGTGAAAAACTGAAAGCATTTCCTCTAAGATCAGGAACGAGACAAGGATGTCCACTCTCACCACTATTATTCAACATAGTTCTGGAAGTCCTAGCCACAGCAATCAGAGAAGAAAAAGAAATAAAAGGAATACAAATTGGAAAAGAAGAAGTAAAACTGTCACTGTCTGCAGATGACATGATACTATACATAGAGAATCCTAAAACTGCCACCAGAAAACTGTTAGAGCTAATTAATGAATATGGTAAAGTTGCAGAATACAAAGTTAATGCACAGAAATCTCTTGCATTCCTATACACTAATGATGAAAAATCTGAAAGAGAAATTATGGAAACACTCCCATTTACCATTGCAACAAAAAGAATAAAATACCTAGGAATAAACCTACCTAGGGAGACAAAAGACCTGTATGCAGAAAACTGTAAGACACTGATTAGAGAAATTAAAGATGATTCCAACAGATGGAGAGATATACCATGTTCTTGGATTGGAAGAATCAACATTGTGAAAATGACTATACTACCCAAAGCAATCTACAGATTCAATGCAATCCCTATCAAATTACCAATGGCATTTTTTACAGAGCTAGAACAAATCATCTTAAAATTTGTATGTAGACACAAAAGACCCCGAATAGCCAAAGCAGTCTTGAGGGAAAAAAACGGAGCTGGAGGAATCAGACTCCCTGACTTCAGACTATACTACAAAGCTACAGTAATCAAGACAATATGGTACTGGCACAAAAACAGAAACATAGATCAATGGAACAAGATAGAAAGCCCAGAGATAAACCCACGCACCTAAGGTTAACTAATCTATGACAAAGGAGGCAATGATACACAATGGAGAAAAGACAGTCTCTTCAATAAGTGGTGCTGGGAAAACTGGACAGCTACATGTAAAAGAATGAAATTAGAATACTCCCTAACACCATACACAAAAATAAACTCAAAATGGATTAGAGACCTAAATGTAAGACTGGACACTATAAAACTCTTAGAGGAAAACATAGGAAGAACACTCTTTGACATAAATCAAAGCAAAATCTTTTTTGATCCACCTCCTAGAGTAATGGAAATAAAAACAAAAATAAACAAATGGGACCTAATGAAACTTCAAAGCTTTTGCACAGCAAAGGAAACCATAAACAAGAGGAAAAGACAACCCTCAGAATGGGAGAAAATATTTGCAAATGAATCAACGGACAAAGGATTAATCTCCAAAATATATAAACAGCTCATTCAGCTCAATATTAAAGAAACAAACACCCCAATCCAAAAATGGGCAGAAGACCTAAATAGACATTTCTCCAAAGAAGACATACAGACGGCCACGAAGCACATGAAAAGATGCTCAACATCACTAATTATTAGAGAAATGCAAATCAAAACTACAATGAGGTATCACCTCACACCAGTTAGAATGGGCATCATCAGAAAATCTACAAACAACAAATGCTGGAGAAGGTGTGGAGTAAAGGGAACCCTCTTGCACTGTTGGTGGGAATGTAAGTTGACACAGCCACTATGGAGAACAATATGGAGGTTCCTTAAAAAACTAAAAATAGAATTATCATATGACCCAGCAATCCCACTACTGGGCATATACCCAGAGAAAACTGTAATTCAAAAAGACACATGCACCCGAATGTTCATTGCAGCACTATTTACAATAGCCAGGTCATGGAAGCAACCTAAATGCCCATCAACAGACGAATGGATAAAGAAGTAGTGGTACATATATACAATGGAATATTACTCAGCCATAAAAAGGAACGAAATTGAGTCATTTGTTGAGACGTGGAGGGATCTAGAGACTGTCATACGGAGTGAGGTAAGTCAGAAAGAGAAAAACAAATATCGTATATTAATGCATGTATGTGGAACCTAGAAAAATGGTACAGATGAGCCGGTTTGCAGGGCAGAAGTTGAGACACAGATGTAGAGAACAGACATATGGACACCAAGGGGGGATAACTGCAGTGGGGTGGGGATGGTGGTGTGCTGAATTGGGCGATTGGGATTGACATGTATACACTGATGTGTATAAAACTGATGACTAATAAGAACCTGCAGCATAAAAAAATAAACAAACAAAACAACTAATACTAAACTTTCATTGGGTTATTTGTATGGAAATATGTTAATATAAATGTTTCAGACATTACATGAAATTTCTAAAAATCTTATATGTTCTGGTATAATGTTTTAAGTCATAATCCTAGTTATTACTTTAAAATGTATATCTCAAAAATAACTAATTTTCTTGGCAACTGCATTATTATGAACTTTCATCAAATCTTTAACTGTGGTCATTTTTAAGTCTTTTGTCATTTACAGACAGTTCTGGGTGTACTCTGATGCTTTTGCAAATATGTTCCTATAAAAGGGTTTCATCTTCAAGAAATTCATGGAAAAGACTCTGACAAGTACAGGTTTCTGGTAACTGACTGTACTGCTGAACTGAATGAAAAACCATTTTCAGAACTCTAATGAAAAACTGATGAACTCATAAAAGGGCTAACAAAAGATCAAGATGAAAAAAAAAATTAATTACATGGGACTGAGTGAACTGATGAGGATGAGTATAATTTTTGTGACTTTCTGTTTGAATTAAAAAAAAAATCCCACAAGGACTCAGAGGCAAAGAATATACAAATCAATTTTCACTGCAAAGTAAAGGAGCTGCTACAGTGGAGGATTACTGGACTGAATGTCAATATTATGACACAGTATGAGTGTGTTTCATGTTTGGTAATTGCAATCATTGTTGCTTTTGTTGTGGTCATCCATGTACAATGCTTGATGTCAGTCTATTTATCTCTTGTAAAAATAAAATACTGTGTGTGTGTGTGTGTGTGTGTGTGTGTGTGTGTGTGTGTGTGAAAATAAATAAATAAATAAATGCAATTACTTGAAAAAAAAATAGAATATTTAAATAGGCATGAGACGATGTGACATCACTAAGGGTAGAAAAATATAGAGGAAAGAGAAGAGGTCCAAAGACTGACACCAGAGACACTTCAACATGCAGGAATCCAATGGATGAAGGTAAATCAGCAAAGTAAACTTGAGGCAGTGGCTACAGAGATAGAGAAAACCAGGTGAATGTAATATCTTGGAAACCAAGAAAAGAGTGCTTCAAAGAAGAGGAATGATCAATGGTGTCATATGCTGCTGAGGAGTCAAGAAGGATGAGAATTAGCATTAGATTTAGCAATATAAAGGTCACGAGTTACCTTGATAAGAGCAGTTTGGAGCAAATCCGATTTAAGCTAGCTTTAAAAAGCTTGGGAGGAGAGAAATTAGAATCAGTGAATACAAACCACTCTCTCAGGAATTTTCCTATAAAGGAAAAGAGAGCAATGAGGCAGCGACATGAATACATTCAGACCTCCCTCAAAAGATATTGGCTCAGGAATAAATGTACATTATTTCAGCCACTGAAAGAAATACACAAGTTCAAAACATACTGGCAAAAGAAAATAGTACCAAGTTTATATACTCTCCATATTTTAAGAGGTAGGCCAGAACTGACAAGGAAATAAACTATCCAAATCAGAAGAACACCTGTATGATTTCCTAAATGATGTACCTGACAGTCCCACCTGCCATTGATTCACATCGTCACATAATTTCCAAAATAAACAAAAACAGAGCCAAAGAATCTCAGTAATCACATGATGAATGTGTTATCATATTGTGGCAGACAACTGTTATATTGCTTCTCTTCATCATTACAACATTAAATAGTTACTGAAGAAGATGATACTTGGATCTCAGGGAAAAAAAAACTTCTCCTGCTTCTATGCCTCCTGAAATCAGTATATAGATGATACACTATTTTTTTTTAAGTTTTTATTGGAGTATAATTGCTTTACAATGGTGTGTTAGTTTCTGCTTTATTTGGCTTCCATTTGCATGGAATATCTTTTTCCATCCCCTCACTTTCAGTCTGTATGTGCCCCTAGGTCTGAAGTGGGTCTCTTGTAGACAGCATATATACGGGTTTGTTTTTGGATCCATTCAGCCGTTTTATGTCTTTGGTTGGAGCATTTAATCCATTTATATTTAAGGTAATTATCAATATGTATGTTCCTATTACTGTTTTCTTAATTGTTTGGGGTTTGTTATTGTAGGTCTTTTCCTTCTCTTGTGTTTCCTGCCTAGAGAAGTTCTTTTAGCATTTGTTGCAAAGCTGGTTTGGTGGTGCTGAATTCTCTTAGCTTTTGCTTGTCTGTAAAGGTTTTAATTTCTCCATCAAACCTGAATGAGATCCTTGCTGGATAGAGTAATCATGGTTGTAGGTTCTTCCCTTTCATCACTTTAAATATGTCGTGCCACTCCGTTCTGGCTTGCAGAGTTTCTGCTGAAAGATCAGCTGTTAACGTTATGGGGATTCCCTTGTATGTTATTTGTTGTTTTTCCCTTGCTGCTTTAATATTTTTTCTGTGTATTTAATTTTTGATAGTTTGATTAATATGTGTCTTGGTGTGTTTCTCCTTGGATTTATCCAGTATTGGACTCTCTGTGCTTCTTGGACTTGATTAACTATTTCCTTACCCATATTAGGGAAGTTTTCAACTATAATCTCTTCAAATATTTTCTCAGTCCCTTTCTTTTTCTCTTCTTCTTCTGGGACCCCTATAATTCAAATGTTATTGTATTTATTTTTGTCCCAGAGGTCTCTGAGACTGTCCTCAATTCTTTTCATTCTTTTTTCTTTATTCTGCTCTGTGGTAGTTATTTCCCCTATTTTATCTTCCAGGTTACTTATCCGTTCTTCTGCCTCAGTTATTCTGCTACTGATTCCTTCTAGAGAATTTTCAATTTCATTTATTGTGTTGTTCATGATTGTTTTCTCTTTAGTTCTTCTAGCTCCTTGTTAAACGTTTCTTGTATTTTCTCCATTCTATTTCCAAGATTTTGGATCACCTTTACTATCATTATCCTGAATTCTTTTTCAGGTAGACTGCCTATTTCCTCTTCATTTGTTCAGTCTGGTGGGTTTTTACCTTGCTCCTTCATCTGCTGTGTGTTTCTCTGTATTCTCAGTTTGCTTAACTTACTGTGTTTGGGGTCTCCTTTTCGCAGGCTGCAGGTTCATAGTTCCCGTTGTTTTTGGTGTCTGCCCCCAGTGGCTAAGCTTGGTTCAGTGGGTTGTGTAGGCTTCCTGGTGGAGGGGACTAGTGCATGTGTTCTGGTGGATGAGGTTGGATCTTGTCTTTCTGGTGGGCAGGTTCATGTCTGGTGGTGTGTTTTGGGGTGTCTGTGACCTTATTATGATTTTCGGCAGCCTGTCTGCTAATGGGTGGGTTTGTATTCCTGTCTTGCTAGCTGTTTGGCATAGGGTGTCCAGCACTGTAGCTTGCTGGTCGTTGAGTGGAGCTGGGTCTTAGTGTTGAGGTGGAGATGTCTGGGAGATTTTCGCCGTTTGATATTATGTGCAGCGGGGAGGTCTCTGGTGGACCAATGTTCTGACCTTGGCTCTCCCACCTCAGAGGCACAGCCCTGACACCTGGCTGGAGCACCAAGAGCCTGTCATCCACACGGCTCAGAATTAAAGGGAGGAAAAAAAGAAAGAAAGAAAGAAAAAGATAAAATAAGATAAAATTAAAAGTTATTAAAATAAAAAACCAAAAATAATTATTAAAAAAAATTTTTAAGTAATTTAAAAAAAAAAAAGAAAGAACAACCAAACCAAAAACCAAATCCACCAATGATAAGAAGCACTGAAAACTATACTTAAAAAAATAAAAACAAAAACGGACAGACAGAACCCTAGGACAAATGTTAAAAGCAAAGCTATACAGACAAAATCACACACAGAAGCATATGCATGCACACTCACAAAAGAGAAAAAGGGGAAAAAATATAATATCGTTGCTCCCAAAGTCCACCTCCTCAATTTGGGATGATTTGTTGTCTATTCAGGTATTCTACAGATGCAGGGTACATCAAGTTGATTGAGGAGATTTAATCCGCTGCTCCTGATGCTGCTGGGAGAGATTTCCCTTTCTCTTCTTTGTTCGCACAGCTCCTGGGATTGCTCCAATCTGGGCGGACAGCACACTGCTATTCGCCGAGGCAGCGGCGGCGAGGCGTCTGCCCAGCCTCCGCCCCTCCCGGGCCCTGCCGCCGCTGCCTGGGGTCTCTGGCAAAGGTGTGAGCCATAGATGATACACTATTGTCAAGCATTTTGAATGTTTAGGAACAAGAACAAATTAGTTTGTGTGATTATTACTAAATTATGAGGTGAAAAGACGTGGAGATTTGGGAGGTTAGAATAGAAATATCTGAGTAGCATACTTTGCACTTCATGGGAACAGAGATTAATGAATCTATGCTATATAGTGGTATCATTTGGTAGTGGACATAACATGGATATGGGCTCAAATCCTGACTTGCCACTTATTAGCTCTATCATCCCAGGAAAATTATTTAAGCCCCTGGACTCAGTTTACATACCGACAAAATAAGGACAATAATCACTGCCTTCAGGGTCATGGTGAGCATTATGGAAAAATAAAAGGAAAGTACCAGGCGTGGTGCCCACTATAGGATGGTAGATATTAGCTTAGGCTGGCATTACAAACCACCATGGACTGGTGGTTTAAACAATAGGAATGTATTTTCTCACAGTCTGGAGGTTACAAGTCCTAAATCAGGGTGCCAGCATGGTCTGTTCCGGTGAGAGCTCTCTTCCTGGCATGCAGACAGCTGCCTGCTTGCTATGTGCTCACATGGCCTTTCCTCAGTACATGCACTTGAAGAGAGTGAGAGAAAGAGAAAGAGAAAGAGAAGGTGGGTGGGAAAGTCAGCTCTCTGGTGTCTCTTCTTTTTCTTTTTCTATAAATTTATGTAGTTATTTATTTTTGGCTGCGTTGGGTCTTCGTTGCTGCACGCAGGCTTTCTCAAGTTGCGAGCAGGGGTTACTCTTCCTTGCGGTGTGCAGGCTTCTCATTGCAGTGGCTTCTCTTGTTGCAAAGCATGGGCTCTAGGTGCACAGGCTTCAGTAGTTGTGGCTCGTGGGCTCTAGAGTGCAGGCTCAGTAGTTATGGCACACGGGCTTTGTTGCTCCGTGGCATGTGGGATCTTCCCAGACAAGGGCTCGAACACGTGTCCCCTGCATTGGCAGGTGGATTCTTAACCACTGCGCCACTAGGGAAGCCCTGTCTCTTCTTTTAAGCATGCTAGTTCTATCATGAAGGCCCCACCTTCATGTCCTCATTTAACCCTAATTACCTCACAAAGTCCCAAACTCAAAATACCATCACATTGGGAGTTATGGCTTCAACATATGAATTTTATGGGTAAATAAACATTCAGTCCATAACAATGGGTAATCAAAAAGAGAGAAAAAAATATGATATAACAATTTTTGTTACAGAGACTTTATTATAATTAAATCTACTACTAATGATAATCTGGATCCTAGAATTTTACTTATGGTTTCTTTTTGCTAACCACGGTGTTATGATAGCTTCCTTTCTTTCATAAGAATTTTGTTTGTGTATTTGCCATCAAAACACCTTACACTCAAGGTGGGTCGGATTGGATTGTAACCTTCTTGAGGGCAACAGACATGTCACATTCATTTTTTAAGCCATGACACCTAGCACAACGTGTGGCACATTATCAATGTTTCATAGATGTTTGATGAATGGGTATCTGGAATAACACTCTCTATATCCATTGTGCCTGCAGTGAAAAAATTGAATCTGAAAGGGCAGACAATAATATAACTTGTCACAAAGCATGGCATATGACACACAGAAAAAGGTATAATATTTTAGAAACTCTACTTAGGATATTTGTTGATGAAGGCCACGGTCTTAAATTTCTTATGCTATCTCTTTGCACTCTGACAAGAAAAGTGGTTCTTCTCCACAGTAAACTGGCCACTGTAAAACTCTAACTCTTATTGGCAGGGAAATTAGCAGACAGACATGGCTCTGGTCTTTAATGGAAATGTAATCAGCAGTCTATCTTTATGAGGGTGTATAGCCATCACCGAATATCCACTTAGGGGGCAAGGCCAAGGCTGCAGGCAGCAGTCCAAAAGCATTAACATCCCCCAGGTGACAATAAGAGGATGAAAAATGCCCATGGGGAGAAGATCCATTTCAAATTTCCTATTATTTTAAAAGTAAAACAGAAAGTGGGTCATTTTATATCAATTTAGTCTGCTGAGGTTCTCTAATTTTCCAATAAAAGACTTTACCACCATCTATCCAATGAGAGCTCAGAGTGCATTTGTTAGTTAAAGGACAGATTCCCTTTGCCGTAATGCAAAATGAGCTAACCAGCTCCCAGTAAAAGCCTTCAGAGCAGCTCTAGATCCTTCCCATGACACAAAACATCCTTCATAATCCAACCCTTTATTTCCCTGTGAAGTTTCCTCGCCTGGTATTGTTCTTCTCAAAATACATCTTCTAAGATTGTAGAACTACTTGCACTTTCTAATTATGCATATGATTATATGATTCTGTATCTTTGTATATTCTTCTGCCTCATCTTGGAATGCCTTGCCTCCCTGGTTCACCTGGAAAAGTTCTTAATATCCTCCCAGACCAAAGTTAGGCATCACTTCCACTATGGATAGGGGTTAATCAAAGAGGATATCCAAGAGGATCACCTGTCTCATCATTTTCTTCCTTGGAGTTCCTACTTTGGGTCGGGATGTATTTCTCCAAGTATACACTGAATTGTAATTACTTATTTAAAAAGCCTATCTCCTCCATAAGATTCTGGGCTCCCTGAGAACAGTGTCTGTACCTGTGTTATTTTGTATCCCAAGAGCCTAGGACAGTGTTAAACATACACATTTTGAATTTATATGTCCAGGTTAGTTTGGCTTCTAAACATCTAAAGCACCCAAAAAAGTTTTCAAAAGATAGGAAAGCCTAGAATCTGTCATACAGAGTGAAGTAAGTCAGAAAGAGAAAAACAAATACCATATGCTAATGCATATATATGGAATTTTAAAAAGTGGTACTGATGAACCTAGTGGCAGGGCAGGAATAAAGACGCAGACATAGAGAACGGACTTGAGGACATGGGGAGGAAGGGGAAGCTGGGACGAAGTGAGAGAGTAGCACTGACATGTATACACTACCAAATGTAAAATGGATGGCTAGTGGGAAGCAGCTGCATAGCACAGGGACATCAGCTCGGTGCTTTGTGACCACCTAGAGGGGTGGGATAGGGAGGGTGGGAGGGAGGCTCAAGAGGGAGGGGATATATGTATACATATAGCTGATTCACTTTGTTGTACAGTAGAAACTCACACAACATTGTAAAGCATTTATACTCCAATAAAGATGTGAAAAACAAAAAGACAGGAAAGCCATTATTTCCAGTCCAGCTATAAATTAGAAGAGAGCAACCATCCTTAGAAAACAGTACTTGTTATGAGTTAGTTATATAAACCACACACACAAACAAAAAAGCATTTTTTGAGATATTCTGATATAGTTTGATTTTGATCATTCAATCTTGCAAACATTTACTCAGCATCTACTCTGGGCCAGGTAAAATGTTGAGTACTAGGAGTTCAGTGTCAAATAAACACTTCATTAACAGGATCTTGCCATCTAACAGAAGGAACAGATATGTATATAGGTATATGCAATATAGTTTGCTAAGTGATTTAATAGACATACGGACAAACAGCTTTGGAAGTAAAGAAAAAAGCAGCTAACTCTTTCTACAGAGAGTTGAATAAAGCTGCACAGAAGACATGACATTGGAAGAGATTATTGGTGATTGAGTTGTAATTTACCTGAAGGGAAGTGGAAACAGGCAGAGAACATCACAAATAGAAAAGTAAAGTCATGTTTATGAAAGACATAGTTTCCCATTCAACAGCTATTTCCCAACTTCTTTCTTATCAAGAAAACCTCAGTTTTGTTCAGTCTTCTCCAGTCCAAGGAGATAAAGTCTCTCCCCAACCACAGTGGGCAAATGATGACTGGCTTAAACCAATCTTTCTCTCACCAATAGATGGACAAGAGCATGAGATGCAATTCTGGCCAATGGGACAAGAAGAGAGGCCTGAAGACTTCCAATAAAGCTCTCTCACTCTAAAAAAGCTACATAAAACAGAAAAACTCCTTTTTACTGCCTGCAGATGTTGTTGTTTGAAAATGTGATTTATGGAGCTGGTTCAGCCAACTTGTGATCATGAAGAGAACAGAAACAACAAGCTGAAAATGGCAGAGAGGAAAAAGAAAAGAACCAGATTTCTGATGACTTCATTATGCCACTGAACCAACTAACACTGGGATCACTCTCTCTCTCTCTCTCTCTCTGGGATTTTTTTATATGAAATAATAAATGTTCTTTAAGCCACTTAAATCAATTTTTCTGAAAACATCCTAATTAGTGTGGTGTAAAAATGTATGATGTATTTGGGAAACAGTCAAAATGCCATTTATAACTAAGGACATATTTTGGAGAGAGGAAGTTCGGAAGACTGAATGATGAGAGAAAAGATGCCTAAGTCTGAAAATACAGGTTAAAGTTAAACCCTGAAGGGTCTTCTCTATTATGCTAAGAAACTCTCTATCTCACTGTCTATGGAATCATAGACCCTAAAATGAAGCAGAAAATGAAGGCTCTGAGACACAGATCGGAGGCTGATTTAAGAAATAATAGAATTGACAAAATGTGGGAAAGTGAATGAAGACAAGAAAAAGGAAATCTTTTATGAGAAATATAGAGGGAAATTTGAATCAGATCGAACTAGAGATAAATGATTTTTTAAGTATCTTGAGTTAAGAGGGAATCTACCCCAGACAGCACCATTTTTTCTATGTTTCTCTTACAAAGGTAGTAGAAATATTAGTCAGAAATGCTTGAAAAGAGTCAAAATTGACAAGTGGCAATAAATTATGAGTGTTAAACTAAAGGAGTACCAAATATGTTATCATAGTGGCCATTATATTTAATTACTCTTATAAAGTGTTGTTTAATTATAGCTTTCAAGACAGATGTAACTGCATTCTGTGGAAACTCAGGCATCTCAATGAACAGTGGGTCATACTTACTTGAGAGCTAACACCTGCTATACCACGCCTCTCAGAAAGAGGGAGAACAACCCTCCATTTAATTACCTAATTGTGTTTATCACAGGAAATTAAGACATATCTCCCATAATCCTGTGCATCCAATCAGTGCGAAAGAGAGGTTGACTAACATTTACTTTAACTCATTTTCATTTTTTAAACTACTTCTCATTTTAAGCCTTTTTCCAGCACTATCTACATAGTACTTTACATTTTACAAAGTTTTTTTTCAAATATACTCAACAGTCATTTATTCAGCAAACATTTACTGCGTACCTACTATACGCTAGGGATAATGCTAGACTCTGGAAATGGAATGGCACACAAGACAAGTCATGATCCCTGCTTCACCTACAACAGTGGCTCCACTGCTAAGATTCTACCTTAGACTCGCCTGAGGGAGGTTTTAAAATTTACTGATGCCCAGGTCCATGATCTAACCTTTTACCAGCAAGCATGAGTTAAACTAACTCATTCTGCTACTATTTCCCATTGTAAGTAGCATATGCAACTAGCATTCTTGATCAATTAGAAGATATTGAAATTTTTGCAGATGGTCCTCTCTCCGCTCTTGTCTGGTTTCATAACAGAAAGAGAAAAACTAATTACTCAGCATGATGCAACTGGTCTCTCTCAACCTTCATGACTGTCTTTTATTCGGTAAAAACTTCCCTAGCACCAACTTGCTCCTTATTCTTTATCTGCCAAAATCCATATATTGGGTAACTATTCTTTTTTATTACTGTTATTATTACAATTCCTTCTAGTTTAAAAAGGTTAACTGGTTATAGGCTGCTATTTTCTAAAAGACCATAATCTGTTTCCCAGTTTAATAGCAACATTTAAAATATTTTATGACCAAAACAGTTATGAAACAATGAATGGATGACAAGTTTTTAACATACAGGTGAAAAGACAATTCTCCAAAGGAAAAATTCTATTCTGGTTTATAGGTTTTCTTAAATTCTACTTACAGTGGTATGATACTTCTTTATATTTATCTGAAAATTGTGTCTTTTCATTGCAAGGCTCCCAGTAGGTTTTTTAAGATTGGTCTCTGTTCACTTCTGTAGTTGAACACATCAGTAGTCAAGCTTATTCATAACTAGTTTTCTTGTCCTGCTAAGCAAATGGGAGGAAGATTTTACTTCCCTAACTCCCTGGAATTAGGCAAGGCCATGTGACTAGCTCTGGCCCATAGTTTGTGTTATGCATCTCTTCTGGACTAAAGTATTTTAACTGCTAGTGAAAGACTCTCCAGCATTTTTTTCCCTCTTGCTACACTAACTGAGAAACTAGTAAATCATGTCTTACAGACAGTAGCTATAAGATAGATAGTAGAGCCCTCAACAATCTGGGTCCCTGAGTGACTATGTGGAACAGAAGCCCCTCTGATCTGCAGGCGATAGTAGCATGAATAAGAAATAGAGATTTTCGACGTAAGCCTAACCTAACCTGACTAATATACCCTTTTTGTTTTGGGATCAGAGGCAGTGTTAGTGGTAAACCATGTTGCTCACAGCTTTATTCTTTTTTCAGCAAACAGTATGTTTCATCCTCCTCTATGAAACAGACCTAAAAATCCCCAAAGGTCAAACCTTAAGGTTGAAACTATAGATACAACAGCTCACTGTTTCTTTTTATCTTCCTCTAAAATAGTATAAATGGGTGCCATCGATGGGTGCCAGGAAGGTACATAATTATCTTCAAAGGCACCTGTGACAGCAAATTCTTTGTTCACTCATGTTTTCTAGTCCTGAATTTCTCTTATTTTTCTTCTGAAGTCCCTGGTTCCTTTTCTGGTTTAGAACTAATCTGTTACTCCTTGGAATTGTCTCTCTGAAATAACACTCCAGATTCAAGGAAGAAGCAATGTGGGAAGAGTAACTCAGAATCATAGATTAGCCAACATAATTGTAGAAATTGAGGTTATTCATATAATTTGTACTTCCAAAGAAAATAAATTGGATTTACTTTTGCTGAGCCATTCCATTTACAGCTGTCACTCAACATACTGAAAATGTTTTCCCTTTGTGTTCAAAGGTCATATAGAATTGCAATCTGTCTTCTCAAAAAAGTGATGGAACAGCCATTGAAGGTAGAACAGAAATCACATGTCAATTCATTCTAAGCATCACTATGAGTTCCATAGCATTTAAAATTTTTTAACTTTAAAAGTAAAGGCTTCATTTTTTCCTAGGAAAAAAATGAAATTGCTTTTCCATTTCTAAGACCCATACTATGCCAAAGAAACTATTATTACTATTTATAATTAACCTTTGGCTATGGTGAAAAAAAATTATCATATTTGATTCTGTCTATTCGACAAATGGTTTTGATTTAGAGAACACAGACATATTTTAGGCAAAATTTAACAGTTAATTCAAATTGGCACAGACATTGCCCACTATAAGATTAATAATACATTCAAATGTAACCAAGTAAAAGTAATTTTGCTGGAGGAAGGAGTAATGTATTAACCAGTCTTTATCAGCTTATGCCATAATGACAGACAATCCCCAAATCTCAATGACTTTCAATAAAAAGATTTATACCTTGTTCATGTTTATTTAGGTTACTGGTCAGCTTTGGATTTGCTCCATTTTGGGTCTCACGTTACAGGAGGATCTTCAAGGACATGCTGTTCTCCTGGGAGAGGGGACAAAAAGCTGTGCTTGAACCATGTGAGGGCTTTCAAATCTTCTGCTCTAAAACGTTACATATCACTTTACTCAGGCTCACTGAACAGAGCAAGACACATGGTCAAGTCTCCTGTCAAAAGACTGGGGAAAATATCTTCTCACAGGGAGAGGCAGCAACTTATTGGAAACAATACTAAATTCTACTCAAAAGGTATTTTTCACCTAATCATTTCTCAGTTGTTGAGGTTTGAGCTGGACTGGTGTGCTTGTTATGAAGCTTGTAGCCTGACTAGTAGCCTGACTCCAAATTTATCTCTGTCAACTCTAAATTCCCTGTGAATATGTTGAGCTAATTTCCATTCAAATGCATACTTCTTTTTTTTTGGCATACCTCTTCTTAATGGTAAGGTTCTGCTAAAACTTTCTCTGGTGGCCTCTTGGGAACCGCACAGCAGGAGGTGAGCAGCAGGCAAGGGAGTGAAGCTTCATCTGCCGCTCCCCATCGCTCCCCATCGCTCCCCATCGCTCCCCATCATTCCCCATCACTCCCCATCGCTCCCCATCGCTCCCCATCGCTCGTGTTACCGCCTGAACCATCCCCCCCACCCCGGTCTGTGGAAAAATCGTTTTCCACGAAACCTGTCCCTGGTGCCAAAAAGGTTGGGGACCACTGCCCTAGAGGGCAAGGCACACAAAGGTGAAAACCTTAAGAAACGGTGTTTTGCTTTTCCCTTTTGAAGCTATTTACTGAACCCAGCAGAAATGATGTTCCATTATTTTCCAAAGTCAAGGCAATCATCTGTATTCAGAGCCCCAACTCTGAAACACTACACAGTCTAAGGGAGAATCCAAACTATTGGACTCTTGATCATCTCATGACTATCAGACGTTTGTTATTTTATATTCTTACTTGGGTTTTTAGACATCCTCACATTAAAGTGAATTAGCGTTAATATTGTTTGAATACATTTATAACATTTTTTCTGCACGTGGGTTTGAGTTCTAACTCTACCACTAAGAAATGATGTAGACTTTAACAGGTCATGTACTTCCTAAGAACTCTCAGTATTAAAACTCAAACAGACTTTTGAGTCCTTTATAACATTCTAATCTTAAAGATGAAGAAACTAAGTTTTGCAGTAAACAAGCTCCTTTGATAAGAACTGGACGCAGACTATCCAGTGATCTCAATACTTCTACTCTGCCCCAGTCACTTAACCACCTAACTCCCAACCACAACTAAAACATCACTGGGTTAGAGCAGCCTGGCAGGATATAAACTAGAGCATACAAATAACAGCCTCTGGTATGGCTGACCACTTCAAATGCTCTTCACTGTTCCTGAAACTGTAACTGCATTAGGCTCTGTACTCTATTGCTTTAGAAATATGGCATCCATGCAACAACTTCTGGCCTAGCTGACTTCCACAAAATTCAGCTCTTTCTTGGTTATCTTGTAGCAGTAACAGGAGTTGTCATGGCAAAGGTGGTAGTGGTAGTAGTTGTAGTAATAGTAAGAGTAGTAACAAATTCATTTTATTTTACAATAGACCAATGGGGTATGAGGAATATAGATGAAGAAACCGAGGCACAGGGAGGGTGCGCTTTTTGCCCAAAGTTCCACAGCTAGAAAGTGGAAGAGCTGGTGCCTGAATCTAGGCAGCACGACTGCAGAGCCTATCCTTTAATCACTACGCTCTATTGCTCTCTTCCGTTAAGTCTGCTGGTCTAAGTTTGTGTCTCCCTACCCACTTTGTGATTATAACTCTGTAAAGCTTCTTTTAAGGACAATGTGTATTACTAGAACAAATATGTGAAATCAATCATGTATTTCTCCTTATCTTTGTTTTATGACGTTATAGAAATAAAATCCAATTTGAGGGCAAAAAAAAAATCTATAAAATTTTAGTTTGCAATGATTAACATTTGTGACAATATGCTGTTTCTTTTAATATAAATTACTATGTGATACACTTTTGTATGCTCTCCTAAATCTAACTTTAATGCAAATATAGTCTATTTTTAAAGTATCATTAATGATGATCTGTTTATCAAGATGTATATAAATACATTCTCCTTCAAACTACCTGGACTTATTCTTGTGATAGATGTTAAATATGTTTCCTTTATGTATATACAACCTCTCCTTCTTTGCTCTTACTCCTAATGTACATTAGTAGTCATGATTACATGTATTATTCCTTCCAAGATTATATTCAAATTTCCAAACAAAAAAAGTTTAGTAGAATCTTTCCTCAAGCAATGTTGAAGACATGTTGAGTAAACTTTATGAAACTCCAATGTGGTCATATAACAGGATTAATAGGATTACTCACATCATTCCTGGAACTGTTCTGAAATCATATGACTGAAGAGTTAATGATTTTTGGACTAATGAGATGGCGTATGAGGAGCTGACTTTTATCAATGACTCATCATTTACTAGCCAAAAATCATCAGTTGGAGCAAGCACTTTTAAACCTTATTTTGGGGATATTTTTGACAATCCTTCCTACTCCAATGTTCCTGCAGCCCTTGCCACAGGGTATCACTTCTCTAACAGTAAAAATACGTGAAAATATTTTCAAATGTTTGGAATGCTGACAAATTAAGTCAACCCATATGCATTCAAGATTCGATATGTTTAAGTGACTACTTTAACCAACAAGAAAAACGAGCAATAAACTCATAATGCTGGTTTAAAAGGAAACATTTTAGGGCTTCCCTGGTGGCGCAGTGGTTGAGAATCTGCCTGCCAATGCAGGGGACACGGGTTCGAGCCCTGGTCTGGGAAGACCCCACATGCCGCGGAGCAACTGGGCCCGTGAGCCACAATTGCTGAGCCTGCGCGTCTGGAGCCTGTGCTCCACAACAAGAGAGGCCGCGACAGTGAGAGGCCCGCGCACCGCGATGAAGAGTGGCCCCCACTTGCCGCAACTAGAGAAAGCCCTCGCACAGAAACGAAGACCCAACACAGCCATAAATAAATAAATAAATAAATAAATAAAATTACAAAAAAAAAAGGAAACATTTTAAGAAATATTATCCAGATTAAACTCCAAGTAATACCCTGATAAAGTCAATTGTTGTTGCTGTTGTTGTTATTTTGCTTCATCTGTACACCTAATTCATAAGTCTCAGGTGATTTAATCCTGTAGGTTCTTAGGGGTTAGCTATTATACCTTACTCACCTTGGAACCCCCAGTACCTAGAGTAATGTATATCTGTTAAAAATATCTGTTAAATTAGTGAACAAATGAGCAAATAAAGAAGGGAATAAATAAAAAGTACTGAAGTTTTGGAAACTTTAAAATATGAAAAAAAAATTCCCTTACTTCTAGACTCATTAAATTTGCATGCTGCAAGGAAAATACTGAAATAACTTAATCCATCTTCTACAACGAAATAGATTTCTGTGTAGAAATACAGAATTATCTGAGTACAAAGGATATCAGAGATTAGCTGAAGTACAGCTCAACCAGCGGGAAACCCACTCCAATTTGTAGAACTACTCTAAGTCCTATGGATTTTGCCATTTTTTAATTCAAGTTTATGCTCAGAAAGACAAAATGGAACAAGTTATAAATTATGGGTTAAATAAAAATTTTGTCTCAATCTGTGGCATTCTATTAATGCAGAGATCCTGTGAATTTTTCCTGGTTGGGGGTCTAGAGTATATTAGACCAAGCAATCACCCTGTTCTTGTTAGGGCTGGGAAATCATTGGTGCTTCAGGGAAGCAAAAATCAGTGGTTCAGACAGGCAGTGAACAAAGTCAAAGGTGCCGAAGTACTAATTTACTACAGTGTTCCTTTAGCTATGTGTCCCTTTTATGCATCTGATTTGGGAGATCAGAACTCCATAACTCCTACCTGCAGGTCCAATGCTGCCTCAGGCTCTGAATGATTCTTCTCTAATAAGGAACTTTATGATGAGATGAGATCAGCAGCAAGTCCCATCCAGAATTCCTGCTTTAATGTCCCATGCCAATTCCTCTCTCCTGCTCATCTGACTTTTCTCCTTGGTCTGTCTGGTTTCCAAGACTGACCAACTCTACTCTGGCCTTTGGAGTCACAGACTGACCTCATACCTACCCCTTTGTTCATACCAAAGACACATGTACATACATGCACAAACATGAACACACATTACATGCCATATTGAAAACAGTCAATACACAAATCTCCCCAAAATAAGATCGAGGCTATCTCTCCCACCCAAGACATAGCATATGTGTTGGGACAGCTCTATTCAAACGTATTTATTCCCCCTTCAAGTCAACCTGTGAGGAGGTCTGGTTTTTTTAAATTTCACTTCATATGTTATTTTGGAATAAAGTGTGTTTGACAATAATCTGCAGCTTACGGTGCTTTGTGACCACTTAGAGGGGTGGGAGAGGGGGGATGGGAGAGGGAGGGTGGGAGGGAGACGCAAGAGGGAGGGGATATGGGGATATATGTATACGTATAGCTGATTCACTTTGTTATACAGCAGAAACTAATACAACATTGTAAAGCAATTATACTCCAGTAAAGATGTAAATAATCATCATCATCATCATCATCTGCAGCTTAGAATTTTTCTTAAGCCCTGTCCCTGAATAATACATCTTTTTAATTTATTTAGTCTAGGAAAAAACATTATTTTCTTTCTCCTTTATGTTTGATAGGGTGCAGCATATATGGATTCTTAAAACAAAAGAGGGCAAAAATCTAAGAGTAGGAGAAGTTGAAATGATTTTGACACCCCAGTTATAGAAGTTTTTATTAGTTTCAAAATTTAACACCTGGCCTTGTTTGTTTGTTTGTTTGTTTTTAATCTATGACTCTGATATGAGAGAGAAGTAGGGTCACAATTTAACCTGACACTGTTAATTAGTTATATGTACTAACATCATTTAGTTTTATTTTTTAACAATAAAAAAGTAACTGATTTAAGTGGCTGTATGTTTTCTTAAGTAACAAATGCATGAAAAATTAACTGCTTCAACTAGATGAGATCAGTGGTCTATGTGAAGTCACAAATGTTTTCCTTTGTGGCTGCTGCAACCTATTGGATGTTCATAGAGAAGCTCTGTTCTCTGTGTTATGGCTGTGTCCCTTTGCTTCTCCTTATGCTTTTATCTCTGCCACAGTTGAGGCTGGATATATTCTTTCAAAGAAATAGCCATGAATATGCATAAATATACTTTTAAAAATGAGCTTTCCTAAACTATTGAGAGTTCTTTCTGACTCTTGAGGAAGGAACTCTTGGGGGAGAGGTCCATCTATCTGCACGAGCATTTAGCTTGTTCAGATCTCTGCATTTAATAAATGCTTCCTACTAAGAATGCATTTTTTTTTTTGGCCACACCTCGTGGTATGTTGAACTTCGCTGACCAGGGATCAAACCCATGTCCCATGCAGTGGAAGTGCAGAGTCTCAACCACTGGACCACCAGGGGAGTCCAGAAAGCATTTTTTAAGTCACTGCTTGTACCAGGGAATTTTTGCTGGGATGGGAAAGGGTTGGGTTTTTTGGTGGGAGAGGGGTGGGTGGGTATTTTTTGTTGATGCTTTAGGTGCAGGTGTGTTCCGAGGCAATAACAAGTTGCTGTGAAAACAGCATGTGCTGCTGCCTTTGTAACTGCATGGAAACTTTTCACGTGGGTTTTTCTCTAGGTTAATGCAGAAATGTGTAAACTGGGAGATGCAAACGTAATATTTTTTTTCAGTTCATTAAATTATTAAAATAACAAAAATAGCATCAAATTTAATTACCTTAATGCTATATAATTCTGGAATTAGCCTTGTTTTTCAAACCTTTAACGTGCATTTTAGAAATCAAAGTTGGCATGCTTAGCTGTCTTTTGCTTAATAAAAGCTTTCTTAAAGTCCCACACATTTGGACCATGGCAGCTAATTTTGTAATTTAAGCATTCATATGAACTACCTATGGACATATATTAAACTAATTGACAGAAAAAAGGAACAAACTTTTTTTCCCAAATCTAGCTTTTTGTAAAATGTGGACAAACTGTATCTGCAGCCTTAATTTCAGTTTAATTATTTCTCCATGACATTTATCAGTAAACATGACAGTGCTTTCTAAATTGATTAGGATATTAAGTATTTCATAAATATTAGTGTGTATTAGTCATTGTATGGCTTGCTGCTGCAACAAATAAGCCCACACATTTTACTAGCTTATCATAGTAGAAGTATGTTCCTGATCTGTAGGATGCTTTCCATGTGGTATTTCAGGTACAAGACTTCTACTGTCTGATGGTATTATCCTCTCTCAAGGTCTCCTTGGCAGGTGGTAAAAGAAAACTCTTTGGGACACACATCACTTCCATTCAGATTCTACTGAGAGAACTAGTCACAGTGTCCCAGTAAGATGAGAAAGAAATGAAGCAATAGTTCCTGTTCAGCAGCTGCTTCCCAGCCCTCGCTGTGTACTCTTTAGTGTAGAGAGAATCTGGATATTTGCAGGACAGCTAGCTCTCTTTACCACAGCTACCATATATACCACAGTTCACAGACTCAAATGCAAACAGGGACATTAATGAGCGAAGCGGTCTGAATATAATACATAGAGAGTAGAAGAAACTGTAGGGAATCTGAAAGAATATTCTCTGACTAAAGAGGGAAGATGGTTCCCAGGCAGAAAAGCATGCACATTATTGGCAGAGTTTTGCAATAGAGGAAAAAAAATCTGTATTTTTAAAATGTGAAATCTCATGAGTTTTAAAAGTCAGCAACTAGGTAAAAAATAAATAAATAACACCGTGTAAGCTACATAAAATATTTCTGTGAACTAGATTCGGCTCAAAGAAAATGTGTTTGCAAAATCTCTGGTGTATATGGTACTTTTCCTTTGATAAATTCACCCTTCAATAAAGAGATGAAATGGTTACTGCCTTCACAAGATACTACAGGATACATGTTCCCCGAACATTTTTTATTGTTCAGGAAAAAAATATGAAGAAGCCCTCCTCATGCATGTTTTTGAGAATGTTAGATACATATTATATGTTTTATATATACTGTTAACACCTCAAGGCACAAGATGCATCTAGAGTGAAGTTCATCATTAATGATGTGATATGAATCCACACTTTAAATAATCTTCCTCATAATTTCATTTTTTTAAAGAGCTTCATGACAGATATGATTAGGTGATTACTGTTCTACCTCTTAGTGTGGCTAATGAAGAGGACATTGAAATAGGAGAGACATCATTTTCTCCATTTTATCTTTGCTTATGCTTATCTTCAATGCAAATTTGCTCATAGGAATCTTTTCAGCCATTTCTTAATTTTATTAAAGTAACAAATGTTAGCAAAGTCTTTTATCTCCCCAATTTTAGACTAAAAATTACTAATAGAAGTTTTTAAATTTCTGCCCTGATTGCTTTGTATACCCCTTATTATATAAGTCCCATGTTGCCTAAGTTTATACTCTCTTTTTAACTAGGCAACATCTGGAATATGACAGTTCACATCTGTACACAATTCTGTGTAGGTCCATATGGTACCTATTAAGTATTATCTCACCTTGAAAGGCCACACTTTAGTTTTGTTTATGGTTCTGCAATAAGCTTTTACTTTCTTAAAACATAGAGATATACCATTAGTGTTTGAAAGACTAAGGGAAATTTTATTAGTCAATCATGTTACCAAGAGTATTTTCTTGGTAATTACAATAGTAAAACACTACTTTCTATAAAATGAGATTTAGAGCCTTTCAGTTGGGCTGAAACAAAATGAAAGAAAGGAAATAAAGATTGAAGCTAGGTTGTCAACCAATTTGGGTTTAAATGTGTAAAAAATGCAGACAATAATTCTTCTTTTGGTTCCAGGAGAGTTATGATTGTGACTCCTCATACATAAAAATGAGCGTATGCCCTGAAGTATGTTGTAACCCTAAATAACTACTTATATTTAAAGTTTGCAACTGGTTGGCGGTCAGTCAAATTAGGCAAAAATAGACCATTCTTTTCTGTACTACAGAGAAAACAGATATTTCATATTATTGTCCTTATGAGAAGGTGAATGAAAAAATGCAAATTATGGAATTGCTTAGAAATTCCTTATACTGTGCCTGCTGCAATCTACTTCTTACCTACTAGCGATTTTCTTTGGTATTAGAAACCACTTGATGTTTCCAAGATGAACACAGATTATAACCAGAATTTTTGGCTTATTAGATTCTGGGACTTAATTTCACACATGCTTTAGGAAGAGAAGTCTATCAAGTAAATTATAAGCCAAACTCTTGATAGTATGGAAAGATATTACAGGGTCTCTTATTTTTACTTTACATATTTATGTGTTATTTGAATACTACTACATTTGTGATGAAGAAAAAATACATATTCATGAACAGTATACAAGCACTAATATCTATCTAATCTATCTAAATAATCTATTTATCTACAAATCTATCTAGTGTTTCCTTTATGATATGTACTTCTCTGAGCCCTTCACATTTGTTCTTTTAGTCCTGTGTGATCTGAGCAAGTTACTTAATGATCCTGTGAGTAAAGTAATAGAAATATCAATTGTATCTGTCCCATGATGTAGTTGCCAGTATCAGGTAAATACATATATTGCATTTAGAAGAGTGCCTGAAACTCTGTAAGTGTTGAATAAATATTGGCTGTTATTCAGTAGAATTTGAGCTCCATGAAGGCAGGGATTTTTTTACTCCTTTTTTTTTTCATTTCTGTATCTCCAGTATTCAGTATTAATAGCTCATAATAAATATGTGCTCAATAAATACTTAGTGAATGAATAATCTTATAAGTTAGATGTAGTATAATTTACAGGTAAGATAACTGAGACACAGAAAAATCAACTAACATGGCCAAGAACACATGGCTATTACATAGTAAAACTGGTTTTTAACCCACCCAATTTGACTCCAAGGGCTTGCATACTTATCCCCCTCTTCTCTACTATCATTCTTTAAACTTAATAAGCTAAAAGAGATATAGGAGAACTAGTCCTAGAGATCTGATTAAGCCCTCTAGTCCTTGAAACCTACTAGAGCTATCATAAAATTACAGCTTCCAGAGACAGCTTTCTGGAGCTGAATGTAGAAAAAGGTACTCTTGGTGAGGTATAGTTTGCCTAAGAGGCTGGAGAAAGGTACACCACAATTTTAGGACAATTTCACTAAGAAAATAGTTAAATTTCAAATGCAATAATAAAAGAGTTAATACCAGCCATCCACTCATGCCCAAAAGGTTTCATTCTGGCAGAAGTCACTTTAATTTTTTTTCCCCAGAGATTTTAGAAGATTATCAACAACTCTTTCCTCTGCCGGTTGTGAAGCTGTTCTCAAATGAAGTCATGTTGAAATAACTTTGTACATAAAAATCAGAGGTCAAAAGTAATATATTTTTAAAAGTCATGAAAGAAGCTGTTTCTCAATTTTTTTCTTGGTCATCACCCTGGAACCCTTACTGAAATTTATTCATCTCAAACCAAAATCATCACCCTGACTCTACTGTTTAATTAGAATATTATATGTACATTGGAGGCATAGCCAATAATATGACTTATTAAAAAGGTCTAGATTCTTATTTACTAAAAATAAATTATCTGTGAAAAAATGCATTACTAAAGGAGAAATAATGCTATTTAAATGGGTGGGAAAGAACCTAAGAGACAGATAGGAAAGTAGGAAGATGAAATGTCAAATTGAGTTTTAGAAGAATCTTTAGAGAGTCTTAATTTTTTTAAGTGATATTGATGTGCTTATTCTGTTCATTCAGAAAGTTCCCTTTAGATGGCTTTTGGCTCTGACCCTTAGAGATGGACTTAGGCTAATACTTACAATCTATGAATTCAGTTGTTTTCTTGCTGCCATTTATAATCTACTGAGGAATTTTAGATGAAGCAATTTCATGTGACTTTTGCTTAAAGAAATTGTCCCTTGATTTTTAAGATTTAATCTTTTTTTAATTTTTGGTTTTTTCTCATTTTGCTGTTGCCTCCTGCTTTGGACAGAGAGATTAGGAAGTTCCCATGTGTCATAATATTAGTCAGACTGACTAACTAGCCTATGCACAGTTAGAATGTACTGGAAGGCTATGAACTTACCTGAATCAAAAGGACGCTTGGAAACTAGTCTTGGATAACAGTCAGGAATCAAGGAACCCCTGGAGACTAGGGCAGCAAAGGCAAACCAGAGGGATAAGTCTAATCTGAACCCCACTGTGAGCAAAGAGCCCCCAACTATTGCTAGCATTGCTCTCCTAAGATTCAAAGTCCTATAAGGAAGCATTCACTTTACTAAGCCCAAGTATGTACCTAATATGACCTCTTCCTCCATCTATGCAAGGACAAGGAATGGAAAGAACTGAATATCGCTCTAAGATTATAAACAAATAAAAGTGTACCCCAAAGGGAGATCAGGATATTAGGCTTACGGGATTGAATATTTACTCTTCATTCAAAAATATTACAAATGCCCAGTAAATATACATAAGTAATGACAGAAGTTGGCTGAGCCTTAGGCGGAACTGATCAAAAGATACTATGTATTATGGTAGAAGGAGCTCTCATAGGTTTTGAGAAACTTGGTTGGAGCCAATCTTAGCTTCCCCATATCCTATATATGAGACCTTGTATGAGCAACTTGACCTCTCTGAGCCTCTCAACATAAGGACTGTTCTGAGGATTAACAATAACCCACCTAGCAAACTACAGAAACTCAGAAAATGACAGCAATCTGCAGAGATGGCAAGAACCTCTCTGCCATTGTCTACCATCAGGACCATATCTACATGCCCTGACATTAGCCCTTCTAGATTAATATCCTAAGGACACTTGTATTTTCTAGCCAGAAAACCTGGCAGGCTTTCCCAAATTATCTGAAAATACCATAACTGGCCTTTTTCAGCCAATTTTCTCCTCTCAACCAATTCTAAGAAATTCATGATTATTCATCTCTTTAATGTTTAGTATCATCCATTATGATCATTCCAGATCTTCCCTTTGCTATTGAGAGACCATATGAATTCACAATTGGAATAATAATTGTTTTGCGATAACTGAGAATCTGCTACATCATTAATTCTTATCACCTTCACATTATAAACCTTTATTTATTTATTTTTATCTTGGCCATTACATGGTTAGATTCTTCTGAGGAAAATGGCTTAAAAAAAAAGAAAAAAACACCCCAATTGCTGGAGAAATAACTTGAAAACTGATTTCTTCAGGTGGACAACACTGCAGATGTAGGTAACTTGAGTATCAAAGGAAAAGGAAATGCTTATAATCCAACTGGGGGTTTCAAAGAAGTTAATTCTGATGAGCTTGCCCACCCTTAGATTAGTTAGCACCCTAGCTTGTGAATATATCCACATGCCTTTTCCTTAAGAGTCACCGTGCATCTCACCCTTTTTGCTGAACAGATGGGCCTCCCCAAGAGCTGGGATCCCCAGCTCTGCTTCCTGTTCGCCTCACTCCAGAAAGCAGTGACTAGTGCTTAATGAAAAAATCAGTTCTTGCTGTAGTTAGTACATAAACCAGCCAATGAGCTTATACTATAAAATGAAAAAGTATGTATTGAGGAGCTGTATGGGATTTAACAAAAAAAATCCATTTATCCCATGGATTATTATCTCAATTATAGGTAATTAGCAGAGAAATATACTTATGTAAACTCATATTATCATTAATGAAAGGTGATAATTATAGCTTACAAGAGTGTCAGTATAATCTTTTGTAATCCTTATGATCCCTTAAATAGAAGTCAATTATCTCCACTTTGTATAAACATAAAGTAGGTTAATGCAAGCGACTGTATTTTTTTATTTATAACATTAAAGGTAACATTTATTATACAACCACTTAGGCAGCAAACCTTCTTTCATTTGGAGAACTGTTTTGTGTGCTAATATGTTAATTTGTGCTACATGTAAATATCACTCGATTTAGAAAGCAAGCAATAGACTCTACACTGATTAGTTTATAGTATAGCCATACTATCTTGTTTGTAAAAAGTTTGGTTAAATATAAATGTGATGTTACACATTACTCAGTTATTTTGCATTTAAAAGGGCTATATTTAGGTAGACCCTAACGCTAGTTTTACTTCTGTATAATAAAAATAGATTAGTAGATAAAAGGGAAAAGTAACTAATTAGAAAAAGTTATATACCAATTGCTGAAACCTCACAATACTTGTTTCCACTTTCTTTAGTTTCAAAAAGTGTTTTATAACTACCTAATTCCCTATTAGACTCTAAGTTTCAAGAGCATAAAGATCATTTCTCTTATCTGTTATACATGATATTCTTGGAATTCTGCACAGAGCCTAGGACACAGAAGGTGCTCTCTCATGACTCTTATAAAGACATTAACCTCACTCATGAGGGTGGAGCCCTCACGACCTCATCCAATCCTAATTACCCCCCAAAGGCCTTACCTCCTAATACCATCACATTGAGGATGGGAGGGTAGGGTTTCAACACAGGAATTTAAGGAACACACAAGCATTCATTACAGGACAAGTTGGCAAGTCACAAGTAGCAAGGACTAGTTTAAGTTTTTGAAACAAAGTAAGGAAAGAAAATCCCATTTTTTATAGGACAAAAACTACACATATGGTTAGAAAAGCTAAGTTATACATCATTAGAGAGAAAGGGCAATAAATGCAATTCAAATGGACACTAAATTTGGTTTTACATGTTCCAATAGTGAAGGCAAAAGAGAAGTCTGTTAGGGCTTTCTAAAAACAAAATGCATACATATTCATCTCCAGGCTTCTTACCATTTAACTCAAACAGAGATCTACAAAATAAGGAACTTTGAGTGGCATAATGGAAACAATTTAAAACCATAATTTAAAAAAGAGAGAGAGAATGTAGATTTTAATTTAAAAAAACAAAAAACAAAAAACTTTGGTCTCCTATGTAAAATTGCTCAAGATTTCCCAAATGCACTCTGCCCTATGTTCAATCTTCATAAACGTTACTCAGGCAAAAATTAAGATAAATCTTTTGCTTAAAGTTTAAGGTCCCTGAAGTAGTATTTACTTGCACAAAAGAGTAAAATGAAATGTACATGGTTTTCCATCACTTAAATGGCATTATACCTTTTTACCCTTGGGGACTCAGAAAGACTCCAAGATTTAAAAACAATTTTTTTTTCAAAGTTCCTCTCCTGGAACTTAAAAGTTTGATTGGAGGTAAATAAATTAATTCTCATTATCTTCGGGAAGAAAAGTGTTTAATTTTTGCACTATAAATTGTCCCTCAGAACCAAGAAAAACAGAACTCAATTCTACCATGTGTCTTAGTATGTGAGCTCATCTAATGAACCTAAGCGTGTTTATCAAAGTTGATAACTCAGTATTTTATGGGTCAGATGTACAAAGCAGAAATCATTTGGAATATATACAACGTGTGACTTTGAGGCAATTCAGTAGGCTCAATATTGTACATCTTATACCACTCCCAAACCCTGATGAAGTTGATGTAAGGAAGAAATACCAGTTTAATGTCTGCTCTGTTTATAAATTTCACAGCTTTATAGAACTTTGGGGTTTCTTCATTATCTAGCTTAATCTCTTCACTTCACAGAAAATAACACTAAAACCCAGAAAAGTTAAAGATCTTAGCCTGAGTCTCACAGCTGGTAAGCAACAGAACTAAAACCCACTCTATCATTTAAAACCCACCATCTCAACATTATCTTTTACTTCTAGGTTATTATTTAATACTATTAAATGATCTAAATAATTTCTCATAGTATAGACTTACATAGTTTTCTAAATTTTAAAGCATCATTTTGCATTATGAAAACAATTCTGTGAAACTGGAGGGAATCAGTTTGAAATCATATATTTGTATCACTTTGCTGGTAATGTTCTCTTTCCCCACTAGTACTCCGACCTTCTTTGACCAGATTTTCTTATCTCATCATTGGGAACATACGCCAATTTCACACGACTGAGCTTTATCACTGAAAACTGACACCTTGCTTTAGATTACTTTTTTCTCTACATGACTCAAGAGATTTAACCTGTATTCTCGAAAAGCTGAGTTAACACTGCAGCCTTAATGCCAATACGCATTCCTCTCTTAACCTCAGGCATAGTGGAAGAGAGGAGGCAAGCTTCTACCAATGCCAACAGGTGTTTGTTGTTCTGGAAGGAGTTTCCTATTGTCATTCATTTATTACTGCAAATACACCTATGATACTCAGGAAACTCATGCTTTTTTTAAAAACTGCAGTAAATATGATGCCATCAGAAGCACCATTGAGTTCAAAATATTATAGCTAACTTTCAAGCTTCATGTTTGTCAAAATAAAAATTGAAGAAAGTACTATAAACTTGTGAAATAATATAGCTTATTTTTCCAAAAATCAGTCCAATTCATTAAAACCAAATAATTTGATTGGGTTTAACCTCCTTATTTTTTACTGCCACTTCTAAGCAACTTCTTCAACCCAATCATTGAATAACAATGTCACTGTAACAACAAAAAAGCTCACTTGTGTAATCTTCTTTTCCTTTGCCCTAATTCCATAATTATGATAGCTGACATTGTCATTTATTTGGCATTTTTCTGAAACTAGTGATTATTTTTGTTCTTGTACTTACTTGTAAAGGTTACTGATAACTGAATTCCTTTGTGTTTATGTTTTTTTAATGATCTAGATGCTCTGTTTTGCACGTATCCATCTTTTGAGTTTGACTGTCATTCACTTTTATTCCCCAGTCTCGAGGAATGTACTCCAACAGCTCTCCAGTCTCCCTCCTGCACCTTCAGCCTTGCCTATTTTACTGAGTAATTCCCATTAACATTCAAATATGGTTTCACATAACCCATCTTTAAAGCACACCAAAACAAATGTTCCTTGACTCCTACACTCCTCTAGTAGCCCCCCATCTACTTCTACAAGAAAGTGTACGTCCCAAGAGACATGTATAGGGTGAAAGGTGGGAAGCCCCACTTGAGAGTCTAGCTAATTTACATTCTTCATCGTAGTTTTCCTGAAGGTCAGGAGGAGGCTTAAATGCTTATCAAGATTAATACATTTGACTTCCCATTTGTCTAGTCATCATTACATATCCACATCATTTTCAGGTCTCCAAAAATAAAGAAGTTTGAATAGTAAACTATGAATTCCCCAAAAGGAAGAGAGAATTCAGGTCTCTCACATGACGAAGAGTGAGAGTAAGACTGAAGGAGGGATTCTGAAGAAAGCATGGTTATTACCAATTAGATTAGTTCTCTGCCCAGGCCCTGTCCTAAGGACTCATTCCTGAATTGTCAATAATGGGAACTATAGCAAAAAGGGGGGGGGGGATCTGAATGAGCTGTTTTACCACAATCTCTGTAGTAAAAGTGATACCTTCAATATTAGCCATTATCAGCCTAAGTGGAGATCCTGGCTGTCACCCGCAGTAATGAAACTCTTGCCATCATGAGACTTTGAGCAGCACTGGCTGCAGAAGCCTCTTCATACCAAGGTTCATTGGACACAAAGACCATTGGTACAAACATCAGTGGCCTAAGCATCATGTATTAGCAACCTCAGAGCATGTTGACAGGCATCAGTACCAGAACAGGTGGCACCTTTAGGCTATTAGCAGCATGGCTCCTACTTTGGATACCAACAAGACAGGACACATCACCAAGTGAGCCAATGATGAAGAGGAGGAAAGGCCAATGTCATGGGGTTGCCAAGCACAGGCGTCAGTGGAGCATATATTGGCCACTTTGTAAGGATTAACAGAATCATTTGCATGGAATTATAGGAAAGTTAGTTCCTCTACAAATCAGGTGGATGTATGAAACAAGGGAACTATTATTTTGTGGTTAATCCTATTACTCTATTTTTAACCCCGGACTAATATGGTTAAATATATTATAGATTAAATATATTTGAGGACACTTAAAGAGTGTCTCGAAGTTAAAAATAAATATAGCTTGCATAATTAAGTTATGGTTCAAGAAGATCTTAAAGGATGCTTTACAATAATCACTTAAGTTTAAAGACTAATTATGGTTAAATATTAACACTGCTTTAAAATGTAACATATGCCTTATTAAGAATTAAATTTTTTAAAGCCTGATCTCCTTGTAAGATCAACCATTATTCATATTATCTTTTAACAAGGTTCACTAAGCCCCTAGGGATTGTAACTATTTTTCATTTATGTCTAGGCTAGAAACAATTGAACAGTTGTACTGCAATATGAAACTGCATGAAAAGCTACCCATGCATTTCTTTATATCAATCACTTTATCTCATGGAACATTTTTAATATCAGTGCCCTGAAGCATTTTAAATATTCATGTGGACATGTTTAGATGCCTTCAAGTTTTAAGTAGATTATTTATGTAACCTAAAGGAATTATTCTAATTCTACAAAGAAAAACAAATCACTGAACAAATAATAAATCTTTCCTTCATAACATTTTCCAGATCTATAGCACAGAATACTTCACTATTCTTATGAGACTAACACAACAATAACATAATGCTCTATGCTTATACACTTCTTTTCTAATAATTATCAACTCATTCATCTTTTTGACAGCCTTGGGTAGGGCAACAACATTATTTCTATTTCATATTGAGAAAACTAAGGCAAAGAGTCCATGAGAAATTTGCCCAAGGTCAGAGTTTATCTATAGCTAAGTTAAATAAAGAAAAGACAGAAAAATAAAGAAACAGGGAGCAAAGTAATCAGGGTTCTTTATAATTAAAAGTAGTCATGGGTTGTTTCACTACTGAAAGCAGAGGAGACAAAAATATTTTACATAGTAGATAAAAATACACTTGGATTGAAACCCACATCTTATCACAGGCTGTGTAGATACAAGAGGCTATGCTGGAATAACAAAGAAATACTGAAATCTTAGTGGTTTAACACAACACACTTTATTTTTCTTTTATTACCAGTGAAATCCAGGTTGTTCTTCTCAATGGCTCTCCTTCACATTGTAACTCAGGGATGTGGGTCCCTGCCATAATGTAGCTAAACCATCTGGAACACACAGTGTCTAAGGTCACCGCAGAAGGGAAAAGGAAGCTTGGGGATAAGATCATACAGGGTATTTTAAGTATAAGTCCTGAAACTAGCTTAAATCAATTCTGACGATACCCCCCTGTCCAAAAGTTAATCCATGCTCCCAATCTAGAACACTGAAAAATATAGTCTGTGTGCCCAGAATATCAAACAGAACCTGGTAAGAGTCATAACACTGTCTCTGTCACAAGCTAGCATGTGGCTAAGCAAGAAGTTGCTGGAACATGTTTTAAAAAAGCATAGGGAAAAGTTTGAGAAGACCTATATTTGATCCTACTTCTGAGAATAGCTCTTAATTTTACTTTGGGCAACTCTGTTAACTCACACGACATCAGTTTACTTGGCTATAAAATAAGAGATTGATCAAACTACGGTGATATTATATATGATAATAATAACTATTTACTAAGGGTTTGCCACCTGCATATGCTGTATTACATTCTTTTTTATTTTTATTTTTGTTTGTTTCTTTTTTAACATCTTTATTAGAGTTTAATTGCTTTACAATGCTGTGTTAGCTTTTGTTGTATAACAAGTGAAGCAGCTATATGTATACATATATCCCCATATCCCTTCCCTCTTGCATCGCCCTCCCACCCTCCCTATCCCACCCCTCTAGGTGGTCACAAAGCACCAAGCTGATCTCCCTGGGCTATGCAGCTGCTTCCCACTAGCTACCAATTTTACATTTGGTAGTATATATAAGTCCATGCCACTCTCTCATTTCATCCCAGCTTACCCTTCCCCATCCCCGTGTCCTCAGGTCCATTCTCTACGTCTGCATCTTTATTCATGTCCTGCCCCTAAGTTCTTCAGAACAATTTTCTTAGATTCCATATATATGTGTTAGCATACGATATTTTTTTTTCTATTTCTCACTTACTTCACTCGGTATGACAGACCCTAGGTCCATCCACTTCACTACAAATAACTCAAATTCGTTTCTTTTTATGCCTGAGTACTATTCCATTATATATATGTGCCACATCTTCTTTATCCATTCATCTGTCGATGGACACTTAGGTTGCTTCCATGTCCTGGCTATTGTAAATAGAGCTGCAATGAACATTGTGGTACATGACTCTTTTGGAATTATGGTTTTCTCTGGGTATATCCCCAGTAGTGAGATTGCTGGGTCATATGGTAGTTCTATTTTTAGTTTCTTAAGGAACCTCCATACTGTTCTCCATAGTGGCTGTACCAATTTACATTCCCACCAACAGTGCAAGAGGGTTCCCTTTTCTCCACACCCTCTCCAGCATTTGTTGTTTGTAGATTTTTTGATGATGGCCATTCTGACTGGTGTGAGGTGATACCTCATTGTAGTTTTGATTTGCATTTCTCTAATGATTAATGATGTTGAGCATTCTTTCATGAGTTTGTTGGCAATCTGTATACCTTCTTTGGAGAAATGTCTATTTAGGTTTTCTGCCCATTTTTGGATTGGGTTGTTTGTTTTTCTGATTTTGAGCTGCATGCCTGCTTGTAAAGTTTGGAGATTAATCCTTTGTCAGTTGCTTCATTTTCAAATAATTTCTCCCATTCTGAGGGTTGTCTTTTTGTCTTGTTTATGGTTGCCTTTTCTGTGCAAATCTTTTAAGTTTCATTAGGTCCCATTTGTTTATTTTTGGTTTTATTTCTATTTCTCTAGGAGGTGGGTAAAAAAGGATCTTGCTGTGATTTATGTCATAGAGTGTTCTGCCTATGTTTTCCTCTAGGAGTTTGATAGTGTCTGGCCTTACATTTAGGTCTTTAATCCATTTTGAGTTTATTTTTGTGTATGGTGTTAGGGAGTGTTCTAATTTCATTCTTTGACATGTAGCTGTCCAATTTCCCAAGCCCCACTTATAGAAGAGGCTGTCTTTACTCCATTGTATATTCTTGCCTCCTTTATCAAATATAAGGTGACCATATGTGCGTGGGTTTATCTCTGGGTTTCTGTCCTGTTCCGTTGAACTATATTTCTGTTAATGTGCCAGTACCATACTGTCTTGATTACTGTAGCTTTGTAGTATAGTCTGAAGTCAGGGAGCCTGATTCCTCCAGCTCTGCTTTTCTTTCTCAAGATTGCTTTGGCTATTCCAGGTCCTTTGTGTTTCCATACAAATTGTGAAATTTTCTGTTCTAGTTCTCTGAAATATGCCAGTGGTAGTTTGATAGGGATTGCACTGAATCTGTAGATTGCTTTGGGTAGTATAGTCATTTTCACAATGTTGATTCTTTCAATCCAAGAACATGGTATACCTCTCCATCTGTTGGTATCATGTTTAATTTCTTTCATCAGTGTCTTATAGTTTTCTGCATACAGGTCTTTTGTTTCCTTAGGTAGGTTTATTCCTAGATATTTTATTCTTTTTGTTGCAGTGGTAAATGGGAGTGTTTCCTTAAATTCTCTTTCATGTTTTTCATCATTAGTGTGTAGGAATGCAAGAGTTTTCAGTGCATTAATTTTGTACCTTGCTACTTTACCAAATTCATTGACTAGCTCTAGTACTTTTCTGGTAGCATCTTTAGGATCCTCTATATATAGTATCACGTCATCTGCAAACAGTGGAAATTTTACTTCTTTTCCAATTTGGATTCCTTTTATTTCTTTTTCTTCTCTGATTGCTGTGGCTAAAACTTCTAAAACTATGTTGAATAATAGCAGTGAGAGTGGGCAACCGTGTCTTCTTCCTGGTCTTAGAGAAAATGGTTTCAGTTTTTCACCATTGAGAACGATGTTGGCTGTGGGTTTGTTATATATGGTCTTTATTATGTTGAGGTAAGTTCCCTCTATGCCTACTTTCTGGAGGGTTGTTATCATAAATGGGTGTTGAATTTTGTCGAAAAACTTTTCTGCATCTATGAGATGCTCATATGGATTTTCTCCTTCAATTTGTTAATATGTTGCATCACATTGATTAATTTGCATATACTGAAGAATCCTTGCATTCCTGGCATAAACCCTATTTGATCATGGTGTATGATCCGTTTAATGTACTGTTGGATTCTGTTTCCTAGTATTTTGTTGAGGATTTTTGCATCTATGTCCATCAGTGATTTTGGCCTGTAGTTTTCTTTCATTGTGACATCTTTGTTTGGTTTTGGTATCAAGGTGATGGTGGCCTCATAGAATGAGTTTGGGAGTGTTCCTCCCTCTGCTATATTTTGGAAGAGTTTGAGAAGGGTAGGTGTTAGCTTTTCTCTAAATGTTTGATAGAATTCTGCTGTGAAGCCATCTGGTCCTGTGCTTTCGTTTCTTGGAATATTTTTAATCTCAGTTTCAATTTCAGTGCTTGTGATTGGTCTGTTTATATTTTCTATTTCTTTCTGGTTCAGTCTCAGAAGGCTGTGCCTTTCTAGGAATATGTTCATTTCTTCTAGGTTGTCAATTTTATTGGCATATAGTTGCTTGTAGTAATCTCTCATTATCCTTTGTATTTCTGCAGGGTCAGTTATTACGTCTCCATTTTCATTTCTAATTCTGTTGATTTGAGTCTTTTCCCTTATTTTCTTCATGAGTCTGGCTAATGCTTTATCAATTTCGTTTCTCTTCTCCAAGGACCAGCTTTTAGTTTTATTCATCTTTGCTACTGTTTCCTTCATTTCTTTTTCATTTATTTCTGATCTGATGTTTATGATTTCTTGCCTTCTGCTAACTTTGGGGTTTTTTTTTTCTTCTTTCTCTAATTGCTTTAGGTGTAAGTTAAGGTTGTTTATTTGAGATGTTTTTTTGTTTCTTGAGGTAGGACTGTATTGCTATAAACTTCCCTCTTAGAACTGCTTTGGCTGTATCCCATAGGTTTTCAGCCATCGTGTTTGCACTGTCATTTGTTTCTAGGTATTTTTTTGATTTCCTCTTTGATTTATTCAGTGATCTCTTGGTTGTTTAGTAGTGTATTGTTTAGCCTCCATGTGTCTGAACTTTTCACAGATTTTTTCCTATAATTGATATCTAGTCTCATAGTGTTGTGGTTGGAAAAGATACTTGATATGATTTCAATTTTCTTAAATATACTAAGGCTTGATTTGTGACCCAAGATATGATCTCTCCTGGAGAATGTTCCATAAGCACTTGAGAAGAAAGTGTATTCTGTTATTTCTGGATGGAATGTCCTATAAATATCAATTAAATCCATCTTGTCTAATGTGTCATTTAAAGCTTGTGTTTGCTTATTTATTTTCATCTTGTATGGTCTGTCCATTGGTGAAAGTGGGATGTTAAAGTTCCCTACTATGACTATGTTACTGTCGATTTCTCTTTTTATGGCTGTTAGCATTTGCCTTATGTATTGAGGTGCTCCTATGTTGGGTGCATAAATATTTACAATTGTTATATCTTCTTCTTGGATTGATCTCTTGATCATTATGTAGTATCCTTCTTTTTCTCTTGTAATAGACTTTATTTTAAAGTCTATTTTGTCTGATATGACAACTGCTATTCCAGCTTTCTTTTGATTTCCAATTGCATGGAATATCTTTTTCATTCCCCTCACTTTGTATCTGTATGTGTCCCTAGGTCTGAAGTGGGTCTCTTGTAGACAGCATATATACACGTCTTGTTTTTGTATCCATTCAGCCAGTCTATGTCTTTTGGTCAGAGCATTTAATCCATTTACATTTAAGGTAGTTATCGATATGTATGATCCTACTTCCATTTTCTTAATTGATTTGGGTTTGTTATTGTAGGTCTTTTCCTTCTCTTGCATTTCCTGCCTAGAGAAGTTCCTTTAGCAGTTGTTGTAAAGCTGGTTTGGTGGTGCTGAAATCTCTTAGCTTTTGCTTGTCTGTAAAGGTTTTAATTTCTCCGTCGAATCTGAATGAGATCCTTGCTGGGTAGAGTAATCATAGTTGTAGTTTTTTCCCTTTTATCACTTTAAATATGTCCTGCCACTCCCTTCTCGCTTGCAGAGTTTCTGCTGAAAGATCAGCTGTTAACATTATGGGGATTCCCTTGTATGGTATTTGTTGTTTTTCCCTTGCTGCTTTTAACATTTTTTCTTTGTATTTAATTTTTGATAGTTTGATTAATATGTGTCTCGGCGTGTTTCTCCTTCGATTTATCCTGTATGGGACTCTCTGCCTTTCCTAAACTTGTTTGACTATTTCCTTTCCCATATTAGGGAAGTTTTCAACTATAATCTCTTCAAATATTTTCTCGACCCTTTCGTTTTCTCTTCTTCTTCTGGGATCCCTACAATTCGAATGTTGGTGCATTTAATATTGTCCCAGAGGTCTCCGAGACTATCCTCAATTATTTTCATTCTTTTTTCTTTATTCTGCTCTGCAGTAGTTATTTCCACTATTTTATCTTACAGGTCACTTATCTGTTCTTCTGCCTCAGTTATTCTGCTATTGATTCCTTCTAGAGTATTTTTAATTTCATTTATTGTGTTGTTCATCATTGTTTGTTTGCTCTTTAGTTCTTCTAGGTCCTTGTTAAACATTTCTTGTTTTTCTCCATTCTATTTCCAAGATTTTGGATCATCTTTACTATCATTACTCTGAATTCTTTTTCAGGTAGACTGCTTATTTCCTCTTCATTTGTTTAGTCTGGTGGGTTTTTACCTTGCTCCTTCATCTGCTGTGTGTTTCTCTGTCTATTCATTTTGCTTAACCTACTGTGTTTGGGGTCTCCTTTTCCCAAGCTGCAGGTTTATAGTTCCAGTTGTTTTTAGTGTCTTCCCCCAGTGGGTGAGGTTGGTTCAGTGGCTTGTGTAGGCTTCCTGGTAGAGGGGACTGGTGCTTGTGTTCTGGTGGTTGGAGCTGGATCTTGTCTTTCTGGTGGGTAGTGCCACGTCCAGCGGTGTGTTTTGGGGTGTCTGTGAACTTAGTATGATTTTAGGGAGCCTCTCTGCTAATGGGTGGCATTGTGTTCCTGCCTTGCTACTTGTTTGGCATTGGGCATCCAGCACTGGAGCTTGCTGGCCATTGGGTGGAGCTGGGTTAATGTTGAGACAGAGGTCTTTTGGAGAGCTCTTGCTGATTGATATTACTAGGTGCTGGGAGGTCTCTGGTAGTCCAGTGTCCTGAACTCGGCTCTCCCACCTCAGAGGCTCAGGCCTGATACCAGGCTGGAGCACCAAGACCCTGTCAGCCACATGGCTCAGAAGAAAAGGGTGAAAAAAAGAAAGAAAAAAACTTTTTTTAATTATTAAATAAAAAAATAAAAAAGCAATAATAAAAAAAAGAGAGCAAGCAAACCAATAAACAAATCCATCAATGATAACACATACTAAAAACTATACTAAAATAAAGATAAAAATCAGAATCAAATCAGTCACAGACAGCAAACCGCAAGTCTACAGTGGCTCGCAAAATCCACTGTCTCAATTTTGGGATGATTTGCTGTCTATTCAGGTATTCCACAGATGCAGGGTACATGAAGTTGACTGTGGGGATTTCATCTGCTGCTCTTGAGGCTGCATGGAGAAATTTCCCTTTCTCTTCTCTGTTCACACAGCGCCTGGGGTTCAGCTTTGGTTTCGGCCCCACTTCTGCATGTAGGTCGCTCTCAGGTATCTGTTGCTTTGGGGAAGTGTGAGGTCTTCTGCCATTGTTCAGTAGGTGTTCTATAGGAGTTGTCCACACGTAGATGTATTTTTGACGTATTTGTGGGGAGAAAGGTGATCTCCACATCTTACTCCTCCGCCATCTTGAAGATCATCTGTACTACATTCTTTAAATCCTTATCTCATGATTTTCTCCTAAGCCTAACTTCTAACATTTTATGATGCTGAGGAAAGACACTTAAACATCCTCACATGAGGGAATTCCCAGGTGGTCCAGTGGTTAGGACCTAGCACTTCCACTGCAGAGGGCATGGGTTTGACCCCTCATTGGGGAACTAAGATCTGTGCGTGTGGCCAAATAAAAATCCTCACATGAGACTACAAGAAGGAATAAAATAAATTAGTGTTGAGTAATGTTTAGCAGTACAGGGAAACAGAGAAGTAGCACTTGCTATGTCTCAGGAATGGTCCAGTTAAGAATACTGAAGATTGGAATTCATTAAAAGAAGAAAAAGAAATGGTAATAGGTTGATGAAGGTCCCTTGTTGATAATCACAACTTTTCCCTCTTTATTTCTATAAATCTTGGCTTACTCCTCCTTCTCTTTATTCAAAGAGATCTCTGTTGAGCACCTACACTGTGCAAGGCTTAGATGCTGTCAGCCTAGAACCAAGAGAGAATTCAGAATGATGTTCAAGGGTCCTGATTTCTTTATGGTGTATAAGTTGTATTAGTTAGAATTCTCCAGAGAGACAGAACAAATAGCTTATAGATGGATATATATATATAAAGGGAAATTTACTATAAGAATTGGATTATGGAGACTGAGAAGTCCCACAGTCTGCCATCTGCAAGTTGGAGAACCAGGAAACCAGTGGTTAATTCATTCAGAGTCTGAAGGCTTATGAAACCAGAGGAACCAATGGTAGAATTCCCAGTCCTAGCCCAAAGGTCTGAGAGCCAGGGCTGATGTCTATGGGCAAAAGAAAACGGACGTCCCATCTCAACCAAAGTGAGTAAATTCACCCTTTCTCTGTCCTTTGTCTCTATTCAGGATCCCACTGGATTAGATAATGCCCACCTGCAATGGTGAGGGCAATCTTCATACAGTCTACAGATTCAAATGATAACCTCTCCCAAAAACACCCTCTCAGACACACCCAGAAATTTTGGTTTACCAGCTATCTGGGCATCCCTTAGCCCAGTCAGGTTGACACATAAAATTAACCCTCACATAAGCTGAGGAAATAAAATGTAGAATGTATTATGAGAAAGAAAAAACTGAAATCCTTAGGAATTCACTTTGTCCGTATGGATTCACTTTGGAGACAATAGTATCAGCTTTACAAAAATGCCTTGCAACACCCCTTACTGAGACTCTTGTAAAATGAAGAGTTTGTTTCAAAACTACCCATAAATCAAAAACCTCTTGTATTAGGGAACAGCACTCTAAAAAACTGTGCTACTTTTAGCTCTAAAACACGTTTGTTGACAATATTGAAAGAGTACTGTCCATCAACCATCAGGCCATTCCACGGTGTAAACTGGCATATAGTTTTCCCTTAATAAACTTTTTCCTCAGCAATGCTGGGATGGAAGTAGATCCCTGGCAGATGAGGGCTGCCTAGGAATGCTTAGCCTTGGAATTTACTGTCTTAATGGAGAATGAAAATGCAATTTAAATATTCACACTTTTGGAGGACCAGATCAAGATAGCAGAGTAGGAAGATCCTTAAGTCACCTCCTCCCACAGACACGCCAAACTACAACAACATATAGAATAACTATCCCTAAGAATGACCTAAAGACTAGAAGAACAAATTTTCTACAACTAAGGATATAAAGAAAAGGCCACATCAAGATAGGTAAGAGGGGCAGAGACACAATCTGGTCAGAACCCACACCCCGGGTGCGGCAGCCCACAAGCATGAAATATAACACAACCAAGCTGAGGAGCAAGGGGTTCCAGCCACATGTTCAACTCCCCAGTCCAGGGGACCTTCATTGGGAAGATGAGCCCCCATAACGTCTGGCTTTGGAAACCAGCAAGGCTTACGTCCAGGAGAGCTGGATGGCTGTGGGAAACCAAAACCCTGCTCTTGAAGGGTCACATACAACACACTTGCTCCAAGTTCTAGTACAGAGGCAGCAGCTTGAAAGGCAGCTAGGTCATATGAGAAGATTCACTGACAAATTTTAAAGCATGTGCTGGAGGGGCAGAAATCTAGTGGAACTTTTTCTGGAGTCAAAAGTACTGGTAGGTGTCATTTTTTTTCCACAATCAATATGAAATTATTATACTTTCAGAAAAAAATATTTTATACAATAGACTGTACGATTTCTAATTCCTCACATACCACTAATTTCCACAAATCAAAGAGATTATTGACCTTCAACTTATTTGGAATTTTAAGACAAAGCTCAATGGCAGGTTGTGAATTTACAAGGTAGGTGCCATATTTTTACACTCCTACCTAGCTAAGCTGGCACTGGCTGGTGCTATTTCTGTCACTCTCTATCAACATAGCTAACATGATGGTGCACCTTGCCCTTGTATTCCCCTGAGTACCAGCCCCACCCAACCTGCCCACACTGGCACTCCTCCAAGGTGGCTTACAGGCCACCCCACCAGGCAAGCAGCCCTGACCAGCACTGGTACCTCTTGAAAGAAACTCCTGCTCCAGGGGGTCAGCACAACACACCAAAGCACCCCAAACAATTGCAGCTGGGCCTCACAGCCAGCTGGCCTAGGAGCCAACCTTGCCCACCAGCACACCCACAGCAACTGTGGCCCAACCACAATAGGAGGGCACACACAGCCCACACAGGGAAAACCCCTGGAGCACCTGACTCTGGTGACCAGGGGGATTGTACCACTGGGCCCCAAAGGACACCTTCTATATAACACCACTCTTTCAAGACTAGGAGATGGAGATGATCTACTTAATAAACACAAAAAAACACCAAGAGTTACGCTAAATGAGGAGACAAAGGAATATGTTCTGAATGGAAAAACAAGACAAAACCTCAGGAAAAAAAATTAATCAAAATGGAGATAATAATTTACCAGATAAAGAGTTCAAAGTAATAGTCACAAAGATACTCACTGAACTCAGAAGATTGTGTGAATTCAATGAGAATTTCAACGAAGAGATAGAAAATGTGTTTTAAAAAAATCAGAACTGAAGAATATATAACTGAAGTAAAAAAAATACACTAGAGGGAACCAACAGCAGATTAGAGGATGCAGAAGGACTGATCAGCAATCTGGAAGACATGATGCTGAAAATTACTCAAAACAGCAAAGAAAAAAATTTAAATAAGGAGAGTTTGAAAGACATCTAGGACAAGGCTAAATGTACTAACATTTGCAATATGGGTGTTCCAGAATGAGAAAAGAGAGAGAAAAAGAGAGAAAAACTACTTGAAGAAATAATGGCTGAAAACTTCCCTAACTCAGTGAAGGAAACAGACATACAAGTCCAGGATGCACCTAGTCCCAAACAAGATGAACCCAAAGAGACCCACACCAAGACACATTATAATTTAAATTCCAAAAGTGGAAGATAAAGAGAGAATCTTAAAAGCACCAAGAGATAAACAACTAGTTATATATGAAGGAAACCCCTTAAAACTACCAGCTGATTTTCAGCAGAAACATTATAGACCAAAAGGGAATAGCATGATATATTCAAAGTATTGAAAGGAAAACAAACTTACATCCAAAAATACTCTATTCAACAAGGTTATCATTCAGAATTGGAATGAAAGAGAGATAGAGTGTTTCCCAGACAAGCAAAGGCTAAAGGAATTCATCACCACTAACCTAGCCTCACAGGAAATGTTAGAGGTACTTCCTTACATGAAAAAGAAAAGGCCATAACTATAAACAATAAAATATGAAAGAAATAAATCTCACTTGTAAAGACAAATATATACAAAATGTAGTGAATAAACCACCTATAAAAGTTTAAAAGACAAGAGTAGTCAAACCATCTATATCTAAAATAAATAGTAAAATAATACATGAAATAAACAGATGTAAAATACGACATCAGAAATATAAAATGGGGCCAGAAAACTACTAGAGCTCATCAATGAATTAGGTAAAGTTGCAGAATACTAAATTAATAGACAGAAATCTGCTGCATTTCTATACAGTAACAATGAAAGATCAGAAAGAGAAATTAAGGAAACAATCCCATTTACCATCATACCAAGAAGAATAAAATACCTAGAAATAAACCTACCTAAGGAGGCAAAAGACCTGTATTCAGAAAACTATAAGATGCTGATGAAAGAAACTGAAGATGACACAAACAGTTGGAAAGATATACCATGTTCTTGGATTGGAAGAATCAATACTGTTAAAATTAGTATACTACCTAAGGCAATCTACAGATTCAATGCAATCCCTATCAAATTACCAATGGCATTTTTCACAGAACTAGAACAAAAAAATTTACAATTTGTATGCAAACACAAAAGACCCCGAATAGCCAAAGCAATCTTGAGAAAGAAAAACAGAGCTGGAGGAATCAGGCTCCCTGACTTCAGAATACAAAGCTACAGTCATCAAAACAGTATAGTACTGGCACAAAAACAGAAATATAGATCAGTGGAATAGGATAGAAAGCCCAGAAATAAACCTATACACCTATGGTCAATTAATCTAACACAAAGGAGGCAAGAATATACAACGGAGAAAAGACAGTCTCTTCAATAAGTAGTGCTGGGAAAACTGGACGGCTACATGTAAAAGACTGAAATTAGAACATTCTCTAACACCATATACAAAAATAAACTCAAACTGGATTAAAGACCTAAATGTAAGACCAGATACGATAAAACTCCTAGAAGAAAACATAGGCAGAACACTCTTTGACATAAATTGCAGCAATATCTTTTCAGATCCATCTTCTAGAGTAATGGAAATAAAAACAAAAATAAACAAATGATACCTTGTTAAACTTAAAAGCTTTTGCACATTAAAGGAAACCATAAACAAGATAGAAAAGACAATCTGCAGAATGGGAGAAAATACTTTCAAACAATGTGGCCAACAAGGGCTTAATATCCAAAATACACAAACAGCTCATACAAATCAATATCAAAAAACAAACAAACAATCCAATCAAGAAATGAATGGGCAGAAGCTCTAAACAGACATTTCTTCATAGAAGACATACAGATGGCCAATAGGCACATGAAAAAAATGGCCCACATCACTAATTATTAGAGAAATGCAAATCAAAACTACAGTGAGGAATCACCTCACACCACTCAGAACGTCCATTATCAAAAAGTCTACAAATAATAAATGTTGGAGAGGGTGTGGAGAAAAAGGAACCCTCCTACACCACACTGGTGGGAATGTAAATTGGTACAGGCACTATGGAGAACAGTATGGAGGTTTCTTAAAAAACTAAAAATAGAGTTACCATGATATGATCCTGCAATCCCATTCCTGAACATATATCCAGAGAAAACTATAATTCAAAAAGATACATGCACCCCAATGTTCATTGCAGCACTACTTACAATAGCCAAGACACGGAAGCAACCTGAATGTCCATCAACAGATGAATAGAAAAAGATGTGGTGTATACATATACACAGTGGAATATCACTCGGCCATAAAAAAGAATGAAATAATGCCTTTTGCAGCAATATAGATGGACCTAGAGATTATGATACTAAGTGAAGTAAGCAAGACAGAGAAAGACAAGTATCATATGATATTACTTACATGTGGCCTCTTTAAAAATTTTTTTGAAGATACAAATGAAGTTATTTACAAAACAGAAAGAGACTCACTTATGGTTACCAAAGGGGAAAGCAGGGGGAATAAATTAAGAGGTTGGGACTAACATATACACACTACTATATATAAAGTAGATAATCAACAAGGACCTACTGTATAGCACAGGGAACTATACTCAGTATTTTGTAATAACCTACAAGGGAAAAGAATCTGAAAAAAGAATATATATATATTCTTTTACATGTATATACATATATATGTATAACTGAATCACTGTGCTGTACACCTGAAACTAACACGACATTGTAAACCAATGATACTTCAATAAAAACTATATATGTGTGTGTGTGTGTGTGTGTGTGTGTGTATATATATATATATACACACACACACACATACATATATAAAATGGGGGGTGGCAGACAGTAAAAATTTAGTCTTTTGGAATGAACTCAAACTTAAGTGAGTAGCAACTTAAAATAAACTGCTATATACATATTTTTTTTCTTTTAGAAATAAAAAGGGACTTTATTGGTTCACATAACTGAAAATATCATGGCTATATCAAGCTTCAGAAATGGCTGGATGCAGGTAATCAAATAAGATCATCATGGACTATGTCTCATATTCTGTCTCTAGACCCTGCGTTCTCCTGGGGTGGCTTCATTCCCAAAGTAACTCTCTGCATGCAGAAAGAATCATGGCACCTAGCAGCTCCAGACTTTTTTTTTTTTAATTTTTATTGGAGTATAGTTGATTTACAATGTTGTGTTAGTTTCAGGTGTACAGCAAAGTGAATCAGTTATACGTAGACATATATCCCTTTTTTAAGATTCTTTTCCCATATAGACCATTACAGAGTATGAGCAGAGAACTGAGTAGAGTTCCCTGTGCTATATAGTAGGTCCTCATTAGTTATCTATTTTATATATAGTAGTGTGTATATGTCAATCCCAATCTCCCAATTTATCCCCCCACCTTATCCCCTGGTAACCATAAGTTTGTTTTCTACGTGTGTAACTCTATTTCTGTTTTGTAGATAAGTTCATTTGTACCTTTTTTATAGATTCCACATATACGTGATATCATACATCTGTCTTTCTCTGTCTGACTTACCTCACTCAGTATGACAATCTCTACCTCACTCAGTTTGACAATCTCTAGGTCCATCCATGTTGCTGCAAATGGCATTATTTTGTTCTTTTTTATGGCACAGTAATATTCCATTGCATATATGTATCACATCTTCTTTATCCATTCCTCTGTCAATGGACATTTAGGTTGCTTCCATGTCCTGGCTATTGTAAATAGTGCTGCAATGAACATTGGGGTGCATGTATCTTTTCGAATTATGGTTCTCTCCTGATATATACCCAGGAGTGGGATTGCTAATGGTAACCACAAACCAGAAACTTATAACAGATATACAAAAATAAAAAGGACTCATCAAGATGGCAGAGTAGGAAGATGCTGCGCTCACTTCCGTGGGAATACCAAAATTGTAACTATTTACAGAGCAACTATTGACGAGAAAGACCAAAAACTACCATAAAAGATCTTCTACAACTAAAGATATAAAGAAGGAACTATAACAAGACAGGCAGGAGGGGTGGAGGTGAATATAGTCAAGACCCATACCCTCGGGTGGGAGACCCACAAACAGGAGGATAATAAGAATTGCAGATGTTCTCCCCAAGGAACAATGGTTCTGAGCCCTGCATCGGGCTCCTTAGCCTGGGGGTCCTGGACCAGGAAGTTGAGCTCCTACAACATTTGCTCTGAAGACCAGTGGGGTCTTACTTTTAGGTGACCCAGAGGGCTGTGGGAAATAGAGACTCCACTCTTAAAGGATGTACACGAAATCTTACACACTCCAGGACCCAGGGTAGAAGCAGTGATTTGAAAGGAGCTTGGACTGGAAGAATTAATATTGTTAAAATGACCATAATACCCAAGTCAATCTACAGATTCAATGCAATCCCTATGAAAATACCAATGGCATTTTCACAGAACTAGAATAATTCTAAAATTTGTATGGAAACAGAAAAGACTCTGAATAGTCAAAGAAATCTTAAGAAAGAGGAACAAAGCTGGAGGTATCATGCTCCCTGATTTCCAACTATACTACAAAGTTACAGTAATCAAAACAGTATGGTACTGGTACAAAAACAGACCCATAGATCAATGGAACAGAATACAGAGTCAGGAAATAAACTCATGCTTTTATGGTCAATTAATTTACAACCATGAAGCCAAAAATATACAGTATGGAAAAGATAGTCTCTTCAATAAATACCATTTGGAAAACTAGACAGCTACATGTTGTCTAGTTTGTAGACAGCAAACTGGACTACTGGACTGAATGAATAAAATGAATAAATGAATAAAACTGGACTACTTTCTCACAACATATACAAGAATAAACTCAAAATGTATTAAAGACTTCAATGTACAACCTGAAACCATACAACTCCCAGAAGAAAACACAGGCAGTATGCTCTCTGACACTGATCTTAGCAATATTTTTTTTGATCTGTCCCCTCAGGCAAGGGCAACAAAGGCAAAAATAAACAAGTAGAACTGCCTCAAACTAAAAATGCTTCTGCACAGTGAAGGAAACCATCAACAAAATGAAAAGGCAACCTACGGAATGGGAGAAGATATTTGCAAATGATATATCCGATAAGAGGTTAACATCCAAAATATACATAGAAACCGTACATCTCAAAATCAAAAAACAACCTCATTAAAAAAATGGGCAGAGGATTTGAATAGACATTTTTCCAAAGAAGACATACAGATGGCCAACAGGCACATAAAAAGATGCTCAACATCACTAATCATCAGGGAAATGCCACCTGATACCTGTCAGAATGACTATTATCAAAAAGACAAGAAATAACAAGTGTTGACGAGGATATGGAGAAAAGGAAACCCTAGTGCACTGTTGGTGGGAATGTAAACTGGTGTAGCCACTATAGAAAACAATATGGAGGTTCCTCAAAAAATTAAAAATAGAATTTCCATATGACTCAGCAATTCCACTTCTGGGTATTTATTCAAAGAAAATAAAAACACTAATTAGAAAAGATATATGCATCTGTACACTCATTGCAGTGTTATTTACAACAGCCAAGATATGGAAGCAACCTAAGTAGTCTATTGATAGATGAATGGATGGATAAAGAAAATGTTATACACACACACACACACACACACACACACACACACACACAAATGGAATATTACTCAGCCATAAAGAAGAAAGAAATCTTGCCATTTATGGCAACATGAATGATGAACGGACCTAGAGGGTATTATGCTAAGTGAAATAAGTCAGACAGAGATACACAATTACCATGTGATTTCACGTATATGTGGAATCTACAAAAGACAAAAATAAAACAGAAATAGATTCATAGATATAGAGAATAAACTGGTTATCACCAGAGGGGAGAGGGGTGGAGGTTAGGTAAAATAAGTGAAGGGAATTAGGAGGTACAAGCTTCCAGTTATAAAATACAGGGACATAATGTACAACATAGGGAATATAGTCAATAACATTGCAATAGCTTTGTATGGTGACAGATCGTTAATAGACTTATTGTGGTGATCAATTCATAACGAATATAAATGTTGTACCACTATATTGTATACCTGAAACTAACATATTATATGTCAACTATACTTAGATAAAAAAGAAAAAAAATTTTAATAAATATTCAAACCATTAGGTTTAAAATAAGCTAGCAAGGATACATTGTACAACACAGGGAATATAGCAAATATTTTATAATAACTATAAATGGAGTATAACCTTTAAAAATTGTAAATCACTATACTGCACACCTGTAATTTATATACATCAACTATACTTCAATAAAAAAGATTAATTTGTGAAAACGTAAAAAGTAAATAAATAAATACATACATACTCACATTTTTCCTACTCAGATTGTTAAAGAACGGTGAGAAAGTTGATTTTATTTCTGGAAGAAAAAAAAGTGTCTTACAATGCTTTTTAATGGACACTTTAAATAGGTCTCACCAATAGCGTTTTAAGTTGTTAATGAAGTGACTTTATTCTTTATGCCAGAAGCCAAGAAATGATAAATAATTACATCAAAGCCTTTCTCTGACCTCAAAGTTCCAATATACTTCACTCAACTCATAGACTTTTTGATGTGTCAAAATGATCACCATCACCTCTGATATAGAGCAGGTTTGAATCTCAGAAAAACTGTGTTCTTAATTAACTGTAATTAAATCAGTCAAACCTTCATCAGCATTCATCTGCTATTATCTTCAATGTAACTCGATTATTGTCTCTCTTCCAGTGAGAAGCAAATATTACTTTGTTACACAGAAATACCTTTGCTTTTGCTAAGTGCCTGCAGGAAAACACTCCTCATTAAAATAATTAACTGTGTGTGCTCAGAAATTTTGCTTTCTTAAAGATACTATAAAATTCAAAATAGATACAGTTCTGAATTTCTATAAACTTTATGCACTATAATTTTAAACTACGCTATGAAAATATTTCTAGATATTTTCCATTAAAAATTCAATCTTTGAATTCAAATGTTTCTAAGCCTTAAAAGTTTTAAACAATTATTTTCTAAGTCACTTATAGCTTGAAAAACATATGTATAAGATGCAACTATTTAGTATAAAAATATATGTATATTTATAATATACTTTTTAAAGCATTTGTGTCAATAAGAAACCTTATTCTGAACTAAATGGTTCAATATGGTTCTCACCCAGTGGTTCTCAACCCAGACTGCACAGCATGGATGAACCTCAAGGGCATTATGCTGAGTGAAATAAGCCAGACAGAGAAAGGCAAATACTGTATGGTATCACTTATAGGAACTCATAGAAATCGACACTAGGATGGTCGTTGCCAGGGGCTGGAGTTTGGGGGAAATGGGGAGAGGTTGGTAAACTGACAGTTTATAAGCTGTCAGTTATAAAATGAATAAATTCTGAGGAGCTCATGTATAGCATGGTGAATATAGTTGAGAATACTGTTATTGTATAACTGAAATTTGCTTAAGCATTCTCAACAGAAAAACACAAAGAAACCAACAAAAACTATGTGAGGTGATGGATGTATTAATTTGTGCGAATCTTTTCACAGTGTATACATATGTCAAATCACCACATTGTACTTTAAATGTATCAGCTTTGCTTGTCAGTGATAACCTTGATAAAGGCAGAAAAAATCTTTTTTTAATTTGCCAGGGAGATTTTTAAAATTCTGATACACAGACCACTCCAGACCAAATAAATCAGAATCTCTTTGGGTAGGACCAAGGTGTCAGTAATTTTTAAGGCTCCTCAGGAGTTTGTCCCTACAAAATTGAGAGCAACTGCTCTAACAGATGAGCATATCATGCTAATATGTTTGTTACTTAATATGAATTTTTGAGGAAAATACATATCTAATTACCACCATGACATCATGAGCCTAATCTTCAGCAATTTCCCATCATTGACCATATCCTATCCATGAACTATTTATAGCAGACTTGTTTCTAGTCCTATCCCATTTTGAACATGCTGAAAGCCTTTCTGATTTCCTTTCACTAAACAACTGCATGTATTTAATTAGCATACAAGGCTAAAATCAGCAAAGATGTTAGCCTTTTTTACTGGTGTATTTGCATCTCAGGGTACCAAGGTGGGTAGCTATCAGACTTCACAAAGTCTTTTCCATTCCCTCTCCTTTAATCCCCTTGGAGCTGTGTGAGAGCCCTGACAATTTACTTCTGCACTAACGAGGGTAAAGTGCCTGAGCTGCACATTCCATCACAACCACTGCGAACTTAACAACAGTATTTACTAGGTGTGTGTGTGCCAGAATGTCTCTCATGCTCAGGCTCACTCATCCCAGGGCTTAAATTGGCTCTCTCAGTGTTATTTTAATCTGTACAGACCCAATTACACACAACATACAAATGGTTCAAAGATATGCACATTATAGCATGGCTGAGGATGCAGTTTCTGTCAAGAATAGCATTGTTAACTGTGATTGAAAAGACATGGATCTTGCTAAATAGATAGGATACATTTTTATACCTATTGAATTTTGGAGGAAAGAAATATGCAACAGGTAAAATTTGAATTCCTCTGGAAGCCCCTGGGACCTTCTCAATAAGAGGACACCTACAAATAATGATATGTAGTAGTAAATCCACTTTACAGATTAATAAGCCAAGGGTGCAAGGGTTACAACAGGCTACACAAAATGATCTGCAGGCATCCCTGACCCATGAATTGAGCATGTCCTCTTGCTTTATCTCATGTACTCAGACAGAGTTGCTATTCTTTGCCTAAAAACTGTTTGGTAAGTGAGAGAATACTGATTCAGCTCCTCACCAAAGGCCCAAGAGAGCTAAATGCCTAGTTTTGCACCGAAGAACAAAAAAGCCCATGCATTACATAGGAGCAATTCATTTCATTTTTCCTACCCCACAGCAGCCTTCTCTGTTCGAGTCTTTGGAGGGCATCCTAGCAGTTAAAAATTCTGGCAGTTAACAACTGATATAACATGGGTTTAGAACAATCAGATTAGACAGCGGGAGCTCCTTCCTGCGGGCCCCCTGCCATGCCAAGGTCTAACTCTTTAGTTTCTAGATGAAGAGGCAGTCTCAAGGGTCTTAGGACCCACCAAGAGACTTTGTGGCAAGGATATGTTCGGAGGGCTTGGGTCAGCAGATATATACCATTTGGTAAGGAGGAATTTCAATATCTTAACAACGGTTCTGCTTATCTGAGTGAATATCATCCCTGTGTCTAATACATGGGATTCTATTGATACAATTCTAGCACTTATCCTATTGACTGGAGATTTGGATTTTTGACCTAGTGGTTTTCTTTCTGGTTATTACATATTTTCCCTGTCCCTTATTAAAATAAAAGATCTTGCTGAAAATTAATGGAGAAGAGAGACAGAGAGAGATGGGGGAGGGAAGATGGGAGGGAAGAAGGTTGAATCCAAGAGAAGAGAGAGAAAGGTTGGTGTATCTAGACAATGATTCCAATTACATAAACAATGCCCCCCTCCCAACCTCTCCTAATATTCCAGGCTTGCAAAGGACTTGCAGCCACAGGTTTCTGCCACTCACAATCAGTGCCTCCATTTATCAATTTTACCTTGCACGTGGTCTGCAGAACACAAGTGCAAAGATACAGGAATAATGATTATCTGAGCACAGCCTCCCTTTGACGGTAATAACTGTTGGCTGGAGCAGGTGCTGAGATGCAATAAAATTCATGTTAAGCAGCATTCCTATTCGGTAGTCTATCAGATGTACTAAGATATCTCTTGGTGGCATGTGGCAAACCATCAGTCAATTCTATTTGGCTATTCAATGAGCAGAAAAGGAAATGTGCTTCTGTCACAAGCAAAAACTTGTCCTAAGCCAATTCTGCTGGATGCCTTGAGGCTAACTCAACTTCCCAGCACTCACTCATTGAGTTGTGAGAAGTCTGAGTCCCACAGCTATCTGATAGTGAGTTCTGAATCTTTCATGCCATTAACCTTTACTAAATCCAAAGGCAAAAATGCTCCATTTTAGGGCTTCCCTGGTGGCGCAGCGGTTGAGAATCTGCCTGCCAATGCAGGGGACACGGGTTCGAGCCCTGGTCTGGGAAGATCCCACATGCCGCGGAGCAACTGGGCCCGTGAGCCACAACTACTGAGCCTGCGCGTCTGGAGCCTGTGCTCCGCAACAAGAGAGGCCACGATAGTGAGAGGCCCGCGCACCGCGATGAAGAGTGGCCCCCACTTGCCGCAACTAGAGAAAGCCCTCGCACAGAAACAAAGACCCAACACAGCCAAAAATAAAAAATATAAACAAAATAAAAATTAAGAGCTTTGAGATAATAATTAAAAAAAAAAAAGGCAGGTGGAAATTAATCTGCTTTAAAAAAAAAAAAAAAAGCTCCATTTTATTTGGTCTCAGACTGAATTTAATAGCTGTTCCCAGTCTGACAGTCTGAAAGACGGAACCATGTAGCTCTGGCCAGTGATATCCATAGGAACATTCAGACAGGGAATGGCCAAGGTGGCATCATTACACAGGGTACAGGAAGCTCCCCATATCTCTTAAACTATTTCTACTTCCTAAGCTAGGGACCCAGTCTAGTGAGATGTCATACCTTTTAGCTTAAGGTTTCATCCCCTTTAAAAATGTTTACACTGTTCAGATGAGTGACTCTAAACTTTATCAGTCATTTAAGCTATAATGAAATTGGGTCTATCAGATCTTTTCCTGAAAGAAGCTTCTGTAAATAAAGAGATAAGAAATACATGAAGATACTTATAACTTGAAAGATAAATATGCCTGAGGGAGAAGATGACAAATGGATGAGCAAAAAACATACTGTTGTATAGCTGTAACTCACATTTTTTGCCTAAATGGCCTTGTGCCTAGCTCTGATTAAAGGAGAATATCCCCTTCCCCCCAAGCTAAATCAACTTTGTCTGTAATCCTTTTTCCCAAAGAGACTCATTAAGCAGGACACTATTTCATACTGTGACAGAAGAGGCTAGTGGCTTTCTACATGCATTTTCCCCTTCTTCCCTAGTAAATAGCAGGGGCTTTAGCAGGACACATTGCTCCTCAGAATAAAAAAATAGATTTTCCTGAATCCCTTACAGCTATGTATAGCACATGCCTCAGTCTGGCCATTAAAATGTAAGTATTTGGGACTTCCAGGAAGACTTTTTAAAGGAAGTGGATTCACTGGGGTCGGGGCCGCTTTGCTGTTTCCTACTTCCTCCTGTTACCAGCCTGGCTAGAGTTTTAGTGATGAGCTTACACTCCACGATCAGTCATTAACATCATCTTTAGCACACTCTTACAACTCTTTGACCCTTTTCTCACATAACCTTATTGTCTTACAACCTCGAGAAACTCAGATCTTCGCTGAATCTGTGCCTGCGTCCACACAAATAAACTGGAGTACACGGAAGACACAAAACCATAATGAATGTTCTCATCTTAAATTCATACTACCAACTCTATTTTAATTTTTTATTTTTTAAATTGGGGTAAAATATACATAACTTAAAATGTACCATTTTAACCATTTTTGAGAGTACAGTTCAGTGGCCTTGAGTATATTCACACTGTTAATACAACCATTATCACTACCTTCCATCTCCAGAACTTGTTGCAACTTGCAAAACTGAAACTCTCTACCCATTAAACAATAATTCCCCATTCTCCACTCTCCTCAGCCCCAGGCAACCATTATTCTACTTTCTGTCTTTATAGTTACCATGGGGATTATATTTAACATTCTAAAGTTACAACATTCTAATTTGAGTTTATACTAGCTTAACTTCAATAACATACAAAAACTCTGTTCCAATACAGCTCTATCCCTACCCCCTTTCTGTTACTGATGTGACAAACTACATCTTTACACATTGTGTGTCCAGAAACATAAACTAATAATTGTTTTTATTCATTAAATAACACAGAATACAAAAAGTATAGTTACAAATCAAATTAATAATATTTAATTGTCCATGTGAATACATTTACCAAAGACCCTTATTTTTTTATACAACTTTGAGTTACTGTCTAGAGTCCTTTCATTTCAAACTGAAGATCTCCCTTTAGCATTTCTTGCAAGGGCAGATCTAGTGGTAATGAACTCCCTGAGCTTTTGTTTATCTGGGAATGTCTTAATTTTCCCCTCATTTTTGAGGGATAGTTTTGCTGGATTCTTGATAGATAGCTTTTATCCTTCCACAATTTAAATACGTCAATGCATTGCCATCTGACCGCCAAGGTTTCAGATAACAATCTGCTGATAATCTTATTGGGGATTCCATTGTATGTAACTCTCTGTGGCTTTCAAGATTCTCTCTTTGGCTTTGGCTTGCAACTGTTTGATTATAATGTGCTTCAGTGTAGGTCTTTTTGAATCTACCCTGCTTAGAATTTGTTGGATTCCTTGGATGTTTATATTCACGCCTTTCACGGAATTTGGGGAGTTTGGGGACATTATTTTTTCTCTTCCCATTTCTCTCTCTCTTCCTGGGACTCCCACAATGTGCATGTTGGTCTTCTTGATGGTGTACCAAAGGTCCTTCAGGTTCCATTCATTTTTCTTCAATCTTTTTTTTTCTCTTTACCTCAAACTGATCATTTCAATTGTCCACCCTATCATCAAGTTCTATGATTTTTCTGGGTTCTCAAATCTGCTTATGAATCCATCTACTGAGATTTTCATTTCAGTTATTGTAATTTTCAGCTCCAGAATTTCTTTCTAGTTCCTTTTTATGTTTTTATCTCTTTTTTAAAAAATTTTTATTACTTACATGATATTTGTTGTTAAAAAATCAAACAAAATTGAAATATTTAACAAATAAATATAAATCCCTCTGATAGTTCACCTATCTGAGAAAATGAACACTAACATTTTGGTGTTTCTGAATTTTGTGGCATGCTTTTAATGTCCTAGAATATTTATCTATATATTTTTAATTGAAGTACAGTTGATTTATAATATTATATTAGTTTCAGGTGTACAACATAGCAATTCTATGATTCTATATTTTTATAGATTATACTCCTTTTAAAGTTATTATAAAAATATTAGCTATATTCCCTGTGCTGTACAATATGTCTTTGTAGCTTATTCATTTTATACGTAGTAGTATGTATCTCTTAATCTCCTACCTCTGTCTAGTCCCTCCCCTCTTACCTCTCCCCACTGATCACCACTAGTTTGTTCTCTATACCTGTGCGTCTGTTTATGTTTTGTTACATTAATTTGTTTATCTTTTGAGATTCCACATGTAAGTGATAACATAGAGTATTTATCTTTCTCTGTCTGAGTTATTTCACTAAGCATAATACCTCCAGGTCCACCCATGTTGTTGCAAATGGCAAAACTTTTTTTTTTTTTCTTGATGTGGACCATTTTTAAAGTCTTTATTGAATTTGTTACAATATTGCTTCTGTTTTATATTTTGGTTTTTTGGCCACGAGACATTTCTTAGCTCCCTGACCAGGGATCAAACCCACACCACCTGCACTGGAAGGCAAAGCCTCAAACACTGAAACACCAGGGAAGTCCCTAAAACTTCATTCTTTTTTATGGCTGAGTAATATTCCATTGTGTGTACGTATGTGTGTGTGTGTGTGCACGTGCACACACACACACACATATGGCACATCTTCTTTATCCACTCATCTGTTAATGGACACTTATGTTGCTTCCATGTCTTGGCTGTTATAAGTAATGCTGCTATGAACATTGGGATGCATGTATCTTTTAAAATTAGTGTTTTCAATTCCTTTGGATATATACCCAGGAGTGGAACTGCTGGATCATATAGTAGTTCTATTTTTAGTTTTTCTGAGGAATCTCCATGCTGTTTTCCATAGGAAAACAGCCTCCTCCTGGAGGCTACCATTTCCTCCCCAAGACCAATTTACATTCCCACCAACAGTGTACTAGAGTTCCCTTATCTCCACATCTTCACCAACATTTGTTATTTGTAGACTTTTTGATGAGAGCCATTCTGACAGGTGTGAAGTTCTATCTCATTGTGGTTCTGATTTGCGTTTCTCTGATGATTAGTGATACTGAGCATCTTTTCATGTGTCTGTTAGACATTTGTAGTCTTCTTCAGAAAAATGGATATTCAGGTCTTCTGCCCATCTTTCAATCAGGTTGTTTATTCGATATTGAGAGGAAGTTGCAAGATGGCAGAGTAGAAGGACATGAGCTCATTCCTTCTTACAAAAACACCACAATCACAACTAACTGCTGAACAATCATTGACAAAAAAAAACCACTGGAACCTACCAAAAAAGATACCCTACATCTAAAGACAAAGAAGAAGCCACAGTCAGATGGTAGGAGGGGCGCAATCCCAATAAAAACAAATCCCATATCCACCAGGTGGGTGACCCACAAACTGGAAAATAATTATACCACAGAAGTTCTTCCACAGGAGTGAAAGTTCTGAGCCCCACATCAGACTTCCCAGCCTGAGGGCCTGGCAACAGGAGGAGGAGACCCTAGAGAATCTGGCTTTGAAGGCCAGCAGGGTTAGACTGCAGGAATTCCACAGGACTGGGGGAAGCAGAAACTCCACTCTTGGAGGGTGCACACAAGGTCTCGTGTGCACCAAGACCGAGGGATAAAAGCAGTGACCTCATAGGAGACTGGGCCAGACCTACCTGCTAGTATTAGAGGGTTTCCTGCAGAGGCAGGGGGAGGCTGTGGCTCACTGTGGGGACAAAGACACTGGCAGTGGCAGTTCTGGTGAGCACTCATTGGCGTGAGCCCTCCTGGAGGCTGCCATTTCCTCCCCAAGACCTAGCCCCATCCAACAGCCTAAAGGATCCAGTGCTGGGAAGCCTCAGGCCAAACAACCAACAGGGTGGGAACACAGCCCCACCCATCAGCAGACAGGCTGCTTAAAATCTTCCTGAGCACAGCCCTGCCCACCAGAGGGACAAGTTCCAGCTCCACCCACCAGTGGGCAGGAACCAGTCCCTCCCACCAGGAAGCCTGCACAAGCCTCTTAGACAGCCTCATCCACCAGAGGGCAGACAGCAGAAGCAAGAAGAACTACAATCCTGCAGCCTGCAGAACAGAAACCACAGTCACAGAAAGTCAGACAAAATGAGATGGCAGAGGAATATGTCCCAGATGAAGGAACAAGGTAAAACCCCAGAACAACAACTAAGTGAAGCAGAGATAGGCAATCTTCCAGAAAAAGAATTCAGAGTAATAATAGTGAAGATGATCCAAGATCTCAGAATAAAGAATGAGGGCACAGATCAAGAAGATACAAGAAATGTTTAACAAAGACCTAGAAGGCTAAAAAACAAACAAAGGGAGATTAACAATACAATAACTGAAATGAAAAATACACTAGAAGGAATCAATAGCAGAGTAACTGAGGCAGAAGAACAGATAAGTGAGCTGGAAGACAGAATGGTGGAAATCACTGCCATGGAACAGAATAAAGAACAAAAATGAAAAGAAATGAAGACAGTCTAAGACACATGTGGGACAACATTAAAATACCAACATTTGCATAACAGAGGTCACAGAAGGAGAAGAGAGAGAGAAAGGACCTGAGAAAATATTTGAAGAGATATTAGCTGAAAAATTCCCTAACATGGGAAGGGAAACAATCACCAAAGTCCAGGAAGTTCAGAGAGTCCCAGGCAGGATAAACCAAGGAGGAACACACCAAGACACACAGTAATCAAATTGACAAAAAATTATTTGATATTGAGTTGTATGAGCTGTTTGTATATTTTGGATATTAACCCCTTCTCAGTCATATCATTTGCAAATATTTTTCTCCCATCCAGTAGGCTGCCTTTTCATTTTGTCAGTAGTTTGCTGTGCAAAAGCTTTTTAAGTTTACTTGGGTCCCAATTGTTTACTGTTGCTTTTGTTTCCTTTGCCTTAGGACACAGATCCAAAAAAAATTGCTACAATTTATGTCAAAGAGTATCCTGCTTATGTTTTCTTCTAGGAGTTTTATGGTTTCTGGTCTTATATTTATATACGTCTTTAATCTATTTTGAGTTTACTTTTTGTATATGCTGTGAGAAAATGTTCCAATTTCATTCTTTTACATGTAGCTGTCCAGTTTTCCCAGCACCAGTTATTGAAAAGACTGTCTTTTCCTCATTGTATATTCTTGCCTCCTTTGTCATAGATTAATTGACCATAAGGGTATGGGTTTATTTTTGGGCTCTCTATTCTGTTCACTGATCTATGTGTCTGCTTTGTGCCAATACCATACTGTTTTGATTACTGTGGCTTTGCAGTACAGTCTGAAGTAAGGGACCATAATACCTCGGTTCGTTCTTTTTTCTTAGGATTGCTTTGGCTATTCAGGGTCTTTTGTGGTTCCACAAAAATTTTAGGATTATTCGTTCTAATTCTGTGAAGAATGTCACGTGTATTTTAACAGGTATTGCATTAAACCTGTAGCTTGCTTTGGGTACTGTGGTAATATTAACAATATTAATTATTCCAGTCCATGAACACTGGATATCTTTCCATTTCTTTGTATCATCTTCAATTTCCTTCATCAATGTTTTATAGTTTTCAGAGTACAGGTCTTTCACCTCCTTGCTTAAGTTTATCTCTAGGTATATTATTCCTTCTGATGCAATTTTAAACGGAATTGTTCTCTGGCTTTCTCTTTCTGATTATTAGTGTATAGAAAAGCAATAATAAACATGTATATTAATCATGTATCCTGCAACTTTACTGAATTCATTTACTAGTTCTAATAGTTTTTTGGTGGAGACTTGAGGGTTTTCTACATATAGTTTCATGTCATCTGCAAATAGTGACAGTTTTACTTCTTCCCTTCCACTTTGGATGCCTCTTATTTTTCTTTCTGATTGCTGTGGCTAGGACTTCCAATACTATGTTAATAGAAGTGGCAAAAGTGGGCATCCTTATCTTGTTCCTGATTTTACAGGATAAGCTTTTAGCTTTTTTTTTTTTTTTTTTTTAATTTATTTTTGGCTGTGTTAGGTCTTTGTTGCTGCACGTGAGCTTTCTCTAGTTGCCGCCAGCAGGGGCTACTCTTCGTTGCGGTGCGCTGGCTTCTCATTGCAGTGGCTTCTCTTGTTGCAGAGCACAGGCTCTAGGCGCACGGGCTTCAGCAGTTGTGGCTCACGGCCTCTAGAGCGCAGGCTCAGTAGTTGTGGCGCACAGGCTTAGCTGCTCCACGGCATGTGGGATCTTCCCAGACCAGGGCTCGAACCTGTGTCCCCTGCATTAGCAGGCGGATTCCTAACCACTGTGCCACCAGGGAAGCCCAAGTTTTTAGCTTTTTATGTTTTTATTCTTTATTAATACTTCCATTTTGTTCATACATCATTATCTTGACTTTATCCACATCTTGTTTTAGCTCTTTGAGCATCTTTAAGGTAGTTGTTTGAAAGTCTTTGCCTAGTAAGTCAGCCATCTGCTCTTTTTCAGGGATAGTTTCTATTGATTCATTTTTCTCCTATTTCTTTATAAGCCTTGTGATTTCTTTAAAATGTGGACATTTGAGTCCTATAATGTGGTAACTCTGAAGATCAGATTCTCCCTTTTCTCCAGGGTTTGCTATTTTGTTTCATTTCACTTTTGATTGTTGTATGGTGTCTCTGTGCCAGTAATCAGCCTGGGGTGTAGATTTAAGGTCTTCCTAGGTCTCTTCTGAGTCTGTGCTTTCCTGGGCATACATGGTGACTTTCTGAATCTCCCACTATATATTGATGCTTTTGAACAAACATATATGGCCTCCAAAAGGGTGAAAAGTGAAAAATGAAGGGGGACAATTTCTTCAATGCCCTGGTAGTCACTTCAGCTGTTAGGAAAGGTACTTACAACAATGGGGGAGTGAGAGTGCAACAATGGCTTCCTGCCTCTGCACCTGTGCCTCTGCAATCAGAAGCACCAATCAGCATCAGAGCATAAATACTTGATATGGTGGACAGGGCCCACACTGGCTCCTGCAAGCAGCATGCAAGTTGCTCCAAGAATTTGTGCGCAGCTGTCTGCCATGGGGCTAGGGGTGACAGATGGATAGCCACGACTGAACTAAGAGCTAAAATTGACTTAAAATAACCATGATTTGCTGCATAAGCCATCCTCTGGAAGTTTCAAGCTTTCAACACACTCCAGAGTTCCAAAATAGGTTCATCAAACAGATTCTGCCAGTACATCTTTAATCTCAGCTAATGACTTTACTTCTTATTTCACTAACAAAATATTCAATGTATTTAATCAAAAGAATAATTCTACATTCTTCCGCCACTGTATCTGCTTATGCAGTAGCATCTGTCCCTAAGTATTTTGTCTTCTCCTCTGTTACTATAGATGAGCCCTACCACTGGCATACTGTGTTCCATCCCCTCTCTTCTCTTCAGACATTGCTCCAGAATCCAGGAGTTCTTCCCTTTTTCTCCTCCATCATCACTTTTTTTCCTCCTACTGGAAATTTCCCATTAGCATAAAAAATATTGTATTTTAATTCATCACTTAAAAGAAGAGAACCCTCCCCTTGACCCCACACTCTCCTCCATCCATTAACCTTTATTTTTTCCTTTGTTTCAAAGAAAAACTCTTTAAAAGATTTTATGTACTCACTGTCTGTAATTTCATGGTCACATTCTCCCACAAACCCTCTCCAATTAGAATTTAACTCCTTCCACTCTACCAAAACTATTGTTATCATCAAAGACCTTCACACTGCCTAACTGAATGGTCAATTATCCACCATTTTTCTAACTGACCAACCAGCTACATCTAACACGGTTGATCATATTCTCCTCCTGCATCCATCTTCATCCCTCCCTCCCTTCCTTCCTTCTTCCTTCTTTTCTTCCTTCCTTTCTCCCTTCCTTCCCTCCCATCTCTATCTCTCTCCTCATCCCTTCCTCCCCCCTTCCCTCCCTCCCATCCTCTCTCCTTCCCCTTAGGACTCCTTCTCAGCCTCCTTTGCTACTTTCTCCTTATTTCCTCTTCCTCTAAATTTTGGTTCAGTCTTGTATCTTTTATCTCTATATTAATTCCCTTCACAAGCTACTCATATCTCATGGCTTTTACCATTATCTATGTGTTTATGGTTCCAAATTTGTATCCCCATCTTGGACCTCTCCTGTGAACTCCTAACTTATATAACCAATTGCCTCCACACCTCTCCACTTGGAGCTTACAGCAGTCTGTGTCCAACCAGAAGAGAGAAACCATGTAGCAGGTTAAATGGGGAAGTTTAAAATAAAAATTATGACCTATTATAAAAGAGCAACTATGACACATATGGTGCCATAGGGCGTAGGGAGGGTACCCAAGGAAAGGCAAACTTAGAAGAGGTTCAGACCTTGTTGGAGAAGGTGTGGCTCAGCCTACCAGATAGTAGAGAAAGCCAGAACGAGTCTGGAGTTGCTGGTCAAGTAACAGGCTACTCTTTGAGGTGCAGGTGGGAACAAGTAATCAGCACCCACTGACGTGCAGAGGGAGTCAGGGTGTGGGCAGATGAAGAAGGCCCTCAGAGAGTGTGGGGGCTCTGGTTTTCACTTCAAGAGGGCTGCAAAATAGTTCTTGCCAGGCTGAGGCTCCAAAGTCATATCGCAGTCAAATCCTGGTCCCAGGGCAGAAGCAACTCCACTGGATGTCCTCACACCCATACTGCCAATGCCCAGTCTCCACCAGAAACGCCAGGAGGAAATGCTTCTTCCTCCTGCAGTGTCCCACCAGTGCCCTCTACTAAGAAAGCTTAACACTGTGCTTACTTTAAAGGAGAAATGCTTAGAAAAATTTTGTTGTTTATCACAGAGCATGTATTGGAACTGAGAAGCAAACCAAAGCAAATTTCTAACCAGCATTTTAACTTGACATGTCCAAACTCCTGGTTTTGACCCAAACCTTCTCCACTTTCAGTCTTCCCCATCTCAGTAAATGGCAACTCCATTCTTCCAGTTCATCAGCCCAAAACCTTTGTAGCCATACTGACTCTGGTCTTTTGCTCTCATGCCACACTCATTATATTAACAAACGATGTTGCCTCTACCTTCAGATTAAATCTGAAATCAATCTACTTCTTATCAAATTTACAACTACCATCGTGGTCCAAGTCACAATCATCTCTCACCCTGACAATTACAACAGCATTCTGACTGGTCCCCCTGCTTCCACCTGGTCAATTAGTGGGTCTGTTCTCTAACACAGCAAGAAGAAGTGATCTTGATGAAACTAAAGTATAAATCATATCATGTCACTTTTCTGCTTAATGTCCCTCCCTGCCCTCAGGCTAAATTGAAAATCTTTATAGTAGCCTATAAAGCCTACTCAATATGTTAACCCACCCACAATCTCTCTCACATCCTGCTTACCCCTGCACTCATTCACCCACATTCACTTCTTTGCTTTTTCTCAAATACACACATCAGGCTCATTCCTACCTCAGGGACTTCAATGCTTCTTTTCTCTGCTTGGAACACTTTTGCTTCAGATATCTATCACTTACTCCTTGATGTTTGCTCTTTAGTTTTCTACTCAAATGTCACCTTCTTGGCAAGATATTTTGTAGCCACACTATCTAAAATGCAGTCAGACCTTAGAACAATTCCTGACACAAGGTAGGTGCCCAATAAATACTGGCTGAATAAATATATAATAAATCTTGCCATGAGGTGACCTTATGAATGAATCCATACATGAGGAAAAGATTCTATGATCCTAGGTACCTGATAACACCATAGAGCCACCACACCAACCCTGGATTGCCTACTTCCAGATTTCTTTTCAGTGAGAGAAAAAAACGTTCTTATTTAATACACTGCTACTCAGGAGTTTTACATCTGGTAGTTGACTAATCCTGTTTTATTTCTATGCATCTGGTAGTTGACTAATCCTGATGTCCCTTCCTATAGCTCACTAGTTTCCAGTCCTAAATTTATGTTAGAATCACCTGAAAAACTTTCAATAACTACTAATTCTTGGGCCTCACCTCCAGGGCTACTGATTTAACTGATCTTGCTAGAGCCAGACATTATTACTTAGAAGCCTCCTAGCACTTCAACCATGCAGCCAGAATTGAGAAGAATTGCTGTAAGCTTTTTTGTTAAATGTTTTTGTATCATTTTTCCAAATAAATAGTTATCATTTTTTGGTCTCAGTTTTTATCCAATGACTCTTACATCTGTAATCCTTGGATTATACCAAAGAAGTAGAATAATAAAAAGTAATAATAATAGAAACAAACTCTATTTGCCTATTATTTGTACCTTACAGTGTTTTCATATAACAACCAACTTTATTAAGAAAGTTTTGATTACTTTTCCACTTTGCAGATGATGAGACCTCCCACTAAGATGACAGACCATCCTTGGTTAGGTCTCTGGTCAAAATGACTCACTGTAGCAAGAGCATAAGCTGCCCCAATTTGACAAGCACAAAATTTGAAACATGTATTTTCCATTCCTGCTGACCCACACATGCCTTAAAGCTATTTTAAACAATGACTAATTGACTAGGAAAGAAATAACCTTACTTGCTTAATTCCAGATACCAACCTCAAGGACATGGGGCAGGAAACTGGCAATAACTTAGACTATTAGCCAGACTTGAAGCAAACTACCAGTTCCTGAAAGATACAGATAAAGGTCTGACACACACTCTTAAGTTGTTTTTACAGGAAGCAGCCCCCACCAGATGAAAACTGCTGACCACAAGCATATAAACCCCAGACCGGTTGAAACCAGAAAATTGGTGATACTCACACCTTGATCTTGATGCCAACCTATCTGAGAATTATGCACAAGCTGCTCACACACCCTGAAGCCCCCTACCTCACACAACCGTTAAAACATTTGTCTCCCAACCGGCAACTTGGAAATGGTCTTAGGACATTAGTCTACCGTCTTTGCAGATTGCCCACCTCCTGAATAAAAGCAACATTTCCTTTACCACCAAAACGTATCTCTTGAGTACTGGCCTTTTGAGCGGCGAGGAGCCGAACCTGGATTTGGTACCAGCCTCGTTCAGTTACATCACCACTATGCTCAGTTCTTTGATCTGTCCCAAGCTCTAAAATAAGCTGGCACAGTCCAGCTCTTCCTCCACAGGGGCCAGAGACTAGGATGGAGCTTTTTCCTGTAGTGATTAGAGAAAAAAATGAGTCCTAAATCAATCTCTTGTAGACCCTGATTCTCAGGATTCCCAACAAAGTAACCCAAAACCTAAAGAGCATAAGAAACAACCAAACCAACTGAGCAAGGAGGATGGGTCCAAAAACCAAGGAATAAGATTTCAAAATACTTCAAAAGAAAGGAGATCACACCATTACTGAGCTAGGACAAGGATATTTTTACTACAGAAACAAATCTAGGCCCATTAAATGACAACTAAGACTACAGACTCATGGTATTTCATTGTATTTAATCTATAACCTAGACAGCAGAGAGACACATATCTATAGTCTAGAATAAAAATGAGATAATTCCAAAGGCTTCACCACAGCAATGGTTCCTAGCCAGCTAGTTTTGGCATTTCTGACTGCTACCCATGTTAAATAATGATAAGACAGAGCCTTCAAGAACGAAGGACAAAATGGGGAAGGACATCATAAGCAAAAATTCTCACCCTGGCCCAACTGGAGGATCAATTATGCTATGATTTCCACGCTTAATAATTATTGTATTGTTTTTATTATTGAGAAGCAGCATAGCATAGGGCTTATAAATGTTACAAAAATGTTTTATGCTTTAGCTTCCTCATTAATAAAATGGGAATAACGATATCTCTTAGATTAGTCTACTGTAGGGATTAAATAGGTTATCACATACAGTGTTTAGAAATTGCCTAATTCCACATAAGCAATTATATGGGGAACATTTACTATTATTATTTATATTACTAGTAACATTATCATTATTAGTAACATCATCATACAAATTTATTTCACACAATTTCACAGTCATTTGGACAAAAGATAGTTGTGATGAGCTGAACTGTATGTCTCTACTCCCCTGCCAAAATTCATATGCTGAAGTCTTAACCTCTAGTACCTCAGAATGTGACTGCATTTAGAGATAGGGTATTTAAAGAGGTAATTAAGGTAAAATGAGGTTATATGGATGGGCCCTAATCCAATACGTCTAGTGTCCTTGCAAGAAGACATTAGGACACAGACATACACAGAGAGAAGACCATGTGAAGACATAGGAAAAAGACAGCTATTTATAAGCTAAGGAGAGAGGCTTCAAGAAAAACCCACCCAGCTGTCACCTTGATCTCAGACTTCCAGCTTCCAGAACTGTGATAAAATAAATTTCTGTTACTTAAGCCACCCAGTCTCTGGTACTTTGCTACGGCAGCCCTAGCAAACTAACACAACAGTGAATTTCTTTATTTCCTATAAATGTCCCTAATGTTGATTTCTTGCCCACCCCTTGCCAAGGCAGTGTAAATCTCAGCAATTCCTGGGGATCCTCCCAACATTAGGAGGGTGTGTTAGGGACTTAGTACAGTGACTCAGTATCCTCTCCAGTAACCTCTCTGGATACTACCTAGACATATTCCACATGGTCCCTCTGGGTCCAGCCTTCTTCCCACCTGCTGCTTCTGTCTACCACAATGGGGAGGTAGGAAAATGTGCAAGCCTGGGATCTGTACAACATTCCCCCCAGAAGTCTTGCTTCCTTACCCACAGCACTGACAGTGAGCAGGGTGTCTCATGTGACCCTTGAGGTACCCTTATAATAATCCCCTGCTTGCACCCCTATAAGTAGTATATTCATTTCAGTAGGAGGAAAATTAATCATTTTCCTTTCATCTCTCTCATGAGGCATTCTCTTTCCTCTGCTTCAAGAGCATCTAGCATAATCTCATCAAAAGACCTAGATTGTTAGAAAACAAATATCTGGGTGAAAGTGAAACTTCAGTTTTTTCATACCCAAATTTTCCTTGAGATAAGAAAGCACTAAGCCTGGCTACCTACTTGAATGAGGATATAAATGGAAAACTAGAGAAAAACACATTAGGTTAACATCTTAAAAGTTAGCCTGGAGAGACCTTCAAGATGGCAGAGGAGTAAGACGTGCCGATCACCTTCTCCCCACAAATACATCAGAAATACATCTACATGTGAAACATCTCTTACAGAACACCTACTGAACGCTGGCAGAAGACCTCAGACTTCCAAAAAGCCATGTAGTTAACAGAGTCTTGGTGCTCCAGCCAGGTGTCAGGCCTGTGCCTCTGAGGGGGGAGAGCCGAGTTCAGGACATTGGTCCACGAGAGACATCCCAGCTCCACAAAATATGAAACAGTGAAAGCTCTCCCAGAGATCCCCACCTCAACGCTAAGACTCAGATCCATTCAACGACCAGCAAGCTACAGTGCTGGACACCGTATGCCAAACAACTAGCAAGACAAGAACAAACCCCACCCATTAGCAGAGAGGCTGCCTAAAATCATAATAAGGTCACAGACACCCCAAACCACACCAGCGGATGAGGTGCTGCACAACAGAAAGGCAAGATCTAGCCTCATCCACGAGAACACAGGCACTAGTCCCCTCCACCAGGAAGCCTACATAACTCACTGAAAAAACCTTACCCACTGGGGGCAGACACCAAAAACAATGGGAACTACGAACCTGCAGCCTGCAAAAAGGAGAAGCCAAACACAGTAAGTTAAGCAAAATGAGAAGACAGAGAAACACACAGCAGATGAAGGAGCAAGGAAAAACCCACCAGACCAAACAAATGAAGAGGAAATAGGCAGTCTACCTGAAAAAGAATTCAGAGTAATGATAGTAAAGATGATCCAAAATCTTGGAAACAGAATGGAGAAAATACAAAAAACGTTTAACAAGGACCTAGAAGAACTAAAGAGCAAATAAACAATGATGAACAACACAATAAATGAAATTAAAAATTCTCTAGAAGGAATCAATAGCAGAATAACTGAGGCAGAAGAACAGATAAGTGACCTGGAAGATAAAATTGTGGAAACAACTACCACAGAGCAGAATGATTAAAAATCTTCCAACAAACAAAAGCCCAGGACCAGATGGCTTCACAAGTGAATTCTATCAAACATTTAGAGAAAAGCTAACACCTATCCTTCTCAAACTCTTCCAAAATATAGCAGAGGGAGGAACACTCCCAAACTCATTCTATCAGGCCACCATCACCCTGATACCAAAACCAAAGATGTCACAAAGAAAGAAAACTACAGGCCAATATCACTGATGAACAAAGATGCAAAAATCCTCAACAAAATACTAGCAAACAAAATCCAACAGCACATTAAAAGGATCATACACCATGATCAAGTGGGGTTTATCCCAGGAATGCAAGGATTCTTCAATATATGCAAATCAATCAATGTTATACACCATATTAACAAATTGAAGGAGAAAACCCATACAATCATCTCAATAGATGCAGAGAAAGCTTTCGACAAAATTCAACACCCATTTATGATAAAAACCCTCCAGGAAGTAGGCATAGAGGGAACTTTCCTCAACATAGTAAAGGCCATATATGTCAAACCCACAGCCAACATCGTCCTCAATGGTGAAAAACTGAAACCATTTCCACTAAGATCAGGAACAAGACGAGGTTGCCCACTCTCAACACTATTATTCAACATAGTTTTGGAAGTTTTAGCCACAGCACTCAGAGAAGAAAAAGAAATAAAAGGAATCCAAATCGGAAAAGAAGAAGTAAGGCTGTCACTGTTTGCAGATGACATCATACTGTATAGAGAATCCTAAAGATGCTACCAGAAAACTACTAGAGCTAATCAACTAATTTGGTAAAGTAGCAGGATACAAAATTAATGCACAGAAATCTCTTGCATTCCTATACACTAATGATGAAAATTCTGAAAGTGAAATTAAGAAAACACTCCCATTTACCATTGCAACAAAAAGAATAAAATACCTAGGAATAAACCTACCTAAGGAGGCAAAAGACCTGTATGCAGAAAATTATAAGACACTGATGAAAGAAATTAAAGATGATCCAAACAGATGGAGAGATATACCATGTTCTTGGATTGGAAGAATCAACATTGTGCAAATGACTATACTACCCAAAGCAATCTACAGATTCAGTGCAATCCCTATCAAACTACCAATGGCATTTTTCACAGAACTAGAACAAAAAATTTCACAATTTGTATGGAAACACAATAGACCCCGAATAGCCAAAGCAATCTTGAGAAAGAAAAACAGAACAGGAGGAAACAGGCTCCCTGACTTCAGACAATACTGCAAAGCTACAGTAATCAAGACACTATGGTACTGGCACAAAATCAGAAATATAGATCAATGGAACAGGATAGAAAGCCCAGAGATAAACCCACGCACATATGGTCACCTTATCTTTGATAAAGGAGGCAAGAATATACAGTGGAGAAAAGACAGCCTCTTCAATAAGTGGTCCTGGGAAAACTGGACAGCTACATGTAAAAGAATGAAATAAGGACACTCCCTAACACCATATACAAAAATAAACTCAAAATGGATTAAAGACCTAAATGTAAGACCAAACACTATCAAACTCTTAGAGGAAAACATAGGCAGAACACTCCATGACATACATCACAGCAAGATCCTTTTTGACCCACCTCTTAGACAATGGAAATAAAAACAAAAATAAACAAGTGGGACCTAATGAAACTTAAAAGCTTTTGCACAGCAAAGGAAACCATAAACAAGACGAAAAGACAACCCTCAGAATGGGAGAAAATATTTGCAAATGAATCAACGGACAAAGTATTAATCTCCAAAATTTACAAGCAGCTCATGCAGCTCAATATCAAAAAAACAAACAACCCAATCCAAAAATGGGCAGAAGACCTAAATAGACATTTCTCCAAAGAAGATATACAGATTGCCATCAAACACATGAAAGAATGCTCAACATCATTAATCATTAGAGAAATTCAAATCAAAACTACCATTAGATATCATCTCACTCTGGTCAGAATGGCCATCATCAAAAAATCTACAAACGATAAATGCTGGAGAAGGTGTGGAGAAAAAGGAACCCTCTTGCACTGTTGGTGGGAATGTAAATTGATATAGCCACTATGGAGAACAGTATGGAGGTTCCTTAAAAAACTAAAAATAGAACTACCATTCGACCCAGCAATCCCACTACTGGGCATATACCATGAGAGAACCATAATTCAAAAAGAGTCATGTACCAAAATGTCCACTGCAGTTCTATTTACAATAGCCAGGACATGGAAGCAACCTAAGTGTCCATCGACAGATGAATGGATAAAGAAGAAGTGCCACATATATACAATGGAATATTACTCAGCCATAAAAAGAAACGAAACTGAGTTATTTGTAATGAGGTGGATGGACCTAGAGTCCGTCATACAGAGTGAAGTAAGTCAGAAAGAGAAAAACAAATACAGTATGCTAACACATATATATGGAATGTAAAAAAAAAGAAAAAGAAAAAATATTGTCATGAAGAACCTAGGGACAAGATGGGAATCAAGACACAGACCTACTAGAGAATGGACTTGAGGATACGGGGAGGGGTAAGGGTAAGCTGGGAAAAAGTGAGAGAGTGGCATGGACATATATACACTACCAAACGTAAAATAGATAGTGGGAAGCAGCCGCATAGCACAGGGAGATCAGCTCGGTGCTTTGTGACCACCTAGAGGGGTGGGATAGGGAGGGTGGGAGGGAGGGAGATGCAAGAGGGAAGAGATATGGGGACATATGTATATGTATAACTGATTCACTTTGTTATAAAGCAGAAACTAACACACCCATTGTAAAGCAATTATACTCCAATAAAGATGTCTTTAAAAAAAATCCTTTATCCATCAGAAATCAAAAAAAAATCATCATAAGACAATGTTGAAAGAAATTAAAGATGATACAAACAGATGGAGAGATATACCATGTTCTTGGATTGGAAGAATTAACATTGTGAAAATAACTATACTTCCCAAAGCAATCTACAGATTTGATGCAATCCCTATCAAACTACCGATGTCATTTTTCACAGAACTAGCACAAAAAACAATTTGTATGGAAATATAAAAGACCCTGAATAGCCAAAGCATTCTTGAGAAAGAAAAACAGAACTGGAGGAATCAGGCTCCTGGACTTCAGACTATACTACAAAGCTATAATAATCAAGACAGTGTGGTACTGGCACAAAAATAGAAATATAGATCAAAGGAACAGGATAGAAAGCCCAGAGATAAACCCATGCACATATGGTCACCTTATCTTTGATAAAGGATGCAAGAATATACAATGGAGCAAAGACAGCCTCTTCAATAAGTGGTGCTGGGAAAACTGGACAGCTACATGTAAAAGAATGAAATTAGAACACTCCCTAACACCATACACAAAAATAAACTGAAAAAAAAAAAAGTTAGCCTGAAACATTTCCGATAGTTTCTATACAGATTCTTAAAGCCATAAATTTCATGATTTTTTAATTCAAAAAATGTGGGTGAGCTTTTTTTCCTCTTCTTTTCTCCCATCAGCTTATTTACTGTTCTACTTCATTTGCAAAAGGTGACCAATTACTCCAGCAAAAAATGTGAGGTGTTTCTACTGACTAGTCAGCCTCTCCTCTGACCTCTACTCTTTTGGCCTAAGAGACAGAAAATGTATCAGGCTGGGTTTTTAGTTGCAAGCAAGAGAAACTAAACATGACAGATTAAGTGGGAAGGAAAAGAAGAATTTATTAAAAAGGCTGTTGGGTAGCTCTCTGAGTCACCAGGAGAGCTGGACCGTCTTGCTTAGAACTGTGCATCTTGAAACAACACCACAAATTAGGCTGCAACACTGGGCTGATGAAGACATGACTTCTGTCTCTGGAAGGACTAGAATACTGAATGTCCTCGATACTACTGTCACTGATATGCCAGGAGTACAAGTTTGCTAAACCCACTTCCTTTATAAGGGAATTATCTACTTTGCATGTTTCTCTGTGTCACTAGGTCTACACTCAAAACCTGGTGTGCGTACAACCAGTTGAGAAAGCTTTATTTGCCTAAGCCCTAGCTTCAAATGAGGCTGAGAAGGTATCTGGCAATTTTAGTTTCTATAGTTTAAAATTGGCTCTGTCTCCCACTAAGACTCATTTCATATAGGAAGGGGATTGAAATGCTAAGCTGCTGAAAAGACTAAAAAATTTCCACAACAGACCAATAGTAAGCTGAAAGAAAGAAAACAAAATAGATAGCAATTCAGGGTTTGGTTTGGAGTGCTTTTGGCTGCAAGTAATAAAATATCTGACTAGGAGTAATTTAAACAATAAAGGGTGTTTTATCACATTATACAAAATCTGAAAGTAAGAAGTTGCTTGTCTTAACTCAGTAGCTCAGCAATGTCAAAATTAAGTTAAAAATTATCTTGGCCTTTCCCTCCTAATTCCAATACAACATTGTTTTTTAGCTTCAAAGCAGAAAAAGGAAAGAAGGAAGAAAAGTACCAACAGACTTCTATGTATGTCTCATGGGCCAGAATCATTCGCAACCAGTCCATAGAAAAACGTAGCATTAAAGCCACAGCTAGAGTAGTATTTTCCTCATATGTAAGGCAATGCGACCCTACAGAGTTCCTTTAAACAATCCCAATTAAAACTAATTTCTAACGAATTTGTTCCTGTTTTGTTGACAAAAGTGTATGCTTCCCAACTGTGAGTGATCACTTTTTTGAGTTACAATCTTAACATTTTCAAGATTTTAACCATTAATTGTGTCTGGGCATATATGCAATAGAGAATATAAGTAAATATACAATATGTTACAGAACTTAAAATGATAGAAATTAAGGAGAGTCACCTGGTTTGTAACTACCTTCCATATTAAGAGATGCATCTGTAGAATTTATTGACAACCTCGTGTGTTTTATTTTTCTCTCCAATCAGATATAGTTCATAGCCATTGCCAAGAACAATCCCATTTATCTTAACCATTACTGAAAGTGTTTATATTTTTGTGACTTTCTAAATGTTTTCTTTGGTTCTACAACTCTTTGAAAACTCACTTTAAGTGGTCTTGTTTGGTAACATCTAAAATGCCATTTCTAAGGTCCCAGTGTCTTTCCCAATCATCTGTATAATTGTCTCTACTGATGCCTAATTTAATACTGGCATTCTGGATACTCCCTTTTCCCATCTCTCTGCTACTCTTTATTTTAAAGAGAAGACCAGACATATGGTAATAAACATAAGGTCATATCACATGTCTCCAGATGAATGGAATATCAAAATTAAGTAGGCACAACAGTGAAAAGACTCCTGTAAAAATACTCAAGATACTCTGGGTTGGAGTCCAGGCTGTGCTTTATACTATTCAGGTGACTTTAACATGTCACTCAATCTCTTGAGGACCAATTTCATCAAATGTACCTTACTTCATATATTTTTGTTAAGAATCTTGTGAAGATTTTAGATACAGAATACTTTTAAGTCTATAAAATTGTTTTTAAAGAAAAAGTAATGCATATTATGTATTATTATTCACAGTGTTCTTGAATCCTCCTAGAAAGCATTCAACAAATATTGTTTACCCTTACCTCCATGTTTCCTTCTCCACCTCTTCCTCACCTCACATCCCCTCTAACTGCCTCCACCTTGACTACAATGTTCTTACCTAACAAAGTGGATAGAAAATGTAAACAAAAGAAGTAGGTTTGTTAGATTCTGCTCAGGGTAAACTGTAGAGATCAACTTTATTCTTATTCTCTTTGTCATGACCCTGAGTAGTGGGTTCTGGTCTCTATATTAGCTGTCAAGGGCAGTTATTTATTTCATACTATGGAAGTCTCTGGCCCAGAAGGGCTGATTTCTCAAATCTGTCCAGTCTTATGAGACTCAGATACTGATCTGTGCCTTTGTTACCTACTCTAAACCTGCCTAATGAGGTAACCCTGTGAAACATCAGGACCCTTGGTATTTGGCCTTAGCCTAGCCTATTAATTCATCCTGTTGTATCTCCTATTTTCTCCAGGAGGGGATGGTAAAATTTTTAAAG